>NC_044042.1:94559883-94864601 GCF_901765095.1 Microcaecilia unicolor
CGGATTAGACTCAAGCTGGAGTTTCAGCGAGTCGCTCAGTCCAGGAATAAAGTCCGAGATCTGTATTCTGGACACAGATTACACAGTCATAAGTAAGGCCGTAAACTGTAGCTGAGTGAACCTTGTGAATTTGTTACAAGGTATGCAGTTCACTGCTGTTTAGGAAAATCAGTCTCTGGCTATTCTCGAGTCTTCTATCCACCTGCAAGTCTTCTGGTTGTCTCCTCACTCTTCCTCCTCTTCAGTCCAAACTTTTGGTATCCAAGGGTCAGATGATACCTGTGGACCAATCACAGGTGGTGTAATAATGTCCAGTCAGCTTTCATGGCCATGAAGCGAGCCTTTGTTCGATGGCAAGCAAACCTCCCTGTCTGCTCACCTACTCCTAGAGCCATTCGTATCTCTCTCCTCCAATCATGCCAGGAGATA
The DNA here is from genome assembly GCF_901765095.1 of Microcaecilia unicolor. Lineage (NCBI taxonomy): Eukaryota > Metazoa > Chordata > Amphibia > Gymnophiona > Siphonopidae > Microcaecilia > Microcaecilia unicolor. Next base: position 94,560,313 of record NC_044042.1, read on the forward strand.
ACGGGCTAGTTTGCAACACAGAATATGTCCTTTGATGAAGTCATCTTGCTATGTTCTGCTGTCCTTTGCCAAAGCTGCTTACTGATGCATGCAGGTCACAAGCTGTAATCCATATTGTTATAATAATGGCTGTATAGGCCAAGACCAGCAAAGGTGAGATCTTGGGTAAATACTCCTACAGTAGCATGGAATGTTGCTACTAATTGGGTTTCTGCCAGGTACTTGTGACCTGGATTGGCCACTGTTGGAAGCAGGATACTGGGCTAGGTGGACCATTGGTCTGACCCAGTATGGCTATTTTTATGTGTTTAAGAGTTTTAAGATTAGCATGACAGGGATTAGCTGTAAGTGAAGGGAAATTTATGCAACACCTGGTTCTGAGAGAGATCAACATGTTAAAGGTGCACAAATAACTTTAAATGAATCAAAAGTAGTTATGGGATTAATGTTAAATAAAGAATATGTGGATCTTGTGACTGTGTTTGGCACTGAACAGAGCCTTCTGGATCGAATAATTGCCTTTTTATGCCTATATACAGTTGTTCTCACATTACTGTAGCTCCCTTCAGCTCTTTTTTGACCCCTGAGGCCATTGGGCACATTCATTCTTCTGCAACTCCACGGAGCTTGAGAAACTGCTCCTTTTAATTTTTCTTTTTATGTGAAATGCTATAGATTTACCCTAGTGTTGAAGTTTTTGTTTTTTTTCTTGTTTTGATCTGAACTGGCCTGCATTGTTTCTTTAACATAGCACATTAGGCCACCTGGCCAATATTTTCATCTCTGTGGACATCTTTTGCGAGAAGGCCCAAGGCAGAACCCTGAGTCCCACAGATAGATAGTGGGATTTTCCTCCACTGCTATCGATCGGAAGTTAACCCTAACAGTGCAATGGAAAAAGTAAGTAAAGAAGACAGAACAGAGTCCTGAAATCCAAATTAGGACAGAGTATCAAGAAATAAGTAGCAATCAGCAGTGTGAAATACAGCTAGGGAGTATGAAGAACAAGTAAAGGACCTTTTCTTTTCGTAATAAACAGGTCACTCGAGACCAGCAGGGGCTGTTTTCTGTGGACTATAGAAGGTGAAAGCCATATTATATAGTAGGTAACATAGTAATTGACGGCAGATAAAGACCTGAGCAGTCCATCCAGTCTACTCAATAGTCACACTCTTTATCAAGTCATAATTATACTAAAAATGATTGTAATATAAAACTTGGTTATTGTCGCCCGGTCCGGCATTTATGACATAGAGAACACTAGAAGTTTGAAGAGCACAAACTGCTCCACCACACATGTACGAGTGCCTTCCCGCCTGCCGCGCAAATGCTACTCCCTCAGTTTTGCTTTTTCCGCATGAGGAGCATCTGCTTTTAGTGGTGTCTCCTCACATGCCCGGTTTAGTAATTTCTTCTGATTTTTTTTTTTTTTTTAGTTCCTTCAGCCTTTCTTTGGTTTTTCACCTCTAACTACCTTAGTAGTTTGACCTGTATTTGTTTTCTTTCTTTTCAGCACAGGCCATTTTTAGGTCTGCCCCGGTCGGGTTTCTTCTTTTTTGTGCCTTTGCCCCTTTTTTCAGGCACCATCGTGTTGTTTGATTTGGCCGGTGAAGTTTTTCCCTCCATGTCCACGAAGACACCCAGTGACTTCAAGTGTTGTACCCTGTGCAACTGGACCATCTCAGGGAAGGACATCCATTCCTGGTGTCTCCAGTGCCTTGGGCCTGACCATAGCCCTGCCAACTGTGTCATCTGCCTTCATGAAGAGGACCCAGGTTTCCCGGGAGGCTCAACACAAGAAGATTTTTGGAACCGGGTCCTCGACATCAGCATCTAGGTCGGAGGTGTTGACGTTGATCGTCGCACCGCCTTTGGGAGCCACGGTAGGCATGGCTGCTTCAAAACCCCATGACACTGGGAGCAGTGAGGCATCGAGTGGGTCTCCACCTGTCTCGAGGCCTTCTGCTATGCAGGCTCCCCGGGACCATCCATCATCTGACCCAACCCCGAGGTGATGGGAGGATTCAATGTTATCCTCATCGGCACCGAGGAGCATGGGTGACGTGCATTGGGCAAACGCCAAGAATCACAGTCGCCGGTCTCCCTCAATCCATGGTGCTGAGAGCTCCGGGGATTTGAGGGATTCAGCACCCGAGAAGCGTTGATGCCGGGAGAACCACTCTCCTTCCATCCAGGAGGTGTTGATGCACGTCTCCAACAGTCAAGATCCTTCTCCCGCATCGGCCCCTACGATTCTGCAACCTGTGCCTCGGCCAATGCCACAGTCTTTCCCAATGTCAGCCCTCAATGAGCGCATCCAGGCCTTGCTCCCTGAGCTTTTGGATGGCCTTATGCAGCGATGTGCATCAGTATCAGGGGTGCTTGCACCTGCTATACCTTCCACTGCAGCCTCGCCTGGCCCTCAGCCTGCAGTACAGCCTCTGACGCCGGCACCACTTGCGGCTCCAGAGTTGATTGCCACCCAGGCTGGCACCCCTCAACCACATCAGGTGTCGAAGCTAAGGACTTCCCCTGAACCTTTTCGCGGAAACAGGACAAGGCCGCTACCTGCACCTTCAAAGTAGACAAGGCCAAACCCCTGTCCAAACCATCCTGCAAGAAATCCAACACTTCCGCAATAGAAGTACGAAAAGGGCTAATATCATGATCTTGACACCAGTGCTCATAAGCGAGAACGGAGACGGATCTGGCATTACGATCGGGCCTTGACATAACAACACCGCCTCTTTCAAAGGAATCGGCTCCACTGCCGCTAAATGTACCCTATCTCTGTACCACGGACGACACGGCCAATTCGGAGCTATTAAAATCACTAGACCCGAGTGACGTTCGATGCGCTGAACTACTCGACCGATCAGAGGCCACGGAGGAAAAACATACAGCAACCCCTGAGGCCAGGGTAGAAGAAGAACATTGAGTCCCTCCTCCCGAGGGTCTCGTCTGCGACTGAAAAACTGTTGGACTTGTGCATTGTCTGCCATTGCCATGAGATCCATCATTGGAAGGCCCCATTCCGACACAATGCGATCGAAAACCGATCGATGTAGAGCCCATTCTCCGGGATCTAGAGTATGTCTGCTCAGATAATCTGCATCCACGTTGTCCACTCCAGCTACATATGCTGCCGAAAAAGCCTGAAGATGAAGTGCTGCCCAGCGAACCAACTGCGCCGCCTCCTCTGCAATCGCCCGACTCTTTGTGCCCCCTTGCCGATTGACATAAGCTTCGGCCGTGGCGTTGTCGCAGAGCACTCTGACAGCCTTGCCGAGGATCAGAGTCTGGAAGAACTGAAGAGCCAAACGAATGGCCCGAGTCTCCAACCGGTTGATGGACCACTGTGCTTCCTCCCGAGACCACCAGCCTTGGGCTACCTGACCGAGACAATTAGCTCCCCAGCCTGACAGACTGGCATCCGTAGTGAGAGCTATCCACTCTGGAGACTCCAAAGGCATACCCTTCTCCAGGTTGCATGTGTGTAGCTACCAGCGAAGGCTGCGATGAGAGATTGCGGTCAACTGTAAATGCATCTCCTGCGACTGGGGTGCTCACCGACTGAGCAGAGCTCACTGTAACTGTTGCATGTGCGCCCGGGCCCAAGGCACCACCTCTATGGCCGCCGCCATCATACCCAGAACCTGAAGATAAGCACGAGCCGACGGCATACGCTCCGCCAGAAGCTGGCGAATCTGATGCTGCAACTTGAGAATCCAAAGGGATGGTAAAAACACCCGACCCTTTAACGTATCGAACCGAACTCCCAGATACTCCAGTGACTGCGACGGGTTGAGACGACTCTTGCTGAGATTCACTACCCAACCAAGGGACTCCAAAAACTGTACCACGTGAGCCGTAGCCACTTCACTCTCTGCCTTTGACTTGGCCCGAATTAGCCAATCATCGAGATAAGGGTGCACCAAAATGCCCTGCCTGCGTAATGCCGCCGCTGCCACCACCACTACCATGACCTTGGAGAAGGTGCGAGGAGCTGTAGCAAGACCAAAAGGCAGCGCACAAAACTGAAAATGCTTTCCTAAAACGGCAAAACAAAGCGCTGATGCGCCACCCGAATGGGAATGTGAAAATAAGCCTCTGTCAAGTCCAGCGAAGTGAGGAACTCGCCACTCCGAACTGCTACAATGACCGACCGCAACGTCTCCATGCGAAAGGAGGGAACCTTTAGAGCTGAGTTGACTCTTTTGAGATCTAAAATAGGTCGAAAGGAACCCTCCTTTTTTGGCACTGCAAAATAGATCAAATAACACCCTGTGCCTTGCTGACCAGGGAGAACGGGAATCACTGCTCCCAACTTGAGCAATCGAAGCAAAGTGTCCCGAACTGCCGCCTTCTTGACCCGAGAATGACAATGGGATTCCAGGAAAAACTTGGGAAGCGAGGTTTCGAACTCCAGCGCATAGTAGTCGCGAACCACCTCGAGAAGTCACTGATCTGATGTGGTCTGGGCCCAACTCTGGTAAAACTGACTCAGCCGAGCCCCTACACGTACCAGAGGCTGGACCCCCACACCTTCATTGGGTATTGCGTCCCGAACTCGGACTTCCCGAGGAGAAATCACGCCCTCTACGATGGCCTCCTCGAAAGGACTGGGTGCGCTGGTAAAAACAACCTCTACAAACTCCACTAAGACCTACCCGGTCTATACTGTCGGGCTTCCTTAAACCGATCACGCAAAGACGGCCCCCTGGACCCCGTTTTGGGATGAAATTCCGGAAGACGAGGAACCTTAGCGTCACTCAGACCATGCACCCAGGTTATCCAAATCCTCACCAAAGAGCATGGATCCCTTAAAGGGAAGAGAACACAATTTAGACTTGGAAGCCGCATCTGCGACCCAACCTCGCAACCAGAGAGCCCTACGTGCTCCAACGATCATAGCCATATTCTTGGCTGACACCTGCAACATATCGTAAAGAGCATCAGACAAAAAGGACGAACCCATCTCTAATTTAGCTAACTCCTGGACCCCCGAAGCTCCAACGTCCACTGAATCATCAAGAAGCTTCTCGGCCCAGCGAAAATAAGCTCGAGCTACCAAACCCCCACACACCGAGGCTTGGAGTGCTAGCGCTGACAAATCAAAACTACGCTTGAGAAAGGATTCCACTTTCCTATCCTGGGGATCACGGAGTGCAGCACCGCCGTCTACAGGAATAGCTGTAGCTTTAGTAACCACCGTAACTACCACATCCACTGTGGGGGCCTTAAGACACTCCCTATCCTCCTGTGGAAGAGGATAAAGCCTCGCCATTGCCCTAGAGACCTTACACGGCGAATCAGGCGAAAGCCACTCCTGAGAAATCATATCCCGGAGATCTTTATTTATGGGAAAAGACCACGCTTTATGCTGAATTCCCTTAACCAAAGGATCCACCTGTCTAACCTCTCCCGCGGGAATCTCTGCCTGCTCAAATTTGAGTGGATGTCACCTGGTCTATAAGCTCCGTGAGTTCGTCCCTGTGAAAAATGCGGACCACGGAGGGATCCTCACCAGGAATTAGACAATCCGGCTCCTGAGAGCCCTCAAAAACATCGGTCTCCCCCAAATCACCAAAAGGTCCGTCAGATCCCACATGAGAAAAAGAATCCATGTACTCTGACCACTCTAGACGGGGTCTTTTAGGAAAAATGGGACTACCCCCTTCTGCCGAGGGTTCCACCTGGGGAGGCCCTGATTTCCAGGCCTGATAAAGTGTCCACACAAAATCCGGAGGGAATCCAACACCCCCTGTACCTTCATTTGGTCCCTTCTGCACCGAGAAGGGTGAAATTTTGTTTGGCACCTTGGCAACTTTTCCCATTCTAGATATGGGAAAATGGAAGAGGAAAACTAGGGCTATTCCCTCCTCTAACCCTCCTACTACTACTACTTATCATTTCTATAGTGCTACTAGACTTATGCAGCACTGTACACTGGACATAAAGAGACAGTCCCTGCTCGACAGAGCTTACAGTCTAATTAGGACAGACAAACAGGACAAGTAAGAGATAAGGGAATTACTAAGGTGGGAATGATAAAACATGGGTACTGAACAAGTGAGAAAAGGTTAGGAGCTAAAAGCAGCATCAAAAAGATGGGCTTTTAGCCTAGATTTGAAGATGGCCAGAGATGGAGCTTGATGTACCGGCTCAGGAAGTCTATTCCAGGTGTGTGGTGCAGCAAGATAAAAGAACGGAGTCTGGAGTTAACGGTGGAGGAGAAGGGCGCAGATAAGAGAGAGTTTCCTAAATCTCCATTAATACCTGCTTTAGATATGCTTAAGAAATATTTTTGTGAGATATTGGGAGTTCCTTTTCCACCCATAGTTAGGCCCAATATCTACTGGTATTTCAAGGAGCTACCTCTGTGAATCCTCAACCTGAGTTAAATCTTACCGAAGTTTTGGAAAGTTCTTTGAAGGTTATAACCAAATGAACCACTCTTCTAGTCATTTTTGCCCTGGAACCAGATAGGAATAATATATTTTGGCTTTATTTTCGTTATATGAATTCATCTTTTGGGGGGGGGGGGAGGCTAAAGTTCAAATCTTTCCTGATTTAGCTGGAGACATGCAAAAAAGAAGACTAGAATTCTTGGTATTGAAACATAGAGCTTTCTCTTTGGGAGGTACTTTTTGTATTAAAATTTTCTTGTAGATGTTTGGTGTCTCTAAATACAATCAATTATGTTTTCTTTGACCCTAAAAATTGCTATTTATTTCTGTTAAGGAAGGTGAAAGAAATGTCTCCTTGAATGAACCCACTTGTTAATTATATGCTGTTACTGGCTGCATTTGCTTGGCTTTTCCCCGCTCTAACAATTCATCTATGATTAATGATAAGCATGTTCATGTTCCTTAATCATTTCCTTGTATCTTGGTTCAGGAATTGTGGATTAAGACTGAGGGTATTTTTCTCTGTTTCTTTGTATATTATATTGCTGATTTTGCTATGTATTTATAAGTTTGTTCTTTGAATGTAAATCATTGAACCTATAAATAAAAAATGCTTGATGGTTCTTGTCCTGAGTATTTGATCACACTTTTCTGTTTTCCTTTGGCCCACTCTCTCTAGAGCAGGCAACCATCGTCTTTTATATTTCCATCATTTTCTGGTGTTAAATATAAAGAATAATTACAATCATCTTTTTCACATCAGGGTGTTCAGATCTGGAACTGTTTTCCCATTTCAGTGAGGATATCTCCTACTTACTGTTCCTTTCAAAAGCATTTGGAGACTATTTTGTTTTGGAAATCTTACTTGTAATTTCTCTGTTTTCACATTTATGTTTGGAATCTGCTTTGATCCATATACATAGTAACGCACAGGCATATTTTCAAAGCACTTAGCCTTCCAAAGTTTCTATGGAACTTTGGAAGGCTAAGTGCTTTGAAAATGAGCCCCTATATAGTAACATAATAGATGACGGCAGAAAAAGACCTGCATGGTCCACCTAGTCTGCCCAACAAGATAAACTCGCATGTGCCATTTTTTGTGTATACCTTACCTTGATTTGTACCTGTCTTTTTCAGGGCACAGACTGTATAAGTCTGCCCAGCACTATCCCCGTCTCCTAACCACCCGCCCTGCCTCCCACCACTGGCTCTGGCACAGACCATATAAATCTGCCCAGCACTATCCCCACCTCCCAACCACCAGCCCTGCCTCCCAACACCGGCTAAGCTTCTGGGGATCCCTTCCTTTTGGGAGTTGGCGGAATACAAGCAACCATATCATATATCACATCTTAAGTATCAGACTTTATGTGGTGCAGCCTCACCATGTTCTGTTCATGCTCATTTTATTTGTTATACTGCCTATTTAACAATAAAAAAGTGGTTTATATAATAAATTGCATATAATTTATTTGTACTTATTTCTTTTTTTTTTAGATGGTGCATTTTCTGACGCACTACGCTGATAAAATCGAGTCCATCCATTTTTCGGATCAGTTCTCAGGTCCAAAACTTATGCAAGAGTAAGTATAAGAGAGAGTAAATCTATAGACAAAATAACCCCAATCCAAAGGTTTTATAAGAGGAATGAGCAAAGACACGACACACAAGGCCTAGTCCTCAGCTGTGCTCGACAGTTTGATTAAACATTTGTAGAAGAATAATGTTCTAAAGTAAAGATTTAGTGATAATTATTTAACTGCATGTGTTTGTGTCTGGTAACTTCTCAGAATAATATAGTCAGTAAATTTGCTGCACAGTTATATGTCAGATCTCCTATCAATCCTGCAACAGCTGAATCCTGTTTTTATTTTTTATAATGTTATGCAAAAACTGTACCTGCAAAGCAGTAACCTCCAAGTTTGTGATCTCTGTTTGTATTGCTAAGTAAAGCAGAGTGAGCTAAAACAAATTATGAACTGTGATAAGTATTTAAACAGAGGAAAAAGCCTCAAATGCACTGCTAGGACACTCCTTATGTTAATAAATCAACTTTAGGGAGGCCTGCAGAATCATCACTGGTAAAAAAAAATCCATGGCCCGACTTTGGCGAAGGTTTCGGTTACTGATCCAGCGGAGCAAATATACCAGTCAGAGTCCATGGTAACCCTGAAGCAGTAACCGAAACCGTGGCCAATGTCGGGCCGTGGGTAGTCAGAACGAACACTGGACAGCTGGAAAACTAAGTTTCTTTCAAAATTATTTAGAAACTAATGTGGAGAACTTTAATAAAGTAACGAGCCAGGAGGTTTTTTTGCCAGTGATGATTCCGCAGGCCTCCCTAAAGTTGATTTATTAACATAAGGAGTGTCCTAGCGGTTCGTTTGAGGCTTTTTCCTCTGTTTAAATACTTATCTTTGCAAATGTAGATATCCTATTTTTGATTGGTTATTATAACGAAATCGATATTCTACAAGCTTCACTTAGACACTTAGAAGTGTATAGTGAACCATGGATGGTGAAATGACATAACCAAGGTCACAGGGAGTGTAAGTGGGTGATTTGAAGCCTGTTTTTCCTCATGTTAGTCCATTGCTCTAACTCCTAGGTTACTGTTCTAGTGTGGTAATATCACTCCCATGGGGAATCCTTATGGAGAAGACCAAATACAGATAAATCAGGGGTTTTTTTCCCTGTACAGTGGAAAATCTTTAGTACATAAGCCCTGTGGAAGTTCTCTTTGAATTTGAATTTTCAGTTTAATTACTTGCTTTTCCAAACCTATGTTCCAGGTGAGTTACATTCAAGTACATTTAGTAAACCTGTGCTTACAATCTGAGGCAATGGAGGGTGGATGACTTGCCCAAGATCACAGGAGTTTCAGTAGGAGAAGAAGGCTTTGAATCCTGGTTTCCCAGGTTCTTAACCCACTGCTATAAACACTTTATAGTTTTATCAAGTCTACTCATTAAATTTCTATTTTCGCTCACAGGGAGGGACAGCCTTTAAAGCTGCCAGAGACTAAGAGGACACTGTTGTTTACATTTAATGGTAAGATGAAGCTGTGCTTTCCAGCTCATTGTTTGCGAGCACTAAGCATCATTTGGTACTCCTTAAATTTTATATGTATGTTAAGGGCGGAAGGTGGTCAATAGGGAGCATTTTCTTCATGGTCCTTTTAAAATATCTAAAGAAGGGACAGCCCAGTGGCTTAGCTGTAGTGTTATGTGTTTGCCATGCAGAAGGTCCTCAGTTTGATCCCTGAATCAGGTCTTCTGCTTCTCATGTGGATGGCGGCTGCTGCACGGCAATATTCACAATCCTAGAAGTGTGGTTATTGCTTAAGGATAACATCTACTGGCCAGACTCTAAACCCATGATTGCAGAATTCTAGAAAAAGACTTGGTACATGAGCTGTCACAGTTGACAGAGAAGGAAGTCTGGTGGTGCCTGATCAAAGTCCTGGTCCCAGCTGAATTGGAGTTAGATTTTAGATTTTACTTCCTGCCTTTTCCAAATCAGGCAGATTACAATTAGGCACACAAGTTACTTCCCTGTGAAGTGGGCTTATAATCTATGTTATACCTGATTGAAATGCAAGCATAAGGGAGCAGGGGAATACTGTCAGCTAAAAAAAATCAAAAGCCACTGCAAGCAGAAATTGATATTTTCAATTTTGTGGTTTATTCAGCACACAGGCAACATTTCAGTCCTTTCTAAAGATCTTTCTTGAAATAGAATTGTCCGTGGAAACAGTGACAGCAGGTAATGGCCTATCCAGTTTGCCCAACCCTACTAGCAACTAAGTTCTACAATTCCTTCCTCTCCTTTTGAAAACCCTCAGTTCTTGTTTCATGCATTCTTGAATTTATATAGAGTTCTCATCGCCATCTCCACTATGAGGCCATTCCACGCACCCACCACCTTCTGTAAAGAAATAGTTTAAGTTTTAATATGTTTGATGTAATGCAAATCAATAATATAGCTAAGCAGTGTACAATCTCCAAATAAATGAGAGGAAGGGGAAGGTACAAACAAGCAGACAAAGAACAAAATGACAGACAAAAGGAATAGAACAAAAGGGAAAAATTTGCAGTGCTGTTAAGAATCTTTAGATTAATCCTGAGTATATCCTCTTTCACTTTTATCCTATGTCCCCTCATTCCAGAATTTCCTTTCAATTGCAAGCGATCACTTGGGCATTTATTCCACTGAGGTATTTACATGTCTGTCATATCTCACTACCTCACCTTTCTTCCAGACTATACATATTGAGATTTTTTAAATCTGTCTCTATTTGCTTTATCAAGAAGACCACTGACCATTTTAGTAGTCATCCTGTTGATCCAGCTCCATGCTGTTTATATCCTTTCGAAAGTGCAGTCTCCAAAATTGTACACACTACTCCAGATGAGGTCTCACCAGAGATTTATACAGAGGCACTAGAAGGATTTATACTGAAATGTTGGTTTTCTAAGATATGTTAAGTGAACTCGAGATATAAGCATGCCAGGCTTTCTTGATATTCGGGGTAGTACTTCCCATACTTATGCAGTATTGGCTCAATTTTTAATTCTTCAATGGTCATGCAGTACTAAACAATACCAAAATAAAATAGTGGTGGTCTTCTCACCACATACTCCAGCTTTCTTTTACCCAAAGCAGGAGAGGGGCAGTGACAACAGAGGTTAGCAAGGGATTTTTGAGTCTGTGCATACTCACAGGCCCCATCCCTCTGCATGAAGTTCTGCTTTAACAGGATGGAGAGGGTACCAGTGAGTGCTTAGTAACTCTGAAGAAGGGGTCCGTTTGGAATGGAAAGCTCATGTATAGCATTCCTTGTTAATCAAGTAGACGCTATTGCAGTCTGCAAGAATTTAGTTCTGTACAGGATTAATATGGTTCTCTGAGGACAAGCAGGGCACTACTTACCACATTTGGGTGACATCATATGGTTCTAGGACAGTTCCCACCTGGACAATTCCCACTACACTAGGGAGGACAATTCCCACCCATAACTAACAAAAAATAAAAAATTCAAAACACACTAGGACAACTAATCTTCTTACCCTTTTCCTTACAGAGCATTTCGGTGGAAAAGCCTCCCCCCCCCCCCCAAAAAAAAAAAAATCACTGTTTACACATCCCTTTCTTCTTCCAGACATACATTTTGAGGGGGGGGAGAGGGCAATGCCCCCCTCAAACTGCACCCTGCCTGCAACTGAACTTAAAAATTGATTTTAAATGCTCATAAATAAATAGATAGAAACGCAGCCTGTCAAAATGACTCACCGTTATTATACTTTGTGTACATCTGTATGCTGGTGCTGCACAAACAATCACCGGACAGTGCCGCAACCCTGGGACCTTCCTGATTTCTCAGTGTAGCACAGCGCCTTCCAGATGGACGATTCTTCTTGCTACAGCCCCTCAAAATGACACACTATTATACTTCCTCCATGTAATCCCGGGACCTTCCCGCTTTCTTAACGCAACACAGCACCTTCCAGATGGATGATTCTGCTTGTCACCTTCCAAAAAAAAGTGCCTCGCACAATACAATGACAACATGAATGATCCTCACAGCGCCACAACCCTGGGACCTTCCTACTTTTTCAGTGCAACACGGTGCCTTCCAGGTGGCTCATGGGAAAAAATGTTGCTATAGCAGAATGAAAAGAAGATAAGGTTGGGTTTTTTTGTTTGTTTGTTTTTTTTAAAGGATATCGTGGGTGGGAAATGACTGGGTGGGAATAGCCCTAGATGGGAACTGTCTGGAGGGAATTGGTGGGTGGGAACTGTCCAGTTGGGAACACGTTGGATACCACATCATCCAATGGAGCCCTGGCACAGATGGTACCCAGCATTCTAGAAATTATTGAGGCCTTTGGCAGTTCTGAACATGCATGAGTGCCTTCCCGCCCAACTCAATCGTGCAGGACCAGCAGTCTTTTCTCGTCTGTGGAGCAGAGCATTAAAGTTTTTGCTGGCTCTCCTCAGTACGAGTTTTTCCTTCTCCGGTACCTACCCTCTTGGTACATGGGACCTCTCTTTTCTTATTTTGTTTATTTTTTATTATTTTATAATCACCTTGTAGTTTTCCATAGGGTTTATTGGCCTAAGTTTCCTTTTATTTTTGTTGTTGCTTCATTGGCCTGAGCACCCAGTCGGGTACTTTTTTTTGTTTAAAAATTAATAATAATTGAGCTGTTTGAGTTCACTTTGGCTAGTGTTGCCGTAATGACCCTTAAAACTCCCAGTGGTTTTAAGAAGTGTTCTCAGTGCACGCAGCAAGCTAATCTGTGTTACTGACCTTCACAATTGGTGCTTGTCATGCCTAGGACCTGACCAAAAGGCCTCATTGTATACTTGCCTCTAAAATACAGAAAAGAATCCTGAGGCCAAGCGCTAGAAACATTTTGGCACCTCTCAGGCCCAGATGCATCAACCAAACGTAAAAAAAATCTAAAACGTAAAAGTGCTTACCGAATTTGAAAAAACGAAGAATGCACCAAAAAAACAAGTCGCACATGTTCGGTGCGGTATTGTAAAGTACAATGCATTACAGATTTGTAATCCCCATCGGTAAGCAGCTCCTAAAACATGCGCAGAACCACAAACGTCAACACAAACGTATTAAACCTACGTAGGTTGCTTACATCAGATGGGGGGGCGTGCGAGGGGGGGATCGGGACGTGCAAGCATTTAGCTCTGTGATCCTAGCAGGAGAGTGCAGTTGAAGACGTCCTCCTCAAGACTCCAAACGGACGTCCTTCATAAACCCCCCCTTTCTAACAAAAGACCTCTTTCATTGTGATCCCCTTTAGCTCAGCAGAGAGACCTGGGCCCACCCCCGGCTGGGGGAAACAGAGGAAGGGAGAGGGACCTGGGCAGCTTAAAGTTGTTTTCAGAACCGGGAAATTGGCTTCAGAGGAGAGCAGAAAAGTGGGGAGCAGCGGCGGCCTTGGGTGGGGGGGGGGGCAAGGCCGTCCATACAGGACGCTCCTGATGAGCGCCTTGCCCCCTCCCGATCCTTTTTTGATTTTTCTGTTTAGATTTTATGCAGGGGAAAGCGGGGAGGTGTTGTTTATCTCACTTTTGTTTTTAAACATGCCAGCTTGGGTTTTTATGGTGCAGGGGGAAGCGGGGAGATGACAGCTCTGGCCTTTTTTACGACTGCTCTGACCATACGTTAAATATGTCGCGGTAAATGATTCAGTGTAATCGTCGGTATTGTTAGTGCATCCCGAATGGTCCACATTACAATGGTAGTTACTCGTTTGTATTCCGTTTTCGTTATCTGCTTGATTCGTCGGAAAAAGGCCTTTAATGCATACAACGGTTAGGAATTTCTTCATTAAAGGGTCGTTAAGGTTTAGTGCATCAGGGCCTAAGTCCGGTTGGTATCGGAGTCGTCAGACCCCATGGCTGGTGGAGCTGCATTGGACACTGGATGGTCTCCATCTGCCTTGACATCAGGTGCCAGTAAGACCTCATCAGGCTTGGCCTCATCAGACCCAATACCAAGGACACACTAGGATTCTATGTCACTTTCATCGGACCCTCTCAAATCACGGTGCCAGGAGCTCTGGGATATCAGCACTGCCAGTTCCAAGAAGTATCAGTGCCAAGATGACCAGTGATGCACAGTCTCCTCAATGCTGGGACCAACTTTCCAGTTAGGGCCTATCATTGTCACAGACTGCCCCACACCAACATCAGCCCCACCTTTACCAATGCCTGACACCAAGGAGCATCTCCAGTCTCTCTTACAGGGGAGTTGGAGAGGATATTGGCTTGGCATGATGCTGAAGCCTTGTGGGTCTCAATGTCGACCATGGCTCCTCCCAAATCAATCCTGGAGGCTGTGCTCTGTCCATTGCCCAATCATCGATCCTGGTTCCTTGCCAGATGCTGGTGTATGAAAGGATCTGTCCCTCAGCACTCCGCTCAGAATCTGGATGTGAGTTCAGTAGACCGAGGTAGACACAGACTCAGCCTTCTCAAGAGGAGTATTTCACTGAGTCTGACTTGGACCGCTATTAGGTATCTGAGGTTGAACCTGTTCTTGGAAGAGGGCACCCTTGATGTCCTTTCTCTGCCTTGGGAAAGGAGAAAGTCTCCCCCAGAGGAGCCTCCCCTCGCCCCCAAGGGAGCTGTGACAGATGCTAGCGCATGGCATCCTTCAACCCTTCTCTCTCTGCAGACTATTTCTAGGATGGCTCCCAGATTCAAGAAACAGCAGCTTTCTTGCCCTTCTACAGTGGTTAAATCCACTCTTAAAAGGGCAGAGTTCAAGGACCCATGCTTCAGTGCCCCCAGGGTGAGATGCTAGAACTCTGGAATATTTGGGAAGAAAAGTTTTTCAGGACTCTATGCTTGTGTCCTGCATAGAGTCCAACCAACTCTACATAATCACTTACATGCAGAACTTGGTATGCAGTGAAATGTAGTTTGTGGACACTCTGCCTCTAGAGAATATCATGGAACTTCATGGGCTAATAGCCACGCAGACGGAGTGTTGAAAGTACTGGGCCCAGGCAGCCTATGATGCTTTTGATGTGGTGTCCAGTGTCTCTGCCTTAGGCATTGGCATGCGCAGACTGCCTGTCTGTGTATGTCAGATATAGAAGCAGCCGTTCAGGAGAAACTGGTGGATGTCTTGTGCAGAGGTTATAACCTTTTGGGGGACAAGGTGGAAGAGGTCGCTGACATCAGGAAAGAACTGATGACAATAAGTTTCTATGGCCTCCACTTCTCGGAGGTTCTCGGGCAGTAGCCAGAGGAGATCCTACTTCTCAAAGGCGAAGGTATACTCCTCCAGCCCACCCTTCCCAGCAGTCCCAGAGTTCATGTTCCTGTCCTCAGCAGCAGCAGACTAGAAGGCTCAGCCAGTTCCCCAATGAGGAATGAGCTTTTGACTGGCTCCATGAGAGCATAGTCACAGTAAAAATGACTGTCCTGGACAGCCTGCCAGTAGGAGAGAGGCTGAATTTTTTTCCAAGCAAGGTGGCCTCTTGTAACCTCCAACTGGTGGGTTTTTCAAATAGTCTGGGAGGTTATGCCCTAAATTGGTGACAACATCCTCCAAATTGCCCAACAAGAGCATCAAGATTCATTTCTCAGCACCAGGATATGCGTGCACAGGAATTCTCTTCCCATGTGATTAAGAACAAGGGAAGGGATTTCATTCCAAGCACTTCCTTGTGCCCAAAACGTCTGAGGGATTTCTCCCATCCTAGACCTAAGGACCCTGAATAAATATCTGGTCAGAGAAAAGTTCAGGGTGGTTTCCCTGAGCACACTGCTTCCCATGATTCAGGTAAACAATTGGCTATGCTCTCTGGACTCTCAGATTTTAAATAGAGAAAAACTTCTACCAGTATTGTGTCCTGCCTTTTGGCCTCACTTCCTCTCCAAGAGTCTTCACCAAATGCCTCACTGTAGTTGCAGTGTTGCTACTCAAACTGGGAGTTCATGTTCTTCCCTACCTGGACAATTGGCTGGTCAAGAGTGCATCCAAGGAGGGTGCTCAAGAATCAGTGCAAAGAACTATTCAGATACTGGAGCTACTAGGATTTGTTGCTAACTACCCAAAGCCCCATTTCCTCCCAGTTCAATAATTGGAATTCATTGAAGCCTTGCTAGATATGGTTCACACACAGGACTTCCTTCCAGATGTCAGAGCCGAGGCCATGATCGCCATTGCCTTAGAGGTCTGCCAGAGCCAGCACTTCACAACTTGGCAAATGTTGAGGTTCTTGGGCCACATAGCTTTCATGGTGCATGTCTTTCCCATAGCACATCTCCATTTGAGAGAGGCCAAGTGGACCCTAGCTTCCCAGTGCTATCGGGCCTCCTGGAATCTAGCAGATGTCGTTTGTCACTCCAAAACTGGCGGCATTGCTCTTGTGGTGGACAATTCAGCTGTGATGTGATGTATTTCTTGTATACTGCCAACTCCTTTCGAAAAGAGGTTCAAAATGGTTTCACAGGTAAGAATTATGATAGAGGAAAAAAGAAAAATAATGAATAATGACATAAACTGTTAAACAGTTAGGTCTTTAACTGCTTTCTAAAAAAAGAGATAACTAGGAGAGACTTACACAGTTGCAAAGGAAGAAAAAGCCAAAAATAAGGTGCCTGATAACACAGCTCCAGAATCTTGTCACTGGACATCCATTCCAAATTTCTCCTCCACACAAGACACTAACAACAGATATGTCTGGGCTGGGAGGCTCACGTGGACGGGCTTCACACTCAGGATCACTGGTCCTCTTAGGATACTCAACCTCCTAGAGCTGTGGGCCATTTGGCACATTCTAAAGGCTTTCAGAGATTGGCTGTTGTACCAAATTATCCTCATTAAAACAAGCAGTGAGGTTGCAGTGTACTATGTCAGCAAGCAGGGAGTTACAAGTTCACACCTCAAGTGTCAGAAGGCGGTCAGGATGTAGTGTTGGACCTTCAGCCATGGCATGGTGCTCAGAGCCTCATACCTGACGTGGAAAGAACAGCCTAGCAGACAGACTGAACAGGGTAATGCAACTGCACAAAAGGTTTTTAAATATGAGCATAGCCCAACAGATCTTCCAAGAGTAGGGGCACCTCCTCAGTGAATCTCTTTGACACTCATCTCAACAGCAAAGCCCTTCAGTTCTGCTTCAGGCTAAGATCACATGGCAGACTAGCATCAGTTGCCTTTCTCATTTATTTGGGGGGGGGGGGGGGGTCTTCTGTAGGCATATCATCCAATACCTTTTGTGGGGAAATGTTTGCTGAACTCAAGCAGGACCGGGGGACCATGATCCTCATTACGTCCTATTGGCCAGGTTCTCTCTACTTCTGAAGTTAGCCTCCAAAGATCTGTGGAGACTGCACTGCTTTCCAACCCTCATCTCTCAGAGCAAGAGGTCTCTCTTATATTCCAAACTCCAATCCCTAGCCTTCACGACTTAAATGTTGAGAGCATAGAGCTACCATCCCTTCAACTGCATGAGGGTGTATCACAGGTCCTGTTTGCTTCTAGTAAAGATTCCACTAAGAGATCATACAATTTCAAGTGAAAGAGGTTTGCTGTCTGGTGTGAGGGCAAGGTCTTAAATCCTTTTCCAGGCCTACACAAAACTGCTTGAATACCTTCTACATCTTTCTGAATCTGGTCGCAAGGAGGCATATTTTCAAAGCACTTAGCCTTCCAAAGTTCCATAGGTTTCTATGAAACTTTGGAAGGCTAAGTGCTTTGAAAATATGCCTAAAGATTAACTCCGTAAAAGTTCACCTCTGTGCAGTTGGTACTTACCATCACTGTGGAAAGTAAGCTCATCTCTGTACAGCCTCTAGTTGTTTGTTTTTGATTTCACTTGATATGTTCTTGTGGTTAGAAAGCCCTTAATCCAATTCAGAGTGCCACTACTGATTCCGAAGTATTCTAGGATTCTTAGCAGTATGTTATGGTTAACCATGTCGAATGCACTTGACATGTCAAATTGGAGGAGAATGCTCTTGCCTATTGCTATTTCCTGCTTGAATTTGATTAGGAGAGTGAGTAGTACTGTTTTGGTGCTGTGTAGGGGTCGAAATCCTGATTATGACTCGTGTAGTATAGTGAATTTGTTTATGTAGTCATTGAGTTGTTTGGTCACCAGTCCTTCCATGGGATAGAAGCTACTGGGCGGTAGTTGGTAGTATCATTTATTTTTTTTCTTAGTGTCTTTTGGTATTGGGGTGAGCAGGATGTTGCCTTTTTCTTGAGAGTATGTTCCCTGTTGTAGCATGAAGTTTAAGTGGGATGTGAGATCTATTATGAAGCATTGGGGGGGCAGATCGTATTAGGTAGCTGGGCAGGTGTCCAGTTGACAGTGGCTGTTTGAGTATTGTTTAATCACCTGGGTAACTGTGTCGGCAGTGAGTAGAGCGAAATTGGTCCATATTCGGTCAGTAGGGTATTTACCAGGGGTTGGGTCTAGACCATTAATGAAGTTTTCTATGTCCATGTTGTTCTGAGGTAGGGTTTTGCGTAGATTTATGATTTTTTTTTCATTGAAATATTTAGCAAGGCTGTCTGCGGATGGGATGGCAGTATTGGTTGTGGTAACCGGTGTTGTGTCTAGTATTTTGTTCACGAGATGGTATAGTTTCTTCGTGTTTTTTGTAGTCTGGCCCAATTTTAGTTTTGTAGTACAACCTTTTGGTCTGTTTTATTGCGTATTTATATTTCCTTTGTAGTTGTTTCTATGCGTTAAGTGTTTGTTCGTCTTTTTTTTTTTTCCATGCGCGTTCCAGTTTCCTAGTTTGTGTTTTTAGTTTTTTCAGTTCTTCATTGAACCACGGTATCGAGTTGTGTCTACGTGAGGTTCTTATTTGTAAGGGTTCTATTTCGTGTAGTATGTGTCTGCATCTTTTGTCCCATTCTGAGAGGTAGTATATGGATTCTGTTTGTGCTGTCCATTTGTTATATATTTGTTGCCAGAACGTATCCGGGTCTATTTGTCCTCTCGTGGTATAAGTTGTGTGTTCTCGTGTGTGGGGAGAACCCCTTTTTCGCCATTTTAGGGCTAGGTTTAGTTTGTAATGGTCAGTCCGTGGTGTTTCTGTCCAACTAGTTTGTGTTATGGTTAGGTTCTGGTCAGTGGACAATTTGTATGAGATGAGGTCGAGTGTGTGACCCTTCACGTGGGTTGTTTGCATGTTTGGCCATATAAGGTCGCATAGATGAAGGAAGTCCTTGCAATCTCATGCATTGGTAGAGTTTGGGTCTTCAAGGTGAAGGTTAATGTCTCCTAATACTAGTGTATTGGAGTTAGATACACATGTATTTGAAACGAAGTCCACGAAGTCCGCCTGGCTTTCGTTCCAGTTACATTGTGGTCTGTAGAATAGGATGCAATTTAGGTGGTCGAGTAAAGTTTTATGGTGGATTCTGATTGAGGCTATTTTGAGTTGGGTTGTTATAGATTCTGCAATGGTTTCAATAGTGAGGTGAGATCGGTATATGAGTGCTATGCCCCCTCCTCTTTTTTTCTTTTCTAGTCCAGTGGGTGATTTTGTATCCTGGAGGACATAAGTTTAAGATGATAGGATCCTTCTGGTCGTGGATTTCAGTGATGAAGAGTAGGTCAAGTTTCTCTGACGTGATCCAGTCTGTTATTGTTGTTGTTTTGTTTACTACGGATCTGGCGTTGACGTAGCCTATTTTAATTTTTTGTTATGGGTCATCTACGTTCGGTGTAATGTGGACTTTTGTTGTCGTTTCTTGGTTTGTGTGGGTTTTTTATGATCTATCCTATCATTTTGTTGAGGTTGTACACTTGTTGGTTCTTTTCCTTTGTTTTGGTTTATGTCAGTTTGGTGTGATGAGTGTTTGGTCGATATTCGGTTATTGATTAGTCTGGGTATATTGTTCATTTCTGCGATAGGGGTAGCCATTGTTAGGTGGATCATGGATAAGGAGTAGATTGTAAGGAACAGTATGGTGGTGTTCAGTACGGTATCATTTCAGTAATATTTAGAAGAGGATTGTTGCTGTATTCAGCGTTGGGGGTTATTCTCCCGAACCCTCGTATTTACGTAGCAATCTTGTCCTCCTTAAGAGTTGCGAAGTCTCCATCTTGCGAAGGTAGCGTTATGTCACAGGGGCGTGGTTTATCAGGATCTAGCGTTCTCGGGATAATTAAAGTTTAGTTACAGGATGTGCGCTTCTTTGTTTTGATGGTTGGCGCCACTCACAGTATGCAGTGATCACCGGTCCCAACCCAGCGCTGCAGTTCTTTATCCTCCTCTTACCTGATGAATCTTGAAGGGGGTTTAATAGTCTGGAGTGGAAGTGAACCTGTCTAGCCCGTTGTAGGTAAGGAAGCCGTTTGGTTAATCTCTGTTTCCAGTGCTCCGTGCAGCCGTCATTGGCGTTCACTCAAATCACAGCAGTAAACCTGTGAGCTTGTGAATCTTTGAGGAGGTATAATAGATTGGAGTGGTAGTGATCCTAGCTAATTCACTGTAAGCAGGAAGCTATTTGGTTAGTTTCTGTTTCCATTGTCCCGAGCTGCCGTGTTGGTGTTCACTCAAGGTACAGCAGCAACTTATGGATGCTGTTTCCACGTTGTCTTTCTGTGGGCTGTACCGCCATGCACTGGGCGTCGGGCATACGGCCCCGGACTCATCATCACGTTGCCTCCGTTACTCCACTGCCCTCTGCTTCTCTCGTTGTCCGGGACATGTGCGCCATCAGCCGAGCTCTTGGCTGTCCTGACATGTCCCGTGCTGCTAGTCAGGTGAGCGGCGGGTGGCAGTGAAGCGGCTGGACCTGGCGCAGGGCTGAGGTCACTCAGCCGCGTGGTCTGCGGCGTGGAGAGACATGGTCGTCTCTCGTTGCTTCAGGTGAGCAGGCGGGTGGAAGGGAGGACTGGACTCATCAGCACCACTGCTCGGTCGTCCCGTGGGTGAGGCCAGACTGTTAAACAAATTTTAAAAAAAGAATCAGTGAGCTTCAGGTCGTAGGAGCTGATTCGCCTTACACAAAGTTTCATCACAACGGAGTGGTTCTTTGCACACATCTTAAGTTCCTTCCAAAGTTGGTATTGGGTTTCCACCTTAACCAGACAATTATTCTGTCAACATATTTCCCAAAACCTTATACACATCCTGGCAAAAACACATTACATACCTTGGACTGCAAACGAGTCTTAGCCTTCTATCTGGACTGGACTAAAGCCCATAGACCATCCACCCAGCTTTTTGTTTCTTTTGACCCAAACAAGATAGGGGCAACCATCAGTAAATTGGCTAGTAGATTGCATCTTCTGTACTTATGCCCAGGCTGGGCTAATTCTGGAGGGTCATGTCACAGCTTATAATGTCAGAACCATGGCTACGTTGGTAGCCCACTTGAGATCAGCTTCCATTGAGGAGATTTTCAAAGCTGCAATGTGGTCTGTCCACACATTCACATCGGGCTCCTGCCTTGAGCAGGGCTCCAATGCGACAGTCGGTTTGTTCAGACAGTTCTGCAGAATTTGTTTGTAGTGTAGAATCCAACTCCACCCTCCTAGGACCATTTTTATTCTGTTTCAGGCTTCACTCACACAACATGAATGTATATGAGTTCTAGGTTAATTGGTTCAGGTTGGCCTTGTCTGTTGCGAGTCCCTATTATCCGTTGTTAGTTGTTTTAAGTGAGCCTAGTAGCTAGGGATTCTCATATGTAATAAGTAGTGTCCTGCTTGTCTTCGAAGAAAGTGAAGTTATTCACCTGTAGCAGGTGTTCTCTGAAGACAGCAGGACACACATTACCATGTACCCTCCTGTATTCCTTAAGCCTTTTTACTAAACAACTGGTCCAGCACAGTCAAGTCATGCAGGAAGGCACCTGCGCATTTGCAGATTGCTGCTGTCAAAGGCTTCAGTCATTTCTAGAATGCTGGATAGCATCCGTGCTAGGGCTCTGTCAGATGACATCACCCATATGTGCTAATATGTGTCCTGCTGTCCTTGGAGAACACCTGCTACAGGTAAGTAACTGTGCTTTATTAGTACTGCACCACAGAAATAGCAAGAGTTCTGCAATGTGGATGTAGTAAACGATGGTGGTATGTAGGAAAACTATATAAGATTCTTTCTAGACTGGTCAAAATTTAGATGAAAAAATTAAGATTAAAAGCTGGCAAATGTTGCAAAGAGTAATGATTTTGTTCTTGCAGTGCCTGGTACAGGCAACACATCCCCAAAGGACATGGAAGCTTTGCTGCCTCTGATGAACATGGTCATTTACTCCATTGACAAGGCAAAGAAGTTCCGTCTGAACAGAGAGGTGAGAGACCAACTCTTGATCCCCATCAGTTGGAGGTTTAGTGGTACGTTTTGGTGTCCATTTTAGTGGTACACGATTGTATTTCAAATTTCCTCTGGTGGAACTCTGCCAGAGTTTTTCCTCCATCATTTGAGGCTTTGTGATTTTTTTTTTGTGTTGACTACAAGATCCCAGTTTTACTTTAAAATGCCTTCTTTTTGTAAACCATGTGTCTGGTACAATATCAGCCTTCTCATAGATGTGTTCTAAAACTACTATATCCTATTCCATGTCTGTGACAAAAACTGAGCCTGCGAGGGTAGAGTAGTGGATTCCAAAATCTCAACTTCCTCACCTCTTTCTAATCTACTTTACTTTTTGTGGCAAAGGGTAAACAAAAAGCAGATAAGAACCGGGCCCGGGTGGAGGAAAACTTTCTTAAGCTGACCCATGTGCAGCGGCAGGAGGCTGCACAGTCCCGCCGCGAAGAGAAGAAGCGAGCAGAGAAGGAGAGAATCATGAATGAGGAAGATCCAGACAAACAGCGAAAGCTGGAGGTAAACAGGATTAACAATTGCATTCAAACTTATTGTGGGGGCTTTTTGGTAAAATATATTTAAAGTTCTTGTGTAAGGTTTACTGGGTGTTAGGCACATTGATTTTGAGGAAGCGAGTGCAGTGGAATAGCCTCCTAGCTAGACATTTAGACGGCTCATCTCACCATTCTAAGTATACAACCTTACTATACTGGGCTAGATTTAACTAAATAACTGTATTAACTATACTGGCAGTATAAATCACATAATCAGTTATGCTGCATTACAAAATCTTTTATTATTTATTTACTGCATACAAAACATACTAGTTTAGCATCTTCCTGCTTTCACATGTGCAGTCATATGCACTCATATCCCTTTCTGTGCATACCTTAAAATACTAATACAACAGACTCACTAATACAAATTCAAACTGCCTGTTCAAAATGCCTGTGAACCCCAACAAAATACTGATTGCAAAGTACTGATTGCAAAGTCCATGTAGCTTTAAATGCTGCACTCAGCCAAAAGGTTGTGCTCAGTTCTCTTTGTCTGCTTGTTTCCGTAGTTAATCACTGTGCATTTCTGGCCACTCCTCCTCAGTTCCAGAGATTTCAAACAGGAATCCAATCAATCCCTTTGAGTCCTTCATTTGTATACGTGCCACCTTCTCTTCTACTCATACAATATATCCCAGACTCTTCCAGTCATACAGTCTGCCCCAGACTCTACACCACGTGTGTTTCGCTATATCAGCGTCATCAGGAGTCGGGTCCTACATAAAACAAATGCATATGATAGTGCTCCTAACATCCTCCTAACTTCCATACAATATCTGTTACTTTACATTATCATTTTACTCACAATTTACTCTTTAACATCTCTCATGGCTGCAGGACGGTGGGTATTCACCTTCCACCTTGCATCCGCCTTACAAACACTGGTGCATGCGCAGTGCAAGCTGTCTTATATTTCTCTTAACCATGGCCCAAGCTCCCCCCTCTCACACATGTAGCCACTCTACTTCCTTATTCAAACCCCCTGGCTCTACCGTATTCCACCTAAAAATGGTTCTCTGCTCACACCGTAACAGCTGTTTTGTAATGTTGCCTCCTCTGTAGTTACCCTGTACCTTGATTAATACCACAAACTTTACATCTTCCACTATGATGCCAGCCCTGACCCAGTGAGCAACTAATGGTGTCTCTTGCTTGACTAATCTGATGTTACTCAGATGCTGCGCAATCCTATTCTTGATTCTCCTAACAGTGTGACCCACAGATCACATGGGCAACAAATCCCATATACACACTGTTTAGTGTTACAATCTGAGTGTGTGCGCAACTCAAAAACACGTCCCTGAGAGTGTGGAATTACCACTTGTGTCACTTGCATTGCATATTTGCAATACACACACCCCCCCCACACACTGTGTGCCCCTTAATGGGATTATCTATTTGCACTGTCTCCATCCTTTCGTAATGGGACATGATTTCTCCCATATTCCACCCTCGCGTGTATGTGAACATAGGAATACTTTGAAACTGCTGATGTACTGTAACCAAGGGCCATAATCGTTTGATCACCTTCTCTACAGCTAAACTATTCTGTGTATATGGTAAGATACAGGTAAGCCTGCATGATGGTCTTTGTGTAACCGACCCAGACAGCCACTCCCGTTGGGCATTAAATGCCCGTTTGGCCGCCTTATGTATTACCCTAGGCAGATACCCTTGTTGCCTAAACTGTTTAATCATATTCCGAGCCTGATCTTGATATGTACTACGCGCCGAACATAACCTGCGAATGCGTAAAAACTGACCCCCCAGGTATGTTATTTTTAAGCCGTGTAGGGTGATGACTCCTGTAGTGCAGCAATGCATTGCGATCTGTTTCTTTGCAAAATGCTTGTGTAACAAAAGTTCCCTGATGCACCTGGATGTTCATATCCAAAAAGTTAACTGATGCACCACCTACTTGGTGCTCAAACTTAATATTGGCATCCTGTAAATTAAGATATTCTAAAAACTGGCATAATTGGTGCGCATCACCCTTCCATATCATCAGCACGTCGTCTATGTATCTCAGCCAACCAACGACTAAATCAAAAAATGGGGACCCATACACACATCGTTCCTCATACTGAGCCATATAAAGGCATGCCACTGTGGGGGCTACAGTCGCCCCCATGGCAACACCCTTTATCTGCAAATAGTATTTGTCCCCAAATTTGAAAAAGTTATGTGAAATAACCATTCGAGCCATGCTGTTCAACAATGCTACTTTCTGATGTGATAACTGTAATGTATTTAATAATTGCTCAAACATAAGTACCGCATCTCGCTGTGGTATATTTGTGTATAATGAAACCACATCTAATGTGACCAAGGTCACTTCTTCTCCTAGTTGACACTCATAACCTTTTAACAACTCAAGAAGATGACTGGAGTCTCTAACATAGGACTTAATACTTTGGAGACAAGGACGCAAATGAAAATCTAAAAACTGCGACAGGGGCTCAAATAATGCCCCTTTACTTGAAACTATAGGGCGCCCTGGGGGCTGGTGGAGGCTTTTGTGAATTTTGGGAGCAAAATAAACTATGGAAATCATTGGAAATTGATTAAATAAAAATGTATATTCCCGAGCTGTAATAATTCCCTGTTTGTTGGCGTGTGACAGCAATTCAAAAACTGCACTCTGATATTGAACTGTGGGATCCCCCTCCAACTCTTTATAACAGCCTTCATCCGCCAACTGTCTATTTGCCTCCCTCCTCCCTTATCCGCCCGAGTGATCACAATTGATTTATCTTTCTGTAATTGTTCCAAAGCAATCTTTTGAGCCCTGTTTAAATTAGGAATTTCCCTTATCTGTTTTGCTTCCAACCTCTCAATCTCCTGCAGGACCCATTGTTGAAAAGTAGCTATCACGGGATCTATGGGGCCAGGAGGCACCCACACCGATGGAATTTTATGTTTTTGAAAAAATGTAATTTGATCCCCTTGCGCTCTTACCTCATCCTCTGAAAAATATAAATGCAATCGAATTTTGCGAAAGAATTTATGGAGAGCCACCCTGATATTAAACGCATCATACCCCTGAGCTGGAACAAACGACAATCCTAATGCTAGTACTTGCTGCTGAACATCTGTTAACACTTTTGATGATAAATTGAACACTATTGAGCCACCTTCTTGGTTTGCATCTTGGGTCGTGTAACTGGACCTCCCCCCGCCCCTTCGGAGCGCACACTGCTGGCTCCTAAAAAAGATTGTTGCGAATCTGTTTTACCTGAACCCTCTCCACCCGCTATACCTGCTTGTGGATTGGGTCTATTGTCTTCCCCAGACGAATCGCTGGACGAGTTCAAGAATTACACTGTCTTATTGCGCCTATTGCACCTTGACTTCCTCGAATGGTCCATCCAGGGGTAAATAAACCCCTTGGTATAGTCCATCTCGTCCCTTTTATATTTTGAAATCTTTTGCGACCGAATCTCTTGCCTATACTTCTCCATACCCAGTTGATGTTCCTGGTACTTACGATCAAACACCTCCAATCCCACTTCCTGTTTAATCTGATCCAAATAATTAACCAAATCTGCCACATGGACTTTGCAATCAGTATTTTGTTGGGGTTCACAGGCATTTCGAACAGGCAGTTTGAATTTGTATTAGTGAGTCTGTTGTATTAGTATTTTAAGTTCTCCGAGGACAAGCAGGCTGCTTGTTCTCACGACTGGGTGACGTCCGCGGCAGCCCCCACCAACCGGAAAAGCTTCGCGGGACGGTCGGCACGCAGGGCACGCCCACCGCGCATGCGCGGCCGTCTTCCCGCCCGTGCGCGACCGCTCCCGCCAGTTCCTTTTTTTCCGCGTCTGGAGAGAGTCGTGCCTTTGCCGCTCTCTCTGTTTCAGCCGCCGGAAAGCCGATCGCGTTTACGCGGATCGTTTTTTCTATTTAGTTTTTGTACACCGCGTCCTCCGTTTTTTCTTTCTTAAAAAAAAAAAAAAAAACTGAACGTGTGGAGCACGCGCTCCCTTTTTCCCTCGCTTCTAGCGGGGACGCCGCGTTGCGGCCTAGTGGCCGCACGGTCGTTTTCCTTTTTCGAGGTGTGATTTCCGCCACCATCGACGACGTTAACTTCGCCGACGCGATTTTTCCGTCGATGTCCTCGAAGGTCCCGAGTGGATTTAAAAAGTGTGGTCGGTGCGGCCGGCCAATCTCGCAGACCGACACCCACGCTTGGTGCCTCCAGTGCCTCGGGCCGGAGCACAATCTCAAGTCGTGTCCCCTGTGTCTCGGTCTCCGGAAACGGACTCAGGTTGCGAGGCAAGTTCTGCGGGACCGTCTTTTTGGAACTTGCGCCGGCCCCTCGACGTCGACCTCGACGGCATCGGTATCGACGCCCGAGACATCGGCACCGATGGCATTGACCCCAGGAGAACAGGTCCCGTCGGCCCGCCGGTCCTCCGGTGAGGGTAGAGGTGAGAGGCCGCGTGGGCAGTCGGCCCCGGTCACTCCCTCAGCCAGTGGCCCACGGGACCGAACCCTGTCTGACCCGGTTCCTCGTGACCGAGGGGGATCGTCCTCCTCCTCCTCCATACCTCCCGGCGCCGGTGACGTGCATCGCAAGAAGAATAAGAAGCGTCGTCACCGGTCGCCCTCGATGCATCCGGACATCGGAGAGGAGGCGACGCCGAAGCGTCCACGTCGAGAGGAGAGGTCCCCGTCGGTTGTGGAGGTACCGATGCGGCAGGGTCCCGGCACTTCGGTGCCGTCTCCTGGCCCCCACCAGATTCTGGCACCGACACCCCTACCGGCCCCACCACCGCCTTTCCCGGCAGCGGGCCTGGACGAGTGCCTCAGAGCCATCCTTCCAGGGATCCTGGAAGGGCTGATGCGCCAGGCTGTGCCGGCGCCGGGGGTGCTTGCGCCCTCGGCGCCGATGACTGTGGCGCCGGCGAGCTCTAGCCCGGCGCCGGGGCCGTCGACACCGCCGCCCCGACCGCCACGCAGGTGGAGTCCCCGTCGACATCGATGGAGGGAGCTTCGTCCCCGCCGGCGCGGGAGTCCACCGCTCGACGACACCGAGGCCTCGGTGCCTCGACGTCGAGCCGGGCCCGGTTCAGGACTCAGCTACATGAGCTTATGTCCGATACCGAGGATGAGGCCTCGTGGGGGGAAGAGGAGGACCCTAGATATTTCTCCTCAGAGGAGTCTACGGGCCTTCCCTCGGACCCCACGCCTTCACCGGAGAGGAAGCTCTCACCTCCTGAGAGTCTCTCCTTTGCCTCCTTTGTGCGGGATATGTCTATCAGCATTCCCTTCCCCGTGGTCTCTGTGGAAGAGCCGAGGGCCGAGATGCTCGAGGTCCTCGACTATCCATCACCACCTAAAGAGTCCTCCACGGAACCGCTGCACAATGTCCTCAAGGAGACACTGCTTCGGAACTGGATGCGACCGTTAACTAATCCCACCATTCCCAAGAAAGCAGAGTCCCAGTACAGGATCCACTCTGACCCAGAGTTAATGCGGCCACAATTGCCCCTTGACTCGGCGGTCGTGGATTCTGCTCTCAAGAGGGCACGGAGTTCGAGGGATACCGCCTCGGCGCCCCCGGGGCGGGAGTCTCGCACTCTGGACTCGTTTGGGAGGAAGGCCTACCAATCCTCCATGCTCGTGACCCGCATCCAGTCATACCAGCTCTATATGAGCATCCACATGCGGAACAATGTGAAGCAACTGGCGGACCTGGTCGATAAGCTCCCGCCGGAGCAGTCCAGGCCTTATCAGGAGGTGGTCAGGCAGCTGAAGGCGTGCAGAAAGTTCCTGTCCAGGGGTATCTATGACACCTGTGACGTGGCATCTCGTGCTGCGGCCCAAGGTATAGTGATGCGCAGGCTCTCATGGCTGCGTGCCTCTGACCTGGACAACCGCACCCAGCAGAGACTGGCCGAAGTCCCTTGCCGGGGGGATAACATTTTTGGTGAGAAGGTCGAGCAGCTGGTGGACCAACTGCATCAGCGGGAAACCGCCCTCGACAAGCTCTCCCACCGGGCGCCTTCAGCATCCACCTCAGCAGGTGGACGTTTTTCCCGGGCCCGGCAGGCTGCACCCTATTCTTTTGCAAGGCGTAGGTACAACCAGCTGGCCCGAAGGCCTCGTCAGGCACAGGGACAGACCCAGCGCGCTCGTTCTCGTCAACAGCGTGCGCCTAAGCAGCCCCCTGCGCCTCCACAGCAAAAGCCGGGGACGGGCTTTTGACTGGATCCACGGGAACATAGCCGCCCTCAAAGTGTCCGTACCGGACGATCTGCCGGTCGGGGGGAGGTTAAAATTTTTTCACCAAAGGTGGCCTCTCATAACCTCCGACCAGTGGGTTCTCCAAATAGTGCGGTGCGGATACGCCCTGAATTTGGCCTCCCTGCCACCAAATTGTCCTCCGGGAGCTCAATCCTTCAGCTCCCATCACAAGCAGGTACTTGCAGAGGAACTCTCCGCCCTTCTCAGCGCCAATGCGGTCGAGCCCGTACCACCCGGGCAGGAAGGGCAGGGATTCTATTCCAGGTACTTCCTTGTGGAAAAGAAAACAGGGGGGATGCGTCCCATCCTAGACCTGAGAGGCCTGAACAAATTCCTGGTCAAAGAAAAGTTCAGGATGCTTTCCTTGGGCACCCTTCTGCCAATGATTCAGAAAAATGATTGGCTATGTTCCCTGGATTTAAAGGACGCATATACTCACATCCCGATACTGCCAGCTCACAGACAGTATCTCAGATTCCGCCTGGGCGCACGGCACTTTCAGTATTGTGTGCTGCCCTTTGGGCTCGCCTCTGCCCCACGAGTGTTTACAAAGTGCCTCGTGGTGGTAGCGGCGTACCTTCGCAAGCTGGGAGTGCACGTGTTCCCATATCTTGACGATTGGCTGGTCAAGAACACCTCGGAGGCAGGAGCCCTCCGGTCCATGAAGTGCACTACTCTCCTGGAGCTGCTGGGGTTTGTGATAAATTACCCAAAGTCCCATCTCCAGCCAACTCAGTCTCTGGAATTCATAGGAGCTCTGCTGAATACCCAGACGGCTCAGGCCTTCCTTCCCGAAGCGAGGGCCAACAATCTCCTGTCCCTGGCTTCCCAGACCAGAGCGTCTCAGCAGGTCACAGCTCGGCAGATGTTGAGACTTCTGGGTCATATGGCCTCCACAGTTCATGTGACTCCCATGGCTCGTCTTCACATGAGATCTGCTCAATGGACCCTAGCTTCCCAGTGGTTTCAGGCCACTGGGAATCTAGAAGATGTCATCCGCCTCTCCACCAGTTGCCGCACTTCACTGCTCTGGTGGACCATCCGGACCAATTTGACCCTGGGACGTCCATTCCAAATTCCGCAGCCCACGAAAGTGCTGACGACGGATGCATCTCGCCTGGGGTGGGGAGCTCATGTCGATGGGCTTCACACCCAGGGTCTGTGGTCCCTCCAGGAAAAGGATCTGCAGATCAACCTCCTGGAGCTCCGAGCGATCTGGAACGCACTGAAGGCTTTCAGAGATCGGCTGTCCTGCCAAATTATCCAAATTCGGACAGACAATCAGGTTGCAATGTATTACACCAACAAGCAGGGGGGCACCGGATCTCGCCCCTTGTGTCAGGAAGCCATGGGCATGTGGCGCTGGGCTTGCCAGTTCGGCATGCTCCTTCAAGCCACATACCTGGCAGGTGTAAACAACAGTCTGGCCGACAGACTGAGCAGAGTCATGCAACCGCACGAGTGGTCGCTCCATTCCAGAGTGGTACACAAGATCTTCCGAGAGTGGGGCACCCCCTCGGTGGACCTTTTCGCCTCTCAGACCAACCACAAGCTGCCTCTGTTCTGTTCCAGACTTCGGGCACACGGCAGACTGGCGTCGGATGCCTTTCTCCTCCATTGGGGGACCGGCCTCCTGTATGCTTATTCTCCCATACCTTTGTGGGGAAGACCTTACTGAAGCTCAAGCAAGACCACGGCACCATGATTCTGATCGCGCCCTTTTGGCCCCGTCAGATCTGGTTCCCTCTCCTTCTGGAATTGTCCTCAGAAGAACCGTGGAGATTGGAGTGTTTTCCGACTCTCATCTCGCAGAACGACGGAGCATTGCTGCACCCCAACCTTCAGTCCCTGGCTCTCACAGCCTGGATGTTGAGGGCGTAGACTTCACTGTGTTGGGTCTGTCTGAGGGTGTCTCCCGTGTCTTGCTTGCCTCTAGGAAGGATTCCACTAAAAAGAGTTACTTTTTCAAGTGGAGGAGGTTTGTCGTTTGGTGTGAGAGCAAGGCCCTAGAACCTCGTTCTTGCCCTGCACAGAACCTGCTTGAATACCTTCTGCACTTATCGGAGTCTGGCCTCAAGACCAACTCAGTAAGGAATCACCTTAGTGCGATTAGTACTTACCATTATCGTGTGGAAGGTAAAGCCATCTCTGCAGAGCCTTTAGTCGTTCGATTCATGAGAGGCTTGCTTTTGTCAAAGCCCCCTATCAAGCCTCCTACAGTGTCATGGGATCTCAACGTCGTCCTCACCCAGCTGATGAAACCTCCTTTTGAGCCACTGAATACCTGCCATCTGAAGTATTTGACCTGGAAGGTCATTTTCTTGGTGGCAGTTACTTCAGCTCGTAGGGTCAGTGAGCTTCAAGCCCTAGTAGCTCATGCTCCATATACCAAATTTCATCACAACAGAGTAGTGCTCCGCACCCACCCAAAGTTCCTGCCGAAGGTGGTGTCGGAGTTCCATCTTAACCAGTCAATTGTCTTGCCAACATTCTTCCCCAGGCCGCATACCCGCCCTGCTGAACGTCAGTTGCACACATTGGACTGCAAGAGAGCATTGGCCTTCTACTTGGAGCGGACACAGCCCCACAGACAGTCCGCCCAATTGTTTATTTCTTTCGACCCTAACAGGCTAGGGGTCGCTGTCGGGAAACGCACCATCTCTAATTGGCTAGCAGATTGCATTTCCTTCACTTACGCCCAGGCTGGGCTGGCTCTTGAGGGTCATGTCACGGCTCATAGTGTTAGAGCCATGGCAGCGTCAGTGGCCCACTTGAAGTCAGCCACTATTGAAGAGATTTGCAAGGCTGCGACGTGGTCATCTGTCCACACATTCACATCTCATTACTGCCTCCAGCAGGATACCCGACGCGACAGTCGGTTCGGGCAGTCGGTGCTGCAGAATCTGTTTGGGGTGTAAATCCAACTCCACCCTCCAGGACCCGCATTTATTCTGGTCAGGCTGCACTCTCAGTTAGTTGTTCTTCGTAGGTCAATTTCTGTTGTATCCTCGCCGTTGCGAGGTTCAATTGACCTGGGTTCTTGTTTTGAGTGAGCCTGAGAGCTAGGGATACCCCAGTCGTGAGAACAAGCAGCCTGCTTGTCCTCGGAGAAAGTGAATGATACATACCTGTAGCAGGTGTTCTCCGAGGACAGCAGGCTGATTGTTCTCACCTACCCTCCCTCCTCCCCTTTGGAGTTGCGTTTTCTTCATTTTTGCTAGTCATTCAACTGGCGGGAACGGTCGCGCACGGGCGGGAAGACGGCCGCGCATGCGCGGTGGGCGTGCCCTGCGTGCCGACCGTCCCGCGAAGCTTTTCCGGTTGGTGGGGGCTGCCGCGGACGTCACCCAGTCGTGAGAACAATCAGCCTGCTGTCCTCGGAGAACACCTGCTACAGGTATGTATCATTCACTGTATGTACAGAAAGGGATATGAGTGCATATGACTGCACATGTGAAAGCAGGAAGATGTTAAACTAGTATGTTTTGTATGCAGTAAATAAATAATAAAAGATTTTGTAATGCAGCATAACTGATTATACCATTCTAAGTATGGGGAAACATGGAGAAGATGTATTACATAGAGAAGATTTAGATCAGCAGTCATCAGGGGTCACAATTGGTTTGTGTTTTCAGGATTTCCATAATAAATATGTATGAGATTGGTTTGCTTACAATGGAGTAGTCGTTTCAACTTGTATCTTGCCTAGAACCTATTGACAAGAGCATGGATAAGCGTAGTTGAGATGGGAATGAGGCAACAGAGCCCCCTCACGTGATGTGGATTCTAAGGCTGTATGGGTTCCCCTCTCCTCATTGCCACAGCTCCCATCTTTGTACTGCTGTACACCGGTAATGTGAATATATAAATCAAGTGTTGTGAAATAAGTAAATGGCAGATGACATTTAATGTGAGCAAGTGCAAGGTGATGCATGTGGGAAAAAAGAACCCGAATTATAGCTACGTCATGCAAGGATCCATGTTAGGAGTTACGAATCAAGAAAGGGATCTGGGTGTCGTCGTCGATAATACACTGAAACCTTCTGCTCAGTGTGCTGCTGCGGCTCGGAAAGCGAATAGAATGTTGGGTATTATTAGGAAAGGTATGGAAAACAGGTGTGAGGATGTTATAATGTCGTTATATTGCTCCATGCTGCGACCGCACCTTGAGTATTGTGTTCAATTCTGGTTGCCACATCTTAAGAAAGATATAGTGGAATTGGAAAAGGTGCAGCGAAGGGCGACTAAAATGATAGCAGGGATGGGACGACTTCCTTATGAAGAAAGACTAAGGAGGCTAGGGCTTTTCAGCTTGGAGAAGAGACGGCTGAGGGGAGACATGATAGAGGTATACAAAATAATGAGTAGAGTGGAACGGGTGGATGTGAAGTGTCCATGCTTTCCAAAAATACTAGAACTAGGGGGCATGCGATGAAACTACAGTGTAGTAAATTTAAAACAAATCGGAGCCATTGTGTCCGAGATACCAAAATTGAAGAAATTCTGATATCCGACCATAGTCCTGTCTGGTTGGAGTTGGAGGCTTCCAGCCGGCCAGACGGTGGAGGTTCCCTTACTACTTAGTAAAAGACAAATCCTTCCAAAAATTCTTGGTGAAAAAGTGGGAAGAATACGACTTGTTTAACAGAGAACACAAATCGAACCCCCAACTGTTCTGGTGCACTGGTAAAGCGGTACTCCGAGGGGACCTGATAGCGTATGTAGCCAATAAAAGGAAAAAGAATGCAGCTAGCCTTTTGCATCTGAATAGGCAATTACAGAAGGCTAGACGCCGTTAAACGGAACGGCAAACCGCAGCTAACAGGGAGGCCTTCTTGTCTGTGCAGGCTGCTGTCAACTCCCTGTTGCATGAAAGAATGTTAAAGAATAAGATCTTTCAAAAATATAGGTTCCACAGATTTGGAAACAGAGCAGGGGCATGCTGGCTCGGATAGTCCGGAAACGGGGAGGGGGCAGAGCTATATCGGCCCTGAAAGAAAAGACGGGAGGCCTTACCAATGGCCCAGATAGGATCCTTCAAATACTGCAGGACAATTTCGCTCAGCTATACAGTGCCGACCGGCCTGTCGGGGAGGTACACATGAGTGACTTCCTCAACAGGGCACAAATGCCAAAGCTAGGAGAGTTAGAGATAGCACACCTAGAGGCCCCTATCCAGCTTAAGGAACTATCAGAGGCAATAAAAGGGTTAAAATCTTTCTCGGCACCAGGGGTGGATGGGTATCCGGGAGAATTTTATAAACTGTTACAACCCCAATTGCTATGCTCGCTATTTGAATATCACCAGGCAGTAATACAGGAAGGGAAATTTCCATTGTATGAAAATACTGCCTGGATATCACTACTGCTGAAGCCGTGGAAAAGCGTAGAGGAGCCAGAATCCTATAGGCCTATCTCGTTAATTAATGTTGACATCAAACTCCTAGCAAAGATTTTGGCCACACGACTCAACACTTGTCTCCCCAGTGTGATTGAGCCCGCACAAGTGGGATTTATCCCCAGGAGGCACTCTGTATTGCATATTCGGAGAGTCTTACTGGCAATGGCGCAATGCCGGCATGAGGAGAACCCTGGGATTTTGGTGAGCCTCGATGCCACCAAGGCTTTTGACAGGGTTGGGTGGAATTTCTTGTTTTATATGCTGGACTGGATAGGAATCCCTGCCGGAGTGAGGCAAGCAATTGAGGCTTTATATACTGGCATGGAAGCATATGTAACAGCAAACGGGGGGCTCTCAATGAGGTTTCAGATAGGCAGGGGAACGCGTCAGGGCTGCCCTTTATCCCCACTCCTGTTCGATTTAACACTGGAATCTCTATTACGTCTTCTAAATTCCGACCCAAGAATCAAGGGAGTACGGTTGGGAGAGCAGGAGGTCCGAGCTCTGGCCTATGCCGATGACGTCCTCCTGGTTCTGACCAACCCGCAGGAGTCCTTTGAGGCTGCCCTGACACTGATCGAGGAGTACGGGCGGCTGTCGGGGTTCGGCCTTAACTTTTCCAAATCTTGTGCGATGCCCATGGATACTGATACCAAATTATGCTGGCAGGCGGAGACTCCACTTAGATGGGAGACAACAAAAATGAAATACTTAGGGGTGTACATTTCTAGTGACGGGTCCTCCATGCACAGAGATAACATAGCCCCATTGTTAGAGATGACTAGAAACAAACTGTCTATGTGGAAGGAATTGCCACTTACAATTTGGGGTAGAATAGCATTATTTAATATGGTGGTTGCACCTAGGTGGTTATATGTCTTTCAACAACTACCACTGTTCTTGAAACGCAAAGAAGAAAAGGTGTTGCAGCGCCTGATACAAACGTATCTATGACAGGGGAAGAAACCCAGAATACCTTACCACCAGATGATAGCCCCAAGGGAGGGGGGTGGCATGGGGCTCTTAAATATCAAATTTTCTGGCAATTGCAAGTTCCATGAGACATATAAATGACTGGTATCGGGGGACTTCTGATTTCTCTATTACACCGGTGGAGACCTCGGTGTTTTCAGATATACATTTCAGCCATTTGCTCCACTCTGGGATTCCCCTGCCTACTGCAGCATTTCATAGACACCCTCTTTTGAAATCTCTCAGGGAAACTTGGAGGTGGGTGTGCAGACGTTATCACTTCTCCTCCCGTGCATCCCCTTGGCTATCAATATGCGACAATCCAGCATTTCCACCTGGCCAGGGGGTTAGCATATTTAGCAGATGGGCACAAAAGGGGATTGTATACCTGGCACATATAGTCACAGAACAGGGACAAATTCTCTCATACCTAGAACTTCAGTCCCGGTATGGGATTCCCCCGACACATCAATTTGCGTATCGCCAGCTGAGCCATTATGTTGCTTCCCTAGAGTGGACAGACCTTACAGAAGATGTGGTGGAGGTTCTCTCAGAAGAGTTTACTCTGGGAGCACAGCTTCCAGTACCACTGAGATTCCACCAACAACAACTTAAGGATACGAAAGCAGAATTAGATTTCCGGCAGCTCGCGCGGGAGTGGTCAAGGGATTTGGGCTGTACATTTACAGAAGAGGAGTGTAGATCATATTTGAAATCTATCTACAAGCAGCGGCTTTCCATAACACAGAGAGAGAGACTATATCGATGGCTGCTTAGAACACATATATCTCCTCCCAGAGCACAAAGGGTGGGGTTTGCTGCCGAAGGAACATGCCCAAAATGCAATCAAGGTGCGGCCACTTTGGGGCATATGTTCTGGAGTTGTCCTTTTGTGGAGCGGTTCTGGAGGCAGGTTGTGAGGGGGGTAGACCAATTATGGAATTGTACCCTTGTTTGTGAACCTTTAATTTTATTTAATAATTTTAAGTACACTACAGAACCCCCGGAAGGCTTTAGGGCATTTGCAAAGATGGCTATATATTTTGGAATAACTACTATTTTGCAATTTTGGAGAGCAAAGGAAATACCCCCTCTACAGATATGGCGTGCAGTTAGTGAAACAATTGAGAATAGACCGGTGTGGAGTGACTGATTTGGAAAGCCCCGCGGGCCTTAGGTTTAGGGCACAATGGGAGGTGCTTTGGGTCACTGTCCCGTCCAGGGCACGAAGTCTATTGCTGAATTTTTGATTCCTCCCTGGTGCCCCGTGGGTCCGGTCACTAAGCAGAGAGCCTGTTGATAGCGGTGCAGGTTGTATAATACCTACTGATAAGAGGGCCTCTGGTCCAGGCCACATCACTCTGACAGTATAAATTTTTTTTTTTTTTTTAGGCATACAGTACGTAATGAGAGACACCATCAGATTTGACATTTGACCACTGAGAGACCCGAACAACATGTATCGTTGAACTCACAATGGAGGAAGGGGGGGGAAAGGTAGAGGGAGGGACGGGTAGGGTAGGTCGGTAGGGGGGGATACACCTCAGGGTTAATGTAGTTTAGGTAACTCACACACATTGCAGTGGAATAAAAGAGTTTATTCTAGAGTAATCTAGCCAGATGATTGTTAGCTGTTGCTTTCGTTATACTTTTGTAATATTGGGGTGTGACAATGTACAAGGAGTATCAGTGGGTACCAAGAGGGTGGGAGGGGGAGAAAATACAAATGCCACACTGTAACCTGATATGTTGATTGAATTTGTTGGATGACAATTTTTGTATGTATCTTTTTCGACAAGGAGCTGTCTAATTGTCAGTTACAATCAATAAAAATGATTTAAACATAAAACAAATCAGAGAAACTTTTTCTTCACCCAACGCGTAATTAAACTCTGGAATTCGTTGCTGGAGAACGTGGTAGCTTGGCAGAGTTTTAAAAGGGGTTAGACAGTTTCCTAAAGGACAAGTCCATAAACCGCTACTAAATGGACTTGGGAAAAATCCACAATTCTGGGAGTAGCATGTATAGAATGTTTGTACGTTTGGGAAGCTTGCCAGGTGCCCTTGGCCTGGATTGGCCGCTGTCGTGGACAGGATGCTGGGATCGATGGACCCTTGGTCTTTTTCCAGTGTGGCATTACTTATGTACTTATGCATATTCATTAGATATATCCTGAAGACCTGACCTGTCTGTGGCCCTCAAGATCATCTTATTTTGTTTGTGGAATTGTGGCCCAGATAAAGGTATCAAAATTCCTCACTCCCACCACAGAAAACTTCTTGATCATGAGTGATTTAGTCTCTTTAGTGGACAAAGTAACAAAAGAGAGGGTAAAACAGTACACAAACATAAGCAACCAAAGAAAAAAGCACAAGACTGTGACAATGGGAGTCTTTTATTTCTAAAAGACCCAACACGAGCCGTGTTTCGGTGTAAAGACGCCTGCTTCAGGGGTCTATTAATAAAACATATAAAATAACAATCATACATTAAAATGTCAAAAATAAACATTGTAAAAAACTGATGTTCATAGAAATTTGGTATTACGAAGTTAACGCTATTAGATATTTTCTAGGCATGATGTAGGTATTTCTTTTAGAGAGTTTTAGCCATTGAAATGTCGGGAAGCAGTGCAAGCATGCTGTAGGGGCTAGCTTTCAGTGATGCAACTTTCTAATTTGTCATTCCCATGGTGCAGCATGACCCCCTGTAGTTCATAAGCACTGGGCTTCCCCTTCAAGAATTTAACCGTGTTTTAATGCCTTGTGTGTCCGTCCCTTTCAGGAAGCCGTCCTGCGCCGTGAGCAAAAAAAGCTGGAGAAGAAGCAGATGAAAATGAAGCAAATCAAAGTGAAAGCCATGTAAAGGGCAATGGCTATATGGCAGCCTGTTAAACCTGGGATACATCTGGGCAGCATGCTGTATAATATTCTACTCCCAGTGCTGGAGACACTATGAAACACTTGTGACATTAACATCTTTGTTAACATGTTTTTGTCCCCTTTTGAATTCTTTTGAGATTACACAGCTTCCTTTGCTACAGATGTATGGCATTCTTTAGTAAAGAGAAAGTCACTCTTTATTGCTGTAGCCTTTATTTTTTTCTTTAATTATTATTATAATTTTTTTTTTAGTTTAGCATCTACCCTGAGCAAAGACATTGGTCCTTTGTGTCCCACCATCTTTAGATTTATGGACAAATATTTTCATAGATTCCTGCACCTACATTTGTTGCTATGTCTGTCTCAGGAATATAGTCATGGATAGGTCATGGTCCTTCCACTTTGGAGTAAGGCTCACTGGCAGAAGCACAGACAAATGAAAAGAGAAGTAAGGCAGAGTAAATATTCACACTGCCTAGTGCCCACCCATGTTAAGCCTGGGCTCCACAAAAAAAAAAAAAAACCCAATTCTGACTACACCACTGGTCCAGTTTCTCCTTGACATCTTTTGTTGATGTTGCCTTGATGAAGTGTCTGTGCAGTGAAATAGTTGCCTCCATATCAGTTGACATAGATAAGCAATCTAGTCTGAAAGGTTGAAATACTGGAAAGTTAGTGTCATTTATGATTCAATTGATATTGTCTGCCACTGTACATACCGATTACAGCCTAAGTGAAGAATGGCTGTCTTTCAACAAGATTGATTTTAAAGCATCACAAAACCTCATGGAGGGGCATAATCGAACTGGGCGCCCAAGTTTTCCTGGGGTCGTCCTCACAGGACGGCCCCGTGAAGGGGCGGGGAATCCTGTATTATCGAAACAAGATGGGCGGCCATCTTTCGTTTCAATAATACGGTCGGGGATGCCCAAATCTCAACATTTAGGTCGACCTTAGAGATGGTCGTCCCCGGTTTTTGGCGATAATGGAAACCGAGGACGCCCATCTCAGAAACGACAAAATGCAAGCCCTTTGGTCGTGGGAGGAGGCAGCATTCGTAGTGCACTGGTCCCCCTGACATGCCAGGATACCAATCGGTCACCATAGGGGGCACTGCAGTGGACTTCAGAAATTGCTCCCAGGTGCATAGCTCCCTTTACCATGTGTGCTAAGCCCCCCAAACCTCCCCAAAAACACACTCCCCACAACTGTACACCACTACCATAGCCCTAAGGGGTGAAGGGGGGCACCTACATGTGGGTACAGTGGGTTTGTGGTGGGTTTTGAAGGGCTCACATTTACCACCACAAGTGTAACAGGTGGGGGGGGGGGGGGATGGGCCTGGGTCCGCCTGCCTGAAGTGTATTGCACCCACTAAAACTGCTCCAGGTACCTGCATACTGCTGTCATGGAGCTGGGTATGACATTTGAGGCTGACTGTTTTTTTTTGTTTGTTTTTTTTTTAGGGTGGGAGGGGGTTGGTGACCACTGGGGGAGTAAGGGGAGGTCATCCCCGATTCGCTCCAGTGGTCATCTGGTCAGTTCAGGTACCTTTTTGAGGCTTGGTCGCAAGAAAAAATTAACCAAGTAAAGTCGGCCAAGTGCTCGTCAGGGACGCTCTTCTTTTTTCCATTATCGGCCAAGGACGCCCATCTCTTAAGCACGCCCCAGTCCCGCCTTCACTACGCTGCCGTCACGCCCCCGTGAACTTTGGTCATCCCCGTGATGGAAAGCAGTTGAGGGCGCCCAAAATTAGCTTTCGATTATGCCGATTTCGGCGACCCTGAGAGAAGGACGTCCATCTTGCGATTTGTGTCAAAAGATGAGCGCCCTTCTCTTTCAAAAATAAGCATGTTAGGCATGTATGAAGGTTAGTGAATAATCACGTTCTCCTGTCTATATGTTGACTGCATTTTAACTTCCTTAAGCAGTATCCTATCAGTTTGCTCCATAATTCCAAGTTTTGTTAAGGAACAAAAACATCTTGGATTATGTACTCCAAAGGAAGCATTTCATTACTTTTATTTTAGGGAATTACATTTGCTGGCAGAGTTAGAAAAATTTTTTTTATTCATTTTAAACTAAGAGGAAGGAGATTGTTTC
Organism: Microcaecilia unicolor; assembly: GCF_901765095.1. Lineage (NCBI taxonomy): Eukaryota > Metazoa > Chordata > Amphibia > Gymnophiona > Siphonopidae > Microcaecilia > Microcaecilia unicolor. Next base: position 94,600,713 of record NC_044042.1, read on the forward strand.
AGAACCCATTTTTAGGTCTTGACAGCATAGATTTTCGGTCTGACATTAGCATACATATTGCCCTAAAGAATACAACAGAGAGTCTTGCCTGATCCGGAGAGTGAGGGATTGTACAATGTAAAAGGAACTAATGCAGCTCTTTATGTGATGTGTACTGGCCATCTTCTCTAATCTCAGTGTGATTCTTTCTCTTCCCATGTCTGTGGAACTATTTCCATAAACAAGAAATAAAAAGGAAGATTGTGGAGAGCACTTTAATTATTATTTGATAAGTTGTAATTACCAATATGTGGACATCTCTAGGAAGGTGTAATCAAAAATAGATCTGATTCACTTGTTAATCTGGCTATGCAACCCAAACACATTGTGAATCTCTTATACACACTTGTAAACCACTGCGTTTATCCGCATGCAATGTTGTGGAGTTGAGAGGAAAAACCTCATAGTATTGCGGCTTAACATGGTTATCTTGACCGGAAAACCGCGCCTGCGTTCCCTTCTGGCAGCACTGCTATAAATTTTGTGGCGTCATTGGGTGCGTCTGCTTGCTGGCTTCGCATGGTACGGGATAGTAGCTCTTTGGGTACAGGAGGATTCAGCACACTTGCCCTTTGTGATTTGTTTTGGTTGGGACTTCTCGCATTCATTAGGGACCTCACTGTGCAGAGCAGCAGAGCATCGAACAGATAAGTGTTGTTGATTGACTTATTGAGGGAGGAAGTTTATGAGAGGTTTTTGTGCCAATTTTCACTGCTGGCTTAAACCGTTTTGTTTTTTTCCGGTCAGGATAACCATGTTAAGCTGCAATAGTATGAGGTTTTTTCTCTCTCTCATCTCCACAACATTGCATGCGGATAAACGCAGTGGTTTACAAGTGTGTATAAGAGATTCACAGTGTGTTTGGGTGACGTCTCTAGGAAACCATGACTAAAGTTTGGAGATGGTCATATACAGCATTAGTCCCTTTTTTTTTTTTTTTTTTTTTTGCTGCAGTGGATGGGTGGGTGCAGTCAGTCCTTTGACACTATGGAATAAATATTCTACAGAAGCCAATAAATGTCTTGCTTTCAGTTGAACCAGAATTACTTAAATGAAAATGAGCTGGCCTGGAAAATGCAGTAATTGCATATTTTGCTTTCACCCTGAACATTTCTTTGAGGTTCTCTTGAGTCTGCTGAGTCCTAGCTGACTGAATCCATTATTTGCAGATTGACCAAAGAACAGTTGAAAAGGTTACTTGTGTCTTCTTTCAGAAGAATGAGGATGTTAGGTAGTGTGGATTTCAGCTGCACGTCTTATTGGCTGCAGATGATTGCAGAAAGGGTCAAGGTTATTAGTGGGGTCTTCTATCCAAATATTTAGCACAGAGCAGTTTCTGCGGGGTTCTTCTAAGTTCTTGTCTCTTCTCAGAAATTTCACAAAGTCTGCTATAACAAAAAATGTTATTTTATGTAATGTTGCCAGTACATATTTAATCACACAACAGAAGTGCAGTGCGCCATGGAACTGAAAGGCAAAGCCCTGGGTTGAAGGAAGAGAAGTGTATGAATGACTTGACATGGCCCGTGTTTTGGCAAAGTGCCTGCGTCAGGATCTACAAATAAAACATTACAAATATTAATATACAAATCCTAAATTAGTAAAAACATACAGATTATTTAAAAAATAAATTTACAATACACAGATACCATATGATCACATAAAGAGTGCTTCCTGTATGATAAAACCACAAAGGTATTCCAAAGCATATAAGCTGCAATATTGTAAATAACCTTCAAAAAATATAAGAATTATTATATCATATAGAATAAATGAGCATATGAAACAAAACATAATATATAGTTATGAATTGCACAGCACTTCTAAAATATCTTATTTATACAATATCCAATAAGAACAATTATAATGTATCTAATGCTAATCCTGTTTATCTGAATAGTTTAACGATTGTTCTATCAGACCCGTGGTATTCTTAGACATTAGGGAAGACGGTACAGATAATGTGGAAAAAAAAGCTGTCAAAAGTGTAATTAAAACAATCTCAAACTAAAAAGGATTTTAGATTGTAGAAGTATTAATGATTGCTTATATTAAAGGGACAACTGTATGAACAATAAAAACAAGGCTGAAAACAAGCAAAAGTCTGCAAGTCCGCAATATGTAAGCACTTGTTAACATGTCTTTCACTGATATAATTATTACCCAAAATAAGCCTAAGAACTGTATAGTAATCTCTCAAAGACCATAGATAATATGAAGAGCTTAGATTTCAATTTTTAATTGTGGTTAATCACACAGTTAAAAGTATTTTATTTATTTATTTCTCACTGCAGCTCCTTGTGATGCTGAGCAAGTCACTTAACTCCTCCATTGCCCCAGGTACAAAATAAGTACAGTGCAGTCTCGATTATCCAACGTATCCGGGACTGACCCGTTGTCGGATAAGTGAAAAGTCAGATAATATGGAAAACAATGGCTAACCCCGCAAACAATGCATAAACAAAGTCATAGAGGCATTATAGCACTTTCTAAAACATGATGGGAGTACTAAAACATACTGTAATCACTGTACTATACAGGGTACTGTAAAATAAAACCAATACAAGACTGTAAAAACAAAATCGGAAAGTACTGTATAACTAGTAGCAATGCAACTGGTAAACATAAATTATAAAATTGTTTTGTAAAATTTTGTGGTTGTTTGTTTTTCCATTTTACTTCTCTTCCTCGCTGCAAGCTCACACCAGTCTCAATAACATTGCATCAGTAGCTGTCACTTCCTCCTCTTGTTTCATGTATGCCAGTGCAACCTCAATTGTCTTGACACCTTCACTATGACTGACTTTTACAATTGAATGTTCAGCCTCACTCGAGGTGTCTTCATTGGCATCATCTCCATTCCCATTCTCCATAGCAGTCACATCATTGTCAGTTAGCTCTTCTTGCTCATCTGCCTACATCCATTCTTGTATGTCATCCTTACAAGCATTCTCACAGCCCGGTATGTCCTGTAACGAAGGAGATCTTCCTTGGCTGCTCCTTGTTCATTGTCATGTCCTTGTTCATTTTCATTCTCCATGATTTTTCTATGGTTGGAGGTTCAATTTTATCCATGACAGAGCAATCCAGTAAATAACATATTTGATGTTCACTTTCTTTAAAACTTCATCCCTTCATCCACTGCACAAACAAGCGTTGTAAGAGCTTACAGCGATATTTTTTCTTTAAGGCTTCCAGTACACTCTGGTCCATTGGCTGACACAAAAATGTGACATTGGGAGGCAGAGAAAGCACTCTAGTGTCAGCACTTCTCAACTCGTCAGGATGAGATGGCGCACTGTCCAAGAGAAGGATTGCTTTCCTAGGCAGTCTTACCATTTTCAATAAGTTTTCTACTGATGGAACAAATTTCTTGAAATAACAAGTTATGGAAGCTGTCTTTGTCCATCCAGGCATTCCTCTGGTTCTTATAGTACAGCAGGAGCCATATTTTTAAAGGCCCTAGGATTTTTTTTTATTTTCCAGTGGAAGTCAGTGGTGATTTATATTTACCATTTGCATTGCTACAGGCCAGAATAGTCATTCTTTCTTTACTCCTCTTATAACCTGGAGCTGAGGTTTCAAGCCATGATGCAAGAGTTCTTGATGGCAACATTTTAAAATTTTAACCCAGTTCCTTCACAGTTGTATATCTGGTCCCTTAATACGCTTTCTTTTTTTTAAGGAGTTGCTGAAATTTCACTTTGAATGTGACAAATTCCTCAGAGTTCACTACCAGCCTTTCTCTAGCAATGTAGAGCTGCCTTATTCCATATCTTTTTTTTTCCCCAATGATCAAGCCATCCCATATTAACAATAAAATCGGGGTCACCTTCATTGAATTCCTTTTGAAAAAACAGGGCTTTCTCTTGCAATATAGGCTCTGATATAAGTATGCCCTTGTCTCTTTGCTTTGTGAACCACAGGAATAAGGCTTCATTCACCTTCTCAGTCACATTTTTTCATAGTTTTTGTAGTGTCCAATGAAAATGTAGAGGCACGATTTAAGACCCAGCTCTCCAGCTCACTGCGTTGCCTTTTCCAGTCAAGAATTGTTACTCTCCCCACTCCTAGTTCTATTGCAGTTTTTTTGGATGGATCACCCTTGTCAATTCTTTTTAAAGTGGCAAGTTTCTGCTCTATAGACAAAACAACTTTTTCCTCTTTGGCCATTTCAGAAGTGATCTTCTACATATCTGAATGGGAAGAATAAAAATACAGTACTATAGTGTGTTATGTATCTATTAAAATTGTTGCAGAAAAAGAGAGTTGAACTCCTGGGTCACAATGGTACTGTTTTACGGTAAAAGCATGATCCCAGCTCACAACGGTGCTGTTTTATGTTTAAAAGCAGGGTCCTGTCGAAACTGATTGTCTCAGGTGCAAAACTTTCCTTTGTACTATGCCGGAAGATAGAGAAGATGCACGTGACCAGTGGATGTCCCCCCGATGGATTTGTTCAAAAGGTTTCTTATTGAGAACTTTTTTTTCTTCAAACTTTATTCTTCTGATCAATAAAATCTATTATTTACCTACTAAAAAAAGTAACTGGGGGTACTCTGGAAGATTCTCGTCAGGTACAAGAAGATTTGAAAGATTTATCTTCTATATTGGAAGACTCGATTTTAGATGTGTTGGTAACAGCTACTCTATTGATATCCTTTGTGTTTGAACAATATCTAAACGGGATCCTTCCTTTAAGAACTTTCAACAACCATTTTGTGGTCAGAGGGAGTTGGTTGTACCCTGATGTGGCAAAAATTACTCAAGATAGGAGGCGGCGTTTCTTGGACATGAGGGCAGACACTAAGGCACTGGGTGCTTCATTTCTTCTTGCTTATCCATGTAAATGTTTATTAGGTGTGAAGTAAGTGTTCTTTGAACTGGAATATTAAGTCTTCCATTGACCTGAAAAAGTTATCTGAAGCTGGGTAATATCAAATGGTTGATTGAGAAGTAGTTTGCAGGGTAATTTGGGCTAGGCCTTTTCCTAAAAATTGTGTTTTCTTCTTATATTTGTCATGCCCCTTACCTGGTTCAGGAAGCTGTGCCTAAGAGTCTTGTGAGTGTTTACTTCCAGGTTGCTGCACTTCCCTTTTATAGCTGACAGATTACCTCACTTCCTGGCTAAGAATATATAAGGAAGTGTTCTCACTCCTCCAGTGCTTCAGGAACAAGCTTCCAGAGTTGCTGTTACTCCAGTGTTCGTTGCCTTGCCAGATCTAGCCCTGCTTGTTCTTGCTCCCAGTCCTGTTTGTCTTAGTCTTCTAGCCCTGCATTCCTTAGCGTCCCTCCGGACCGGACCAGGATTGGACTGATGGGTAAAACATTTCCAATCCTCTAGCCCACCTTGTTTCTGCGCCTAGCCTTGCCCATTTCAGTGTCCCTGCCTTTCTCTGTTCTTGCTTTCCCTATCCCTGTGGTCCTGTCCGTCTGCCCTCGTCTTGTCCTGTCCTGCAGACTTCCTGCCCTCCTTCCCAATGGCCCTCTTAAGGGCCAGCCACTAGACTGTTCTTGTCATGCTCCAGCCAATCAGTTTTAGGTGCTGCCTTGCTCCTACCTTCTAGCCAGTCTGAACAGGTCCTATCTTCTTCAGGTTCCCGGACTCTGCCAGGTCCTATCAGCAACAGTAGGCGAGGGCCAGTAGAGCCAGGCTTGCCTTCCTTAACCATGACAATATTGTGCTATTTTTAGAGGTCTAAGGAAGGTTTAAAGCAAATTTAATGTAGACAAATGCAAAGTGATGCATATTGGGAAAAATAATCGGAATCATAGTTGCCTGAGGCTGGGGTCCATCTTAGGAGTAAGCATTCAAGAAAAAGATTTAGGTGTCGTCGTAGACAATACGCTGAAATCTGCCCAATGTGCGGCAGTGTCCAAAACAGCCAACAGGATACTAGGAATTATTAGGAAAGGGATACAAAATAAGACCAAGAATATTATAATGCCTCTGTATCGCTCCATGGTGCAACCTCACTTTGAATATTGCATTCAATTCTGGTCGCCTTATCTCAAGAAAGATATGCAGAATTAGAAAAGGTTCAAAGAAGAGCAACCAAAATAATAAAGGGGATGAGGAAAGCCTAAAGACAGTGGTGTACTGGAGCAAGCTCTCACAGACTCGCAAGAGCCGGTTGTTACGTTTTTAAGAATTTTGGGAGCCGGTTGTTAAAATAGGGCCCTCCATGGTGTTTAAATGTCCCTCTTTTGGACCCCTTCTGGACTCTTCCACATGGGGGAGTCTTAAGTTCATCCAAAAGGTTCTTTACAGTTTCCCTCCAATCCCAGGGGGGTCTGTTCTGGGGAGGCATTAGTAGCCTCAATTCGAAACTAATTCCCATAACCACTGCTTGCTGCCTTTCTGGATCTAGGTGTATCCTGGGCCATTTATGTTCCCACATATATATATATGTTTTTAATCTACTCTTTGTGATTCAGTGAGTGTGCCTTATTTGTGTGTAGCAGATAATAAGAAAAGAGCACATGTAATACAATATGAAGGAATAAAGACAAAGATAGTTTTCAGGAATAAGATCTTGTTTATTCTTACCAAGATAAAGTCTTCAGCTTAATACATACATCTAGGTTCAAATGCACAGAGCTCTGCTGTCGGTCAAGTGTTGAAGAAGCTTCTAACTTTTCTGTCTGAATGTTTGCTCTTTTATAGGCATGGATCTCAATAGATGCTTATGGCAGTACCTATTTTTTTCATCTTATTGGCCAATATCTCTGTACCAATTTTTTTCCCTTTTCCGGCAGATGTTGATTTGTACTCTTTGTACCATCTTGTACCAACTCTTTCCTGTTCTAGTTATTTTGAAACATTTCTTTTCCGCCCAGGTGTCCATCTGCACCCAACTGTCTTTTCCGGTAAACATCTCTTGCTCTTGCTATTTCAAAACCTTGTACCATTTCCGTTACCCTGAACATCTTATTTTTATTTTTTTATTGTTTCCAAACTGTCTTAATACTAGTATACCAGTTTCACAATCTATTTTTATATAATCTTATGACCTGTGTGCCATTTTATAGAAATACAAGCTTGATTTTACAAACCATTTTTATCTATTATTCTATGCTATATTCAATTTGTAATTAGTTTCAGGTTTTATTAAGACATCATCATATAGTCCTGCATTTGCAGGTTTTCAACTGTTATGCCATTAGTGGGTTATCAGGCCTAGTCAAGGCTTCTCTGCTGACCAAAGTCCTGTAACCTGGCTTACCACCATTCCAGTGGATACTCAAGTTCCAATCCATATTAACAATGGCTACTTTAACAACTGGCTGCCAAAATGTGGGCTTGGGCCCCCTGCTGAATTCTCTTTTACTTTGCTGGTGGGGATGCTGAGCCCTGCCAGCCAAGTAAATAGACTGCTGCTGCTCCCCGCTCCTTGTTTCCAGCTCTGAGCAGCAGGCTGGGACTTCTCCAGCATGTGTGAGAAGTTTTTTTTTTGTTTCTTACATTTGTACCCTGCGCTTTCCCACTCATGGTAGGCTCGATGCTGCTCAGAGCAAGACATTGGGAGTGGTGGCAGTCCATTTATTGGCTGCCAGCAAAGGTATGCCTAGCGCGCCAGCATGAAGGGAGGGAGAAGAGAGAGGCAAGTGTTGCTCCCCCCCAACCCCGGCCACCCCTAGCCTTTCCAACTGCAGAGCTGGCTACGTCTGGAGAAAGAACCTGTTGTTAAAAATTTACCAGCACACCCCTGCCTAAAGAGGTTAGGGCTCTTCAGCTTGGAGACGGCTAAGGGGGATACGATTGAGATCTCTAAAATCCTGAGTGAAGACACTCAATTAAATTACATGGTAATATTTCACACACAGAACAGTTAAGCTCTGGAACTCGCTGCCGGAGGATGTGGTAATGGCAGTTAACATCTGGGTTTAAAAAAGGTTTGTACAAGTTCCTGGAGGAAAAGTCCATAGGCTGCAATTGAGATACACCTGGGGGAAGCCACTGCTTGCTTTAGTTTTGGTAGCATGCAATGTTGCTGTTATTAGGGTTCTGCCATATACTTGTGACCTGGATTGGCCATTGCTTGGAAGCAGGATACTGGGCTAGATGGACCATTGGTCTGGCCCAGTATGGCTATTCTTATGTTATGTTACTTTCTTATAATTCCCTTTGGATTGTTTTTTCCTGATTGATTTATTTCCTTGTATTGTATTACCCTGTGTACAAAAAAAAAAACCTTCTAAAGTTGAAGATAGTTCTATTGGCAGTTGTTTTCTGTTTAGAAAAACTTTGAAGACTTATCTGTTCTTAAGATTAAGAGAAATGTAATTTCTTACAATTTTATTATCTATGTTTATACTCAGCTGTCAATTCCTGACTGACTGCGTCAGTATCTTTTTTCATGATTGTAACTTACCTGAACCTTTATTAAGGGAGCTGGTGAGCAATGTCCTTGATAGTATAGTACCTGTGAAATTGTTAATTTAATGCATAAATAAAAGGTTTTTAAAAAAAAAAAAGGAAAGATGTGTCTTCTTAATGGCGAAGAGATCACTGGGGGTCTGTTGGATATGCCAGATGGTCAGATTAGCAAAGGTCAGATAATCAAGACTACCTGTATATAAATGTGTAAACCACTTTGATTGTAAACACAGAAAGGTGGTGTATCAAATATCATCCCCCTTCCCTTAAGGACTGATCATCTCTCCCTTTCTCCTCCTTTCCCTGCTCTCCTCTTCCCCCAGGTCTATTATTTCTCTTTCTTCCTGGGGTCCATTCTCTCTCTTTCCCCCTCCCCCCCAATATGAGCAGGGACACAAACTTGGTGGTGAGCAGTACCAAGCTCTTCTGGTAGGTGCTGGAGCTCACCGCCTCAGCCATAGCTTCCACTGTGGGTCCCTCTAGTTCTGCTTCCTGGTCTGTAGCTCCCTACCCCCCCCCCCCCCCCGGATTCCCTTCTCAAATCCACCAGTCTACCTTAAAGGTGTTCTGTTGGCCCCAGCAGTGGCAGCATTGCACACATGCAGCCTGCTCTGAAGTTTTCTCTCTGGCTCCCACCTCCTCTGACATCGCTTACTATTTCTGCATGATCGGGAGGGGTCAGGGGGAACAACAGAAGACCACCTTTAAGGTAGACTGGCATGGAGGGGTGAGTGAGGTTGAATTGCAGTTGAGAGGAAAGTTGCCAGAGTGGAGGAGAGCAGAAGAGATGTTTGAAGGAGACAAGAGATGCTGCAATATGATTAATTTTTTAAATCACAATTAATAATGCATTAATTGCAGTTAACTGATTAACTTGCAGCCCTAATAATATAGTATTCATATTTAGTTTATTTAAAATTTTACTTTTAATATTTGAAGACAATATACATACTTCTCACTGCTGCTGACAATCTGTGCACACTTATCAAAATTAAAACTCAATAGGCAAGATGAAAAAACTTAATGGCGCCAAATAATCTAAATAACCCAGATAGAAAAAGCTCACTCAAGATGAATATTAAATAAGGGTAGTCTATTTTAAAAATATCTTCCTAATATCTGTATTGTAATGACACCAAAAGATTTTTGGAACCATACACATAATTAAATTTAAACAAATAGAGTACATTAATAAAAGTTTAAAGCATAAAGCAATTATAAAACCTCAGTTCTGTTAAAAGTATGTCTGCAAGTTTCTTTAATGAAAAACGGTAGGGTGGCAGGCAACATCTACTATAATAAAACTCACCCTCAACATTCTGAAGACAACGTTCTGAAGTCACTCAGTCACTCCCTGAAGGGTTCATGGATTCATGGTGGTGAAGCCAGAACACTGACCATGTCTCTCTGCCCCACCCTCGCATGACGGACCAATCAGAAAAAACACCCTCAACATTCTGAAACACAAAGGACCATCACAACACCGTTCCCAGGCAACACTAGGCAACGTAAGACGGACCAATCAGAGGAAACTACGTGACAATAAGGGAGGAGCATTCCCCAGCAGAATGGCTCATTATCTGTGCAGCACAGAGAGCACAGAACCACCGCTGGAACGAGAGAAGAATATTCCTGCTGTGGGTATGTGCAAAAATAGACTGGGGGAGAGGGGGGGGGGGGAATTTTTAAATGCCTAATGCCAGTACTGAAGAGTGCCAGAGGGCCTATAGCACAGACTATATTTGGGATCGCTTGACATGGAGTCAGAGGAGCCGGAAAAGGCGAACAGGACAAGCTGCGGCCCAGCTGGAAGGATTACCCGCGACCCAGCCAGAAGCAAACAGCGACCAAGGAAGGGGGAGGAGTAGGGAAACACGCAGAGCGTGTTTCCCTACTCCTTCCCTGCCTAGGAATTGCTGGAGACTGGCTGCCAAACTAACGAAACAACCGCACACCGACGCACCACCTCCATCATTCAAAAGGCATCCACTCTTTCTTCAACAGAAATGCAAATTAATAATACAAAACAAAGAATACCTGTTTTCTCACGCAACTACAGGTAACTCCCCACCCCCTTCCTCTTTTGCCAAAGCGGCTGTGCCCAACCATCCCCAGCCTCAGGCAAGCCGTCTCCCACCTCGGGGATTCCCCGAGCACCCGGAAAAAGACGGCGCAGCTTCCCGCAGCGCATGTTCCAGCATTCCCCTGCAGCCGGCCTGAAATGGACCGAACATACCGGATCACCACCCGATGGCCCGAGACCGTGCTCCTCTCCCTTCCGCCAACTTAAAACAACCATCCCCGTCCTCAGGCAAGCCGTCTCCCACCTCCAGGATGCCCAGAACCCCAGCCCAACGGAAAAAGATGGCGCTGCTTCCCACAGCACATTTCTCTTCCAGTGTTCCCCTACAGCAGCCCTGAAATGGCCAAAAAATACCGACAGACCAAGAACGTGCTCCTCTACCTTCCGCCCATCTAAAACAACACTGCTGCCTCAGCACAACACACAAAAAAAAAAAAAAACGGAAAAAACAATCCACCACTCAGCAAAGGCTGACCCCCCTACAACCACATTTACATTTCACCAACAGAAAGACCCCCCTCCACAAACCTCCTTGACAGACAAAACCACACACACACAATACAACAGACACACACCCTCAAAGCCACACACCAATCCATCCCACTTTGCCAGCATAGCACAGCACATCCCCCAACCCCCCAAGCAAAAAAACAAAACAAAAAAAAAAAGACACACATCAACAACCTGCACACACACCCCACCCTCACACACTCACACACACACACACAAAATAACTCTGTGACACATACACACAAAAATAAACACATGCTAGCGCCCGTTTCATTGGTTTCGGAAACGGGCCTTTTTTACTAGTAGCTCAATAAAAACACTAGAAGAATGGGAACTTTTAAACAGTTTTATCAATGAATGCAAAAAACACATGCTGGCTTGACTGTTAGTTATCACAATCCAAGACAAAAGGATGGCAGACATGAAAACTTAACAGAAACAATGTAGCATTTGATTAGAAGGTATCTTACAGTAAAGTAGCAACGTGTTCACAACATGTCTTGCAGCAGCTCCTTCAATAATTAAAAAAAATAACTGTATTATATAAACATGTATCTAGGAGCAATGAGTAACTACCACATAGCTTTAACTGGTTTGAAAAAAAAAAAAAACCAATTAAACACAAACTGAAGTCTGTATAATTACCTCTAAAAAAACAAATGGCATAATATTAATGTCTAGTCTCAAAAGAAATGTGTCTGTAATGTTTAAAAAGAGAATTGATTGTTTGTTACTCACTGCTGCCAGCAACTTTGTGCTTATATCACAAAGTACATAAGTATTGCCATACTGGGATAGACTGAAGGCCCATCAAGCCCAGCATCCTGTATTTAACATTTATGTATTAACTATTGTTATGGATGAAAACGCATGACTAGCAATTCCTTATTAAACAATAAAAGTCTGATAACAAATCTATCATAATCCATAAACTTTTATATTAAACTCCAATAATTGTGTCTCGTGTTTTGCTCTGTGTATTATTGCCTTGTTTAAATCCCAAAAGTGTTTACAGACGAGACTTCTGAATATGTTTCTTCAAAGGAGTCTTCTCCAAGTCTCGTCTGTAAACACTTTTGGGATTTAAACAAGGCAATAATACACAGAGCAAAACACTTCAATATACATAGAATATTACCTTTTCCAAAACTATATCCCCTCCCTCCCCTCTATTCTCTTAAACCAACTTTTTACTTCATGGCTTTCCTCTCCCCGCAGTATAATTATCAGAGTGTAGATTTATGGTCGTCATTAAAGAGCACCCTATTAAATTGGTGTCAGTGCCAACATAGTGTCGGACACTATAGCTCAATGGAAACTATGAACCAGCTTAAACACAAAATAGCAGCTTTTATAGCAAATTAATAAATAAAAATATAAGAGATGTTGCAATGCGAGGACTAAGTAATATGCTTATATTTATTATTATTATTTGTTACAGTTCTATCCCACATTTTCCCACCTTTTGCAGGCTCAATGTGGCTTACATATAACCGTTAACGGCGTTAGCCGATTACGGTCTGAACAAATACATGGTATGAATGAATACAAAGTGATATTGTGGTAGAATGAGGTACAGTTGGGGGGAACTTAGGAAAAGGGGGAAGAAGAGACAGGTAATATTCGTTATAGTCTTTGGTTACATTGTGTTGCAAGTGCCCAGGCATTTTTATGTTGGGTCGGTGGGGTATGCTCTTCTGAACAGGTCTGTCTTTAGTGCTTTCTGAAAATTTAGGTGGTCGAGCATAGTTTTTACTGCTTTTGGCAATGTGTTCCATAGTTATGCGCTTAGATAGGAAAAGCTGGTTGCATAGGTGGATTTGTATTTGAGTCCTTTGCTGCTTGGGTAGTGGAGGTTTAAGCATATTCCCCCAAATTCTATGTGACCCAAGTTGCACTCACAGCATCGGACCTGACACAGAGGAGGCATGGGGATTCAACATTGTCCTCAGCACCAAGGAGCATCAATGACTGGCATCAGGTGAAGGCCAAGAAGCATCAGAGTCAACTGCCCTCAAGGCATGGTGCCAGGAGCAATGGGGCACCAAGAGTTTCAGTCCTCGAGAAGCATTGGCACTGGGAAGATTGCTTTCCCTCCATTGTGAAGATACTGATGCATGGGTCTCCATGCAGCCAGGACCAGGCATCAAACACAGACCATAATGGTTCAGCAGGCTGCTTCTCAACCAATGCCCAAGCCTTTCCCAATGGCAGCCTCGATGAATGAATACTTCCAGCCATGCCCCATGAGCATTTGGTGGGGGGTTCTTTAGCACAGTGCATCAGCATCTGGGATGCTTGCACCAACCATGCCTTTTCCTGCTGCCCTGCAGGCCCTCAACCTGCAGTGAGGCCCCCTGACTCCAGTGCCATGTGCGGTACTGACTTTGACAGCCACTGTGCTGGTACCCCCTTGATAAAGGAAGCTTCTCCAGATTCAAGGGTGGAGCCTGCACCTCAACACTTCTTTAGACAAGGATGTGGTTCCTCTATCTCGAGGCAGGGTTGATCTCAGCCCTCCCACAAGGAGCATTTTGCTGACACCTATGAGGAGCACTCATGCATGTCTGATGAGGATCCTAGGTACTTCTCTGAGAAGGAATCCTATACATTCCTATCTGACCCCCTCCTCTCCTGAGGAAAGAAGGAAGTCTCCACCTTAGTGCCTTTCCTTCCCAAGTTTTGTAAAGGAAATGGCTGCTGCCATTCCAATTCGTTTGGAGATAGAGGGCGAGCCCATGGCTGTTTGAGGTCCTGGACTACGACTGTACTCCTAGAGAGGCTGTGACAATCCCACTTCACCAGATCCTGAAAGATGTTTGGGAGTGTCCTGTTTTGGTCCCTGTCCTGCCTAAAAACATGGCTACCATGTATTGGAACCAAAGTTCTCCAGGGTTTGATAGGCCTCAGTTGCCTCATAATTCCCTGGTGGGGGAATCTGTGCTCAAAAGAGCCAGGAGTTCCAGGGCCTATGCTTCAGTGCCCCTGGGCAGAGAAGCTTGAACCCTGTATTCTTCTAGGCGGAAAATGTATCAAGCCTCTATGCTCATCTTCCACATACAATCTTACCAACTCTACACAAGCCTGTACTTGCTGAATTTGGTGCGCAATATGTCTGATTGGGCAGACTGTCTCCCACCGGCGCAGGCCAAATCTCTTCACTAGCTGGTCAAGCAGCAGAAGGTGTGTCATAAATGTGGTACCACCATCTCACTGCCCAAAGTATAGCAATGCACAGACTGTAATGGCTGTGTATCTCTGACTTGGATCATATGGTCCAGCAGAGATTGTTGGATGCCATGTGCTGGAGCATAACCTTTTTGGAAAGAAAGTGGAGGAGGTTGCTGACCTCGAGAATTGACATAATTGATACTCTCTCCTGCAGGGTGACTTCTGCATCCTCCTCCTCCTCCTCAAGCAGGAGGCTTTTGGGCATGGGCAAGTTGAAGAGGGGTAACATAGTAACATAGTAGATGACGGCAGAAAAAGACCTGCATGGTCCATCCAGTCTGCCCAAGACAAACTCATATGTGTATACCTTACCTTGAATTTGTACCCGTCCTTTTCAGGGCACAGACCATATAAGTCTGCCCAGCAGTATTTCCCGCCTCCCAACCACCAGTCCCGCCTCCCATCACCGGCTCTGGTACAGACCGTATAAGTCCGCCCTCCCCTATCTTCGCCTCCCAACCACCACCCCCTCTTCCCCCCACCTGCTCCGCCACCCAATTTCAGCTAAGCTTCTGAGGATCCATTCCTTCTGCACAGGATTCCTCTATGCATATCCCACGCATGTTTGAACTCCGTTACCGTTTTCATCTCCACCACCTCCCGCGGGAGGGCATTCCAAGCATCTACCACCCTCTCTGTGAAAAAATACTTCCTGACATCTTTCCTGAGTCTGCCCCCCTTCAATCTCATTTCATGTCCTCTCGTTCTACCGCCTTCCCATCTCCGGAAAAGATTCGTTTGCGGATTAATACCTTTCAAATATTTGAACGTCTGTATCATATCACCCCTGTTCCTCCTTTCCTTCCCTGCTACTCAGAGACATAGGTACGCTTTTTCCTTGCCAGCCTTAGCAGGCTCATACCCAGTGTGCTTGTTCTCACCAACAGCGTATGCCAAAGGCTCAGCCGGTTCCCCAGTCAAAATAGGGGACAAGTTTTTGACTGTCTCCAGCAGAGCATATCCACAGTAAAAGTAACTGTACCAGACGACCTACCGTTAGAAGTGAAGCATTTTTTTTTCCAAGAAAGGTGGCCCCTTGTAACCTCAAACTAGTGGGTTCTTCAAATAGTCCATCTCAGTTATACCTTGCATTGGTTTCAGAGACCACCAAATTGCCCACTGAGAGCATCTCACCTCAGCAAAGGAACTCTCTGCCTTTCTAAAGGCCCGTGCAGTTGAGCCCATTTCTATCAGGGGTAGAAAGGAAGGGATTCTATTCCAAGTACTTCCTTGTGCCAAAGAAAACAAGGGGTATGTGTCCCATTCAGGACCTAAGGGCCTTAAACAGATTCCTGTTCAAAGAAAAGTTCAGGATGGTATCCCTGGGCACCCTTCTCTAAGTGATTACGGAAAAAGTTTGGCTATGCTCTCTGAACTTAAGGAATGCCTACACCCACATCGTGATACTTCCAGGCCACAGGAAGTGGCATATTGCCATTTGGCCTCACATCAGCTCCCTGGGTTTTCACCAAGTGTCTAGGGGTAGTTGAAGTGTCACTACGCAGACTGGGATTACATGTGTTTCCCTATCTGGATGATTGACGTGAAGAGAACGTCAGTGCTTAGGAGTCCATGCAGAGAACTGTTCAGGTGCTGAAGCTGCTAGGGTTTGTTTTAAACTACCCCAAGTTCCATCTGCTTCCGGATCATCAACTGGAGTTCACTGGACACTTGCTGGATGCACAGCAGGCATGAGCCTATCTCCCTTTGCCGAGGGCAGATGTTCTAGTTGCACTTGCCGCTCATGTTCCACAGTGCATGTCATGCCCATGGCACATCTTCAAATGAGAATGGTCCAATGAACTCTAGTTTCCCACTGGTGTTAGGCCTCCGAGAATACAGCAGATGTCATCCAAGTGACACTGAAGTTGGTTCAGTCCCTTCTCTGGTGGTCAATTCAGACCCATTTGACTGTAGGACTTCCGTTTCAAATTGCTCAGCCTCAGAAAATGCTGATGACGGATGCATCCTGCCTGGGGTGGGAAGCTCATGTAGATGGGTTTCACACCCAAGGTGCTAGGTCAGCTTGAGAGCTACGGGCAATCTGGAACGCACTAAAGGCTTTCAGAGGTCAGCTGTTCAGCCAAATTGTACTCATTAAAATGTACAATCAGGTGCAATGTATTATACCAACAAGCAGGGGGGTACCAGAACCTACCCTCTGTGGCAGGAGGCTGTTCAGATGTGGCACTGGGCTATACTAGAACCCAGCAAAGGAGCAGATTATTTTGAGTTAGTCTTCACTGGACCAAACTTGCTTTCCTTGTGCCATCACCATCCAGTTGGATAGGCAGTGCCTTAAGAGGTGGAGGATAAATATATATTTTTTAAATTGATATCCCACATTATCCCAAGCAAACTTGGATTCAATGTGGCTTAGATTTGAAAATACAGTGAGGTACGCCTCCAGCGTCTCCTTCATAGGCACCCAAATCTAGAACTCATTGCTAAAAGACCTGAAACTCACAAACAACTATCTGAACTACTGAAAAAGCCTAAAGACCAACCTTTTCAGGAAGTTCTTGCCCTCTGCGTCAGCCTAATTTTCAAGACCTCCGAAAACCACCCAAAATACCCACAAAAACAGACGACACAACCCTCAATTTTGCCAATTCAGCCCATTACACCCCAAACATATTGTAAATGCAGACTGCAATTGCCGATCTATTGTACTAAGTGCTCTACATCAAACTAATCGGAAATCTGTAACTGTCTCTCTGTCCCGGTTGTGCCCGTTTCATGCTCTCATTCATCTTGCCACCTGGTGGCTGCGATGGACCGTCTGTTTGCTGTTTCCCATGTTCCAGAAGTCAGGCCGGTCCGGTCCGGATCTTCCAGCCTTCCAGACTGTCTTGGGACTTTTGGAACTTAGCAGCACCCTTACCTGGTGAACTCCCTTGTCGGTTGCCTTTATGAACCACCTGGATACTTTCTACTTTGCCTTGGCAACAGAGCTCATCTGATGAGCTTCTCGTCAGTGAGAATTGTTGCAGTGCTTCCTGCTCTCCTTATCCTGTGGTGGACTGGCCCAGCTTGTTTCCCTGGCTTACTTCTCCTGCTCGCTGCCTGCCTGACTTCTGCTGGTATCCTGACTACTCTCTGCTCGCTGCCTGCCCTGACTTCTGCTGGTATCCCAACTACTCTCTGCCTGCCCTGACTTCTGCTGGTATCCTGACTACTCTCTGCTCGCTGCCGGCCCTGACTTCTGCTGGTATCCTGATTACTTCTCCGGCTTGCTGCCTGCCCAAGACTCAGCGTGTTTCCTGCTTTGCTTCTACTGCTTATTGCCCGCCTAAGACTCTGTTTGGTTTCCTAGAAGCCTCTACTGTGTCTTGCCCTGCCTGTTCCAGCGTGCTCTACTTCAGCTGCAGCTTCAGTCCGGCTGCTCCAGTCCTGGTTGTATCAGACTGTCTGTGTTCTGCCTTGTCTCTTGTTTGGGGGGGGGATTCTCATGCCACTCCTCGGCAGCGGACCAAGGGCTCATGTGTCCTCGCTAACGTGACACTCTCTTGTAACATGTAAATGTCTTTCTTTAAAAATGTAACCATATCTATTGATTCATGTAAGCCACATTGAACCTACCAATCAAAGAATGTATTGCTTTCAAAATCTGCACCCTGGTCCATAAAATTATCTACGGCGAAGCCCTGGACTACATGACAGACCTCATAGACCTACCAACAAGAAACACAATCGGATCATCACGGATATACCTAAATCTTCACTACCCAAACTGCAAAGGACTTAAATATAAATCAACCTATGCATCCAGCTTCTTCTACATAAGCACACACCTGTGGAACACATTACCAAAAGCTGTGAAAACAATGTACAACCACCTAAACTTCCGGAAATCACAAAAAACCAACCTATTAAAAAAGGCGTACCCCATCGACCCAACTTAAGTGCCTAAACCCTGCAACGCAACAATACCAGCTTGTAATAGACTATTCATAACTCATCGATACCAAAGCTTGCAATAAACTATTCATAACTCTTCCTCTCTATGATTCCCAATGTGTCTAACACATGAACCTTATCCGACCACATTAACTCCTTGTATCTGTTTCACTACCGGTGATGGCGAACACCTCTACAGGACAATGTAAGCCACATTGAGCCTGCAAATAGATGGGAAAATGTGGGATACAAATGTAACATATCTTCTATATATATAAAACTCACCCTCTACGTTCTATTGTCTGCTGACGTCACTGAAGCCAAGGTTTGTACGTTCGAAGCTCTGAAGCCACAAAAATCACAGTCTCTGGGCCCCGCCCTCGCGTCAAATGTTATGATGTTGCGGGCGGAGCACATTCCCACCTCCAACGATCTTCTCAGGCCACAAACTCCGGATTTCCACACTGTAGCTCTGCTCCGTCATCGCGTTTCGAGGGCGGGGCACGAAAACCGCCACCCACACAGAGCTACAACGTTAACAGCAGCGGTGCACGCCACAAACCAGGTAAAACCGCGATGAGCCATGCAGCCATGAAACCCTTGCTAGCGCTCGTTTCATTGCGCTCAGAAACGGGCCTTTGTTTACTAGTAAATAATAATAATAAAATGTGGGATACAAATGCAATAAATAAAATAATAGAATTCAGTAACATCATGGGACCAATCGATGGATATGTCTGAAACATTTAACAAAGTTGAGATTAGCACATATACCCAACTGGGTATTTAAAAGTCTAATGATGCCATATGTTCAGAAATCATAGCCATAAATAGAGACAGGTATTCAAACATTATCACATCCACACACCAAAAGATGCATCCATACACATTGCAAAAGTAAACAACTTCACTAGAGTACATCCAAAATTTATTTATGTTTTTTTATTTCCTCTTTTCCATCTTCCAAAGTTCTATACAGCAGATGTACAAATCAGTAGGACCCAAAGCATTCCAAAACAAATAAAGTCAGAAACAACACAGTTTATATCTAATTGTCCAATCACTCTTGGGTTTTGCCTTTGGGTTTAACCAGTGGTTTCCAAATCTGTTCCTGGAGGCACCCCAGCCAGTAAGGTTTTCAGTATATCCTCAATGAATGAGATTGATCTGCATGCAGTGGAAGCAGTGCGGCTAGAAAAGCAAATAGGATGCTAGGAATTATTAGGAACGTGATGCAAAATAAGACCAAGAATGTTATAACGCCTCTTTATGGCTCCATGGTGTGACCTCACCTTGAATATTGTGTTTAATTCTGGTTGTTGTATCTCAAAAAAGATATAGCAGAATTTAAAAAGGTTCAAAGAAAAGCAACCAAAATCATAAATAGGATGGAACTCCTCCTGTAAGAGGAAAAGCTAATGAGGTTAGCTTGGAAAACAGACGGCTGAAGGGGGATATGATTGAGATATAAAATCCTGAGTAGAGTAGAACGGGTACAAATGCATCGATTTTTTTTCCCGCTTTCAAAAAGTACAAAGACCAAGGGCCACTCGATGAAATTAAATGAAAATACTTTTAAAACAAATAGGAGGAAATATTTGTTTTCACTTAAAGAATAATTAACCACTGGAATTCTCTGCCAGAGGATGTGTTAACAGCCGTTAGCATATATAGGTTTAAAAAAGGTTTGGACAAGTTCTTGGAGGAAATGTATGTAGTCTGTTATAGAGATTCACATTAGGGAAGCCACTGCTTGCCCTGGGATTGGTAGCATAGAATGTTACTACTAATTGACCACTGCTGGAAGCAGGATACTGGGCTCGATGGACCATTGGTCTGACCCACTATGGCTATTCTTAATTCTTTGGACAGAACTTCTGCATGAAAGTAGCTCTTCCCTCATTATTCAATACCTCTCTTTTAAATAATAGTAGTAAAAATATCAAGTGCCTTTTTATAATATATCACTGCATTCCACAAAACAAAAGGAGCAAGTTCCTACATACCATCTTTCTCTATCAAGCTAGGTCCAGGAAAAATATATTTTAATGTTCCCAGGTTTCAATCTAATTAAGCTTTTAAAAAAAACCCTTTGTACTTAAAAACTCTGATTCTTGAGTACCTGAGTTTCATAATATGATGTCTCTTCTGGTGGCCCTTTACTAGTTGAAAAAATGTCAGCACCAATGGTGCAATGCCTTAGGGTGTCACTATAACCAACCCCTCCAAATGACACAATTCTGATGTAGTATTAATTACTACTCTAACTAAAGAAAGGTTATTCTGTTCTGATAATTCCTTTGTATACATTTATTTATTTTATTACATTTGTACCCCGCACTTTCACACACCTAGCAGGTTCAATGTGGCTTAAATAGTAAATAGAGTTACAAAGACTTGTAAGGAGAAAATTACAAATTGTTGTGAATATAGTAATGGAAAGGCCTTAAGAATATGTGGATTGAACATGTAAAGGTGCAACAAAGGTAGAATAAGCAACAGAAAAAGAGATTGGGTGTGGTGTGGTGTGGTGTAGGGAAGGGAGGAAGGTAAGAAAAGACTAGGGGATGAGCATGAAGGAGCTTGGGAGACATGGTCCATATGATCATCCATATGATGCAAAAGTCTGCATGAAGGATAACTTGGATGCAGCTGCTGTTAATTTGGTTTGGAAGTACCAAGATGGAGGAAGATGGGGGAAACCATCCTCAGCCTTGAGATGTCATGCTGTCTTTTGCCTCAAGACAGTTTAATAAGACAGGTAATACATGAGTCTATCTGGCCCATTCATTTCTGTGTGCTGAAGGCAGTAGGCGGAGCTTGTCACCATACTGTGTTGTGTTACCCAAAACATTTGCAGAAGCTGTTGAAAAGAGATGTACCCTTGTGAGTTTTGTATTGTTTTATCAAACCTTTTGTATTCTTTCTGTTGCCTGGGGGGGGGGGGGGGGGGGGGGGGGAAGAGATGGAAGGCAGTCATAAGCGTTTGCTATTGTTTTTATATTGCAATATCTTTATTGTTATTAGCGCAGCACTGAAAACCACAATACAAATAAAGCAAGCTCTGGTGCACTGACATTATTTTTATAATCCTCCCCCTATCCCTTTACATGCCCTCCTAAAAGAAAGAATGCAAACCCAAGGATGTTTAATAAAACAATAGAAACCGCACAAGCTTGCTATTGTTTTCAATAGCGTCTGGACTGTTTTGCGTCCTTCAGTATGGCGGCAAGCTCCGCCTATTGGCTTCAGCCAGATAAGATAATGCTGCTGTCTCCGATTGTCAAACCTCCTTGGTCTCTACTATAATAACCAGCCCCTCGGTGACATACTGATTACGATTTAGAACTAATTACTACTGTAGCCAATGAAAGGTTATTCTGTTGTGACGGTTCCTCTGTGTACATCCGTAACATGCACAAGCCGGCATGTTTCTATAAACTGGATTAAATAAAAATGCTACCACCAACAAGGAAGGGTGCAGGCAGCAGCTGATAAGACTCTTTTGGATACACCAATATGGCGGCTCCTCAAGGGCGACAGCTTCAGCTTTCTGACGTCAAGCTCGGATAGAAAGCAAGTGCGGCTGCGCTGAATTATTGAAGGCAAGAGGAGGCGGTACTTGGTTGGACGTCTTGGAGGACCCTGGGTAGGTAGTTGATCACTGACAGGGTCGTACACTGGCAGGTGAACCCCGCAGGAACTACATACATTCCCTCAAACCTCGTGCAGGTCTCTATTTCCAACTTGTCTTTGAGATCGCCAACCCCCGTAGCTTTCCTTTAACATCGTCGTCACGCCCTCGCCTCCTCTCTAACGCAACTTTTCAATTTTCCAGACAGCGTCCGGCCGGCGTCTGCCCTCCTCTGACGTAACTTCCTGTTTCCAGCAAGGCGGGAATGGGATGCTTTTGAGGGAGGGAGAGAGGTTGGGTTGAGAGAGGGGATTGGGCACCGGAGAAGGAAAGTTGAGGGGTTGATGGTTGTTTTAGGTATAAGTTTGACGGTAGGACAGCGCCGTGGCCTTTAGAAAGTTAGGCTTAATGTTGCAGTTATTATGGAAACATTTAATCTATGATCATTAATATTTAATACATGTGTGTACGTGCTCATATTTCTTGAGATTTATCTTTAGCTTATTTGTCTTGGGGTGTCATTGTCTCTTCCACTAAGGTCACTTTTCAGCCTCTTTTGCTGTGTTCATACTCCTGAGGAATACCCATAGCAGGAATACTCAGCCTCTAAGCTCCTGTAATCGGGGAATTGTGCTATCTATTAAGTAGAGCGGTGTGGTAGCCGTGTTAGTCCACTCTACTACTACTTAACATTTCTAGAGCGCTACTAGGGTTATGCAGCGCTGTACACTCTTAAAGGTTATCAATAGAAATCAAACAAAATAAAACATGGAAAAGAAAATAAGATGATACCTTTTTTATTGGACATAACTTAATACATTTCTTGATTAGCTTTCGAAGGTTGCCCTTCTTTGTCAGATCGGAAATAAGCAAATGTGGTAGCAGATAATATATATAAGAGAAACATCAAAGCATTACTTTGACAGTCTGACAGAGTAGGAGGGTGGGGGTATGCATGAGGACATCAAAGCATTTCATTGATATTCTAACAGGATGGATGTGGATAGGTGAGAGGAGGGTGATAAACAGAGAAATAAACAGAGAAATTCAACTTTATGGTTTATATGGGCTAGAAAACCCAGATCCTTATTAAGTCTTGTCTGTTGGGTGTCAAAATATTCAATCATTCTAACTTCAAAGGTCTTAACGTTCTTGTATTGTTTTAAAGTTATCTATTAATAAATTCTAGTGTTAACGATATAACGGAAATGTCATGCTAGTCGCATTGCTTCACAATGACAGCCCAGCTCTTTAGTTTGTGCAGTGCTGATGTTGCACATCGTCAATCTTTTTCTATTTAAATCTCTTTTGTTAAATTTGAGGATAGCAAATATAAATCAACAGAATAATGGGAAACAATTTCATCTCATACATATCAATAAAGTTATTTAAAATACAATGTTTCTTATGTTCTTCACCTCCTACCCACTTCCCTCCCCATCTCTTTCTTTGTTTTTCCATAGGTTAATGCACGTTATGGGCAAATTTGTTTATTGAAACTAATGCACAAGTTAAAAATACAGTAGCTGTCTTGAACAGCGTCTAAAAGTATAATTTCTAATATAGAAGTGTCTAAAAATGTATTGGAACAGTTTATATCCTCACCCCCTTTTTTATTAAAATAGAGAGGTGTAACAGCATCTAACACAAGTAAATATATGAACAGATTGGTAGTTGCATGATTAATGTATGATCTAACAGAGTATAAAGCTGAAAGGACAAATGTCTCAACCAAACTACAGTGTTTCTTATAGCTTCTCACTCAATTAAGGTTGGATCTATTTTGTATGCCCCCCCCCCCCTACTTTCAAAACCCTTTAAGTGGGACACAACCACCCTCCCATCAACCCTTCCATGTCTATTAAGTTATAATGAAATTAAGCACTAAACTTTGGGCTCAAGGAGAGAGAGAATTTATTGAAGGATCCCAGACTAATAGAAATTGCTTTTTGTGTCTAGAAAACAAGATTTTTGTTTCTCCGCCAACCCCAGTACGAGGGCAAGTCTGTAACTGAGAATAGGCTTCTTGCCGATTAAGACCGCCTTACATATAAGTAAATAGCCTCCCCTGCTCTGCAGTGTAAAAACTTTTTGTTTATTCAGGACATCGTCATTCATTTTATTAGATATGCAGTGGTTTGTCTGCAGAAGGTTATTGTAACCAGTTTCCATTGTCCTTTTTTGTTTACAGTATTGTGTGTCCGACAAGTTGGGTTTGAAATTTGGAACTATTTGGAGGTAAGTGATTTCCCTCCCCCACCCCCCCCATTTTGCTACTTAAGAATACATTGAGGTAACTTGTAAAGTTCAACCAGTCAGTTTGAGATGAAACAAATGGATGTCCCTCTAGTAGTTAGAGACTGTAAAAAGTACTCATTAAAAAAAAATGTATACAGCCTTGTGGCTCCCAGTTCTGTTCATCTCACTAATCTTTTTCAAAGATGTCTACTGCACAATGGAAAAAAGATTCTTAAACACAGAATGTTTCTTGTGGCTGATGCCATTGGATCAGATGAAATGAACACTCGGACCAACCTGGTGTAAAATATTGTGCTTACAGAGCAATCCTTTTATGTTTAGGATAGTGCAGCTCCTAGAGATTTAAAATCCAACTCTTTGTGGAGCATTGTACACATTTTGTAAGAGAAAACAAGAGGTCCTTTTTATATACAATTTGCTCATCACAAGCTCCCCCCCCCCCCCCCCCCCCCCCAAGTAATCATTCTCTTCCTATTTTGCTGTAGTAGGGAAGGCAAACTGGTCAGATCTTTACAGGTAGTAAATCACCTGTAAACTGGGATGTCCCATGAGGGAATTACTATCTATGGTGTGTAGAAAAATACAGCACCAGGACCTATAGGTGATTTGTAATGCATCGGCTTTTTAAGAGGTGGGTGTAGGTTTTTTTGGTTTTGTTTTGTTAAAAAAAAAATTTTAATTGGCCAACACTGCATTTCTTTACTCCAGAGCAACCTCAGGGGTGACTCTCAGTGAAAAGCAAGTGCCATCTTTACAGGCTGCAATCTAACTTCATGTCCTCTAGTTCTGCCACCTTCCCGTCTCTGGAAAAGGTTTGTTTGTAGATTAATTCCTTTCAAATATTTGAATGTCTGTATCGTATCACCCCTGTCTCTCCTTTTCTCCAGGGTATACATGTTCAGGTCTTAAGAACATAAGAATAGCCATACATCTTCCAGCAAAGAGTTCAGAGCTTAAGTATTCATTGTATGAAAAAAAAAATATTTCCTCCTATTTGTTTGAAAGTATTTCCTTGCAACTTCATTGAGTGTCCCCTAGTCTTTGTACTTTTTGAGAGAATAACAAATTGATTCACTTCTACTTGTTCTACACCACTCAGGATTTTGTTGACCTCAATCATGTCTCCCCTCATTCGTCTCTTTTCCTAGCTGAAGAACCCTAATCTCTTTAGCCTTTCCTCATATGAGAGGAGTTCATCTTCTTTGAACCTTTTTTAATTCTGCTGTATCTTTTTTGAGATATGGCAACCAAAACTGAATGCAATACTCAAGATGAAGTCACACCATGGAGCAATAGAGGCCTTATACTATTTTCATTCTTACTTGCCATCCTTTTCCTATAATTCCTAGCATCCTGTTTGCTTTTTTGGCTGTCGCCGCCATAGACTATTATTAAATTGACTTGGGAAAATCCACTGCTTATTTCTGAGATAAGCATCTTAAAATGTATTGAGCTTTTCTGGGATCTTGCCAGGTGTCTTCCCTGATCGCCCCTTTAACACCACAGTCGTCCAGCGGCCCTACCGATTCTTTAGCCGGCTTCCTGCTTTTAATATACCTAAAAAAACGTTTTGCTATGTGTTTTTGCTTCTAACGCTAATTTTTTTTCAAAGTCCTTCTTAGCTCATATTATCCCTCTCCTCAAGTTACTTCATTGTCTCCCTATCCGTTTCAGCATACAGTTCAAACTCCTCTTATTGATTTACAAGTGCTTTCACTCTGCAGCTCCTCAGTACCTTCCACTTTTTTCTCCATACATTCCTTCCTGGGAACTCCATTCACTGGATAAATCTCTCTTATCTGCACCCTTCTCCTCCACCGCTAACTCCAGACTCCGTTCCTTTTATCTTGCTGCACCATATGCCTGGAATAGACTTCCTGAGTCGGTACGTCATGCTCCATCTCTGGCCGTCTTCAAATCTAAGCTAAAAGCCCACCTTTTTGATGCTGCTTTTAATTCCTAACCCTTGTTCACTTGTTCAGTACCAATGTCTATTTTATCATTCTCACCTTAGTAATTCCCTTAACCCTTATTTGTCCTGTTTGTCTGTCCTGATTAGATTGTAAGCTCTATCAAGCAGGTACCGTCTCATCATGTTCAAGTGTACAGCACTGCTTACGTCTAGTAGCGCTATAGAAATAAGTAGTAGTAGTGTTTAGAATATTTGCAGTGAATGTGCAAGAGATTTGCATGATCCAGTCTCAGAACCAGGATAACTTTGGTGCTGAAGGCCAGGGTTGTAATCATGTGAAGAGGAGTCCAGCATCCCATATTCTGTCACTGTCTCGGACTTTGGGCAGGACTAATCCTCACTGTCACTCATTCTGTGGGTGGGCCTGTTTCCCTCTTCTTGTTTTTAACATAGTTCTGTGTGATTTTGAAAATTACTGTTTTTCTTTGTGTCAGTTCCAATCCCTGCTCTGCAGCAGATCTTAGGTAAGTTGCTATCTCTGTGCATTATCTTACACACCTATGACTGGGTAATGATCAATTTATCTTTTTTTTTCCCCCTCTTTGTAAGCTTTCAATGCAGTCCAGGAACAGGAATGTGCTGCCTGTTCATCCACCCCAGAAATGGCTGCATGTAGGTCTCAAGCATGAAGTCATATAGCATGGGGTGAAATTCTGTTTGGGTGAAAGACACTTCAGACATCAAATTACCATCTGATATTCTCCAAATGATAGTGTGTGACTACTGACCCATTGTTATGCTCGTGCTTTTGAAGGAGCATTTTTCTTTTTGAGTCTGCAGCCCTGTGTATGTTGTTGCTACTATGTGTCTAGCTCTCTGGGTCACGCAGCTTGAGCTGTTTATTAAAGCATGAGAGCATGAACAGAAGGAAGATGTCTCATCTCATCTGCATGCAGGTGCTGCAAGTAAAACTCCTCTGCACTTGCTTGTCTGCCCTACCACCATATTCATTTCATACCAGCTCCGTCATGCAAGCAAACCTGTTAGCTACTTTGCAGCTTCTGCTTTCATTGGTTATCTCAGTACTCAGAACCCTGCTTACTTAGGGAGTCTTTTACTTAGCCGCGCTGGTGTTTTTAGCGCACGCTAAAAACGCCAGCACGCCTAAGTAAAAGACTCCCTAAGAGTTTTCATTTAGGAGGAATCCCCCCTTGCATGGAAAGCTGGCCGCTGCTGAGTGGCAGATGCTTGTAGCAGCAACAGTTTCCAGTTTATACGGTTGGTACAAACAAAAACCTAGAAGCCTCTCCAGAGGGTAGGAAGGCACTGAAACAGCCTCTAGAATGGTTTGCACTTTCACAAGACTAAGATGTGAAAGTAAAAAAAAGGGGTTAATGCTGCCCTACCATAAAATTTTGGAGCAGGTGATAGTATTTGCAATATTTTTTTCTACTGTAAAATGTAATTAAGAACATGGGAGGTCTATATACATAGTAACATAGTAGATGACGGCAGAAAAAGACCTGCACGGTCCATCCAGTCTGCCCAAGAAGATAAATTCATATGTGCTACTTTTTTTATTTGTACCGTCCTCTTCAGTGCACAGACCGTATAAGTCTGGCCAGCCCTATCCCCGCCTCCCAACCACCAACCCCGCCTCCCAACCACCAGCTCTGGCACAGACCGTATAAGTCTGCCCAGCACTATTCCTGCCACCCACCACCGGCTCTGGCACAGACCGTATAAGTCTGCCCAGCACTAGTCCCCCCTCCCAACCACCAGCCCCAGCACAGACCGTATATGTCTGCCCACACTAGCCCCGCCTCCCAACCACCAGCTCTGCCACCCATTCTAGGCTAAGCTCCTGAGGATCCCTTTCTTCTGCACAGGATTCCTTTATGTTTATCCCACGCATGTTTGAATTCCGTTACCGTTTTCATCTCCACCACCTCCCGCGGGAGGGCATTCCAAGCATCCACCACCCTCTCCGTGAAAAAATACTTCCTGACATTCTTCTTGAGTCTGCCCCCCTTCAATCTCATTTCATGCCCTCTCATTCTACCGCCTTCCCATCTCCGGAAAAGGTTTGTTTGCAGATTAATACCTTTCAAATACAATCTTTTTCACCTATAGCCTGAAGTTGAGTACTTCATTCTGTTTAATGGTTTTGGAGCAAGGGATCTTAATTTTGGTTAGACTTTGTCTTGTTTCTTTTTTTTAATCATTTATTTATTTTTAGTCATGATGTTTAGGATATGGTTGAGCAACATTACCTGGCAGATATCGGATTGCTATCCCATTAGGAGGTATTGGAACCCAATGTCACTGTGTTTTTCTTTTCTTATGACGTTAGTCATAATTACCATCTTGGTTTCTTGCTAGGTATTGTAGAATTTTTATCCAATTTAGATACATTACTGCTTTCAGAGTTCTCATTATTTTGTTGATTTCATACAGCTATACAGTTTCCGGTTGCAGGGATACGATATGATTTTTTTAAGAACTTAGGACCCCATTTACTAAGCTGCGCTAAGAATATAGGAATATGTGGGTGTCTCTAGTGTTTAGCGTGCACTAAAAACACTAGTGCATCTTAATAAACAGGGCCCTTAAGAGACAAATCATGCGTTTTGCTTACAACTTTTTAAAAATTATTATTTCAGCATTCTGAGAGTTAACAGTGACACAGTCAATTTATAGATCAGTTCTTAATGTTATAATTGTTTCTTCAATTGAGGAGAGTAGTGAGGGGATTGTTGGAACACAGGTATGGTTGTTAGCTTAAGGATTGTCTTTGTATCTTTTCAATAAAATATAGTTAACATATAATTAAGATGTGTAATTTGTTGCTGGAGAATGTGGTCAAGTTGTTTTGCATAGCTGGGTTTAAAAGGGGTTTAGATAACTTCTGGAGGAAAAGTCTATAGAAAATTAGTAGCCAAGTAGACTTCAGAAAGCTACCGTTTATCCCTAGTCATGAACAGCAAGGATCCTACTCTGTGGGATCCTGCCAGATACTTTCTACTGGTTAGCAATACAGAGAGGGACCAAAGTACAAAACAAGAGTCCAAAATTACAGCTAAAAGCACCAAGAGCCCTCAGAAACGGGACACAGTTCTTTATTGGTAAAGTTAATTTTCCATTGTGGACCCGAAACGGTCCATGTTTCAGCGTACAGCACCGGCATCAGGAGTCAAGTATGTTCAAAGACCAAACTTCTTCCCTACATAATAGGGTGATAATCTGTTCAGTTAGAGAGTAGTAACTCAGTGCATCAGGATAATAAGGAACGTGTCGGGTCCACATTGGAAAATTGACTTTACCAATAAAGAACTGTGTCCTGTTTCTGAAGGCTCTTGGTGCTTTTGCCGTAATTTTAGATACTTTCTACTGACTAGGATTGGCCTCCATCGGAGAGGTGCTGCTGGACTTGATGGACCTGATCAGACACAGCACACACTAAATAACACAAACTATGTTATTTTTCTATGGGACCCCCCTTTGCTAACTGTTTTTAACTTGCATTCATTTTGATGACATAGTTAATGCAAGTTAGTAAATGAGGGCCTTCAGTACTGAAATGTAATTTGCATTTAACTCAGTATTGGAGTGGTGAGTTATTAAATGTAAATCTAAAAACTTTATTGTACCATCAAAACTTTTTTGCTTGTGTCTCACTCACCTGCATTCCAGTAGAACAGTAATGTTGATTACTGTTCCTATTCAAATAGAATTTGAAACTTATTTTCCAATGTTCCTTGCCTTTATAGAGGTTCTTCTAGAGCAGAGGTCTCAAACTCTGTCTAGGCCTTTTAAAGCGTAATATCTTGAAAGCTTTAATATCCCAGGAGTATAACCTCGGCACATCAGCACACACCTGAAGCCTCTGTATTTTCTGAAATGTACATTATTGAATAAACATAGCCAGTCTACTCACAGTTTAGCAGATCTTCAGAAGTATTTCCCCAAGGCAAGAGACTCCATAATTCTGAGAGTTATATCAGTGGTTGGAGGTGGAGATCTGAAGAGAGAAACTTTATTGCAGAGGTGAGACAGTGGTTAAGTAGATGAAAGCAGTTCAGAGATGGGGTGCTGATTGTGCAGTATCTAGAAAGAATGAACGAGGTAAAAAAAAAACAAAAAAAAAACGAGTTTGTTACAAGGGTGGGGGGTAGCAGGACATATGCTGTTTGAAGCAAGATGGAGAATGTCTTGCGGAGAAGGGGGAAGGTCAAGAAAGGGCTCACACAAGCCTAGGGAGGAGAAGGTGAAGGGCCAATAGGGACAGAACCTGCCATCAGGTA
Source organism: Microcaecilia unicolor (assembly GCF_901765095.1). Lineage (NCBI taxonomy): Eukaryota > Metazoa > Chordata > Amphibia > Gymnophiona > Siphonopidae > Microcaecilia > Microcaecilia unicolor. The sequence continues at coordinate 94,630,965 of NC_044042.1, forward strand.
GTAGGGGGTGGTCCCAGACGGCAGCCCTCAATTGGAGAGAAAGGTTATACCCAGCTGACCTCTCAGGACAGAGCTAGTAGGAAGGACCAGGAAATAACAGTAAGTAACAAAGGAGCCAAGTTTGGCTGAGAAGAAGGGGGAGGTGTAACTGTACTACTACTAGTTATCATTTATATAGCACTACTAGTTGTACGCAGTTACGCAGTATTGTACACATTATATGCAGGTACTTTCCTAGAGGGCTCACAATCTAAGTCTTTGTACCTGGGGCAATGGAGAGTTAAGTGACTTGCCCAAGGTCACAAGGAGCTGCAGTGGAAATTGAACCCAGGTTGCCAGGATCAAAGCCCGCTGCACTAACCATTAGGCTACTCCATCAGGAGAATAGACTACTAGTAACAGACTTTATACAAACAAGCAGGTGTGACCGCATTACACATAATGCATTGGGTGAGGACTTTAGCAGTAAAAATCCTTATAAGTGAGAATAACAGTAAAGGCATTAAACTCATTTTAGGACCACACTATAAACTAATGTAAGGCTGTCGAGAGACAGAACAGTCTTTAAGGGCTGCAGTCCAGTCTGATTTTCAGGATTTCCACAATGCATGGTAACTATTTGTATATAAGAAACACCCCTATTCTAGGGAGAGATTTTCTAGATCAGCAGATGTTGTCCAGTAGAAACTGCTCAGCTCTAGTATCACAGAAACCTTCGTTAGTCTTCCATATTGTAGCTTGGCCTTTCTTACATGTGGGTGAATTAAAGGAAACCTTCTCATGGTAGGACTTTATTTCTGTTTAAAATGATACATAGGTATTTGATTTAGGGCAGCATTTCAATTAAAATTTTAATCACGATCAATTGTGCGATTAAAGAGTTGCAGGGGTTTCTTTTCCCCCTCTCCTGCTGCTGCATTGCCCATAGCCACAAGAAGCTGCAGCAGGGAAAATAATAACGTACTTTTAATTGCACAATTATTTAATCAAAATGCAGTCCTAAATTAAAGAATAAAAAGTAATGGAAAGATAAGAAATACAAAATATAAACTGACAAATTACAGAATGTAAACCGAATGCAGAATAACTATAAACAGCCATTTTCACTGCCTTCTTCAGAAATGCAGCCCTAATTTTGTTAAAACGTAGTAAATGAATATTATTTCAGGTTTTATATAAGGCGGTTTTGATATTCTCTCATGTTAGGGTAACAGCCATGGCAGAACAGGAAAATCCATTTTATAGAAAATTGATCTTTTCATTTTCTTTTCCTTTATTAAACCATAAGGCAAAGGTAGATATTACCCAAAATATGCTTCAAGGGCCCTTTTATGTGTAGGTAATCTTTAATGAAATTTATTGGTCTATTCTGTGGCTTATGCTAGTATGGTGGAGGAACTTAAAATCAGTGAAATATATTGTGAGGGTGCCTGTACAGTACTTGGGCTGGAACTTATCTGACTGCATAAGAGGCAGAGGCATACATAGTTTTGTTTTTCTCATATCATTCTAGAGGGCTTGTATTGCATTGCAGTTTGGTGATGGCTCTGAAAAGCATGTGATGGAACTGCTGACCTGGCTATGACAGATTATTTGGCTTTTTTTAATTGATTTTTTTTTTTTTTACATTCCTTCTTTACCCAGCCCAATGAAGAAAGCTTGGAATCATTAACCTCATCCTCCAGACGGGAAGCCATGAGCAACTTGATACCAGACAGAAGCGGCTATGAATTGCTTACTGTTATAGGTAATGTCTCTGGGGAAAGTACTAAGCTGTCCTTCAGCATGTGGTGCCTTTCCGTCCTCTGCCCAGACCAGTTGCTCTTAGGTTCCTCCAGTTGTATAGTAGCCGGTTGGTAATTAAGTTACTCTTGCTGGAATTCTGCGTGACTTCAGAGTGCAGAATTTGCGTAGAATTCCACATTTTTGCACAGAATCTCCATTCTGAGGCTGGCTGGCTTCCTTGCCGCCCTCCCGGGCCTTCCTGAGTATACACAGTTGGTCTAGTGGCCTCTTTGTGGGCAGGAAAGAGCCCCACTCTTTCATTCCTGCTGCTGCTCTACCGCTCTCTGGCTCATGCTGCCACTTTTTCAAAATGGCCACTGAGACTTCAAACGGTAATCTCATGAAACTGCCGCAGGAAGTCTTGGTGGCCGTTTGGAAAGAGCAGCAGGCAGGAGAGAGTAGAGTTCTTTCCTGCCCCAAAGAGGTACTCCTCTTGCTCCTACCTTGAATAAAATATTGTTGGCATGTGGGTGCAGGCAGGGAGGGAACTGTAAAAAAAAAAAACCAAGATTGTGGATGCTACATGTATTTATGTATGTGAGTGGAGGGAGGGGGCTGTTAAAAAAAAAAAAGTGGATGCTATGTGTGGGTGTGGAGGGAGGGGGCTTAAAAAAAAGGTGGATGTTATGTGTGGGAGGGAGGGAGGGAACTGAAAAGGTGGGTGCAGTGAGGGGGCTAGAAAAAAATATGGATGCTGTGGATTGTTTGGAAGGGGCTGTGAAAAGTATGGATGTATCAGTACAGGGGGAGGGGGCTGTAATATTGGTTAAATTATGACAATGTTGCAGAATTTGGACATTTTTTTGTGCAGAATTCTGTCAGGAGTATTAGTTGGATAAACATAGCCATGCAGCATTTGATTGGGGTGAGTACTAATGCTGTGGTAATAGGAGCTGCATTCTCTCCTGTTGGCCATAGAAGGGCACTACAGCAGGTTGGGGTGGGTATGAGAGGAAAAGTCAGGAAATTGGTGAAACCAAGGAGGTTTGATGGATAGGAGACGGCGTGATGTCACAAAGCTGAATCCTTGCCACCCACAGAGGTTTTAATTGTCTCCAATGTAGTTGCCACCATGTTGGCACACTCAAAACAATGCAATTAATAGGGCAACAAGCTCCACCTACTGGCTTCAGGCCAGATAATGGGCCAAGCATGCTTTTGTCTCCTGTTAAACCACCTGGGTGAAACCCTGATGTGAAATGAAAGGGCATAGTAAGGGAGGGAAGAAGCTTTAAGATGTCCAAATATGCAATGTCTGGGGGTTTTGTTTCTACTCATCAGTAGAAGACTGAGATGTGGGGAAAATTGGGTTGGTTTCAAAATCAGTCTTCCTGCTGAGATTTACTAATAAAGGAAAGGAGGCACTCAAGTTAATCAGCAGTTTACTATGCCTTATGCTTCAGTAGAGGAGCATTCTACAGGGTTCTTCATGAAAACATTGATGGCTTCAGATTTTACTTAAGGGGCCTTTTTACTAAGCTGTGGTAAGCACTAGCTCATGCTTTCCTCAGGTCAGAACTTGCTCAGGTGTCCTAAGGTATGTTCCAAATCGGCATGTGCTATGTGCTAAAAAAAAACATTTTAAAATTTTTGTTGGAGGGGGCATGTTTGGGGGCAGAGAGTGGGAATTCCTGTGCTGCTTAATTAGTGCAGGATTAGCGCATGAACCCTTCACCTCATATAAAATAGATGTAAGTACACATGAGCTATTTTTTTTTTTTAAATGGCAACATTAGCACATGGCCATTTAATACAAAAATTGGAAAATCAGCCATTGTACTACTGCAGTAAAAATAACCTTAACATGCAAAGCCACTTTTACTGCAGCTTAGTAAAAGGACCCCTAAGTAACTTGCTTTTTACTCCTACAGGCTGGTAGCCTTTGCTACTTCTCTTGTGATGATAGGATTCAAGACAGTTTTTACTCTCAGGGGTAGATTTAGTAATGTACATTATTAATATGATTGAACCCAAGCTCTTTTGTCAATGGGGCCTATCTATTAAACTTCATTAGAGTTTTAGTGGGGGTTTTAATGTGCGTTTTGAGGTCTGTTAGCTCATTGCGTTGCATATTATATGCTACCATAAATGCCTAGTGCTGAAATTCATATGAGGAGATAGGGAGAATCTGGTACTTTGTTTGTTTATTTCAGAATACAGCAGATGACCTGGAATAGTTCATACCTCCAGAAGTGGTATTAGCCATACTCCTTGCTGGCAGCCACACACTTAACATATATCTAACACGGCTGTGTTCCCCACTTTCTGAAAGTGCCCCCAACAGTTACTACTGAGTTACTGCAGGTTAACTTTTGCCATGTTAATTATAAAAATTTGACAAAGTGGTTAGACTTCTAAGTACATAACTTAACCTTCTTCCTCAGCAATCCTCCAAGACCGTTCAAGACGCTTGGGTTATGCACTCCTACCAGCTGAGGGAGACTGAGAACACTAAAACTTCTTATACAAGTAGCCTGTGCAGACCTTCTACTAACCAGTATTTTCTCAGTCTCGGCAGAGTGTAGAAGTGTGCAGCCTGTGCAGTGTACTCAGTCTGGTAGGCCCGTTTGGGGTTTCTAGGTTGGGTTGTAAATGTTAGAGAACCCACACTTGGATCTCTGTTACAGGTGTAAGTCCTAAGGGGCTTCTTACTCCCTGTGGGGTGTCACACCCGGGTGGCCGGGTCCCTCTCCCTGTGCTCTTCCTCTGGAGGACTGCTTGACCTCGGCTACAGACCTTGTTCTGTACCCTTGAGGCGTTTAGGCATCAGCAACAAGGTTTAAAAAAAAAATAAAATAAAAATGTTTTTAAAAGGCGGCTATTTTGGCCGTTCTTGTGGCAGTTCAGAGATAAAACGTCTTCAAGGGCGTTCTTACCTTAAGCGGTTTTGCCTATTAGTCTGTCAGAGCATAGTAAAAAAAAACATAGTAGATGACGGCAGAAAAAGACCTGCACGGTCCATCCAGTCTGCCCAACAAGACAAACTCATATGTGTATACCTTACCTTGATTTGTACCTGCCTTATTCAGGGCATAGACCGTACAAGTCTGCCCAGCAGTATTTCTCGCCTCCCAACCACCAGTCCCGCCTCCCATCACCGGCTCTGGCACAGATCGTATAAGTCTGCCCTCCCTATCCTCACCTCCCAACCACCAACCCCTCTTCCCCCCACCTGCTCCGCCACCCAATTTCGGCTAAGCTTCTGAGGATCCATTCCTTCTGCACAGGATTCCTTTATGCATATCCCACGCATGTTTGAATTCCGTTACCGTTTTCATCTCCACCACCTCCCGCGGGAGGACATTCCAAGCATCCACCACCCTCTCTGTGAAAAAATACTTCCTGATATCTTTCCTGAGTCTGCCCCCCTTCAAATGTTTGTTTTTATTGTGTTCGTGGCCATTATGCCTAAGCCGGCGAGGTGTCTGTTTTGCGCAAAGCGCGGCATTGAAGTGAAAGGTGGCCAATGTAAATTTTGTGGGGAGCCTACGTTGTCAGTGCTCTTGCCCCCCGTGCTTTCCCCTGAGTCGGTGGAGGTGTTGGGCAGCGATTTGTCTGCACATTCCGGGCTGGCAACAGCGGGGCCGGTTTTGGTGGGAAATGCGGCCATTTTGGCTACGCGTCCCGGGTCGGCCTCGACAGAGCCGTTTTTGGCGGGAAGGGCCGCACATTCCATACCGGCACCAGGGGACCCGTGTGTGGCGGGAAGCATGCCTAGTTTAGCCACGGATCATGCGATGGACCTGCCGCCGCAGGAGTGAGGGGGGGGGGTCCGTCGCAGAGGCTGCGGGAAGTGTTGTTGGGGCTTCAGCAGCGTCGGGGGGGTCGGTTTCCCTCCTGAGTTTGTTTGGTCTCTGTATAATGCCTGGAGAGCTGGTCCCTCTCAGGCTGTTTGTCCCCTGGAGGCTGCTAGCTCAGTGGGAGTTAAGCGCCAGCGGGTGGATATTTCGGAGCCTATGGAGATACTTTCTCTGCCTGGGTCGGAGGTTTGGAGTGACCCAGGAGAGGAGGATCTCTTAGATGAGTCTGAGGATCAGGATGGGCTAAGGCCTGTTGAAGATTCTTAAGTGGTTCGCATTTTTCATAAGGAGGAGTTGTTAGAGCTCATTGATCAGGTGATCTCTACTTTGAAGTTTGCTCCGGCGGCCACTCCCTCTGCGGAGGGACCCCAGGTAGATCCCTTGGTTAAGGGGATCCGGAGAGCCTCCCGTTTCTTTCTCATGAATTCAGACATTAGAGACATGGTTTTTCAGGAATGGTCTGTGCCGGAGGCTGCTTGTAAGGTGTCTAGGGCTATGGCGTGGCTGTATCCCTTGCCTCTGGAAGATTTGGCCCTGCTGAAACCACCTACTGTGGATGCGGTGGTTACGGCGGTTACTAAGGCTACAGCCATCCAGTGGATGGCGGTACAGCCTTACGGGATCCTCAGGATAGGAAGCTAGAGTCCTTTCTGAAGCTCAGCTTTGATTTGTCGGCTTTGGCCTTGCAAGCCTCTGTGTATGGGGGCTTGGTAGCCAGAGCTTGTTTCCGTTGGGCGGAGAAGCTCTTGGATGAGTCTGCGTTAGATAGGAATGATTTGGTTCAGGAGCTGGCCAAATTGGAGATGGGGTCTTCGTTTTTGGCGGACACCCTTTATGATTTGCTAAGGGCTTCAGCTAAGAATTGACTCTGGCGGTGACGGCTCGCAGGGCTCTTTGGCTTAGGGGCTGGGTGGCAGATGCGGCCTCTAAAGCAAAGTTGTGTTCTCTAATTTTCAAAGGTTCTATGTTGTTTCGAGAGGACTTGGATAAACTGATGAGTGGTCTTGGAGATACCAAGGTCTCACGGTTGCCGGAGTTACGGCCTAAGTCGACTGGTCGAGGGGGTTCGGCTAGAGGTCGGTTTAAGGATGTGAGGCGATACAGGCCGGGCAGATTTGTATCTCCTTCTAAAAGCCGTTTTTTCCAGCGGATGCAGTCCTTTCGAGGGGGTAGTAGAGGAGGTCGGGACTCCTCCGGAGGTGCTGGAAATGGTAATAAGTTCTCCTTATGAAGGTGTGCGGGTCCAGCCTCTGGTAAAGGTCGGGGCGCAACTTCGTCTGTTTTATCAGGGGTGGACCCAAATTACTTCAGATCAGTGGGTGCTGGAGGTTGTTCGCGACGGTTATGCGCTTGAGTTCGAGCACCCGCTGCCGGATCTATTTCTTCCCTCTCCTTGTCACTCTCGAGTCAAGTTAAAGGCTATTCAAGAGACTCTGAGTCGCTTAATCCAGTTGGGAGCTGTGGTACCCGTTCCTCGGCACGAGCAGGGAATGGGTTGTTATTCCATTTACTTTGTGGTGCCGAAGAAGGAGGACCAAGTTCGACCCATTTTAGATCTCAAGAGGGTCGATGGGGCGCTCAAGGTGCCATCCTTCCACATGGAGACTCTGCGCTCGGTCATAGTGGCTGTTCGTCAGGGAGAATTTCTCACGTCACTGGATCTCACGGAAGCGTATCTGCATGTGCCGATTCGAGAGGCCCATCAGCGTTTCCTTCGTTTTGCTGTTTTAGGGAGGCACTTTCAGTTCTGTGCTCTGCTTTTTGGTCTGGCAATGGCTCCACGCACCTTCTCCAAGATAATGGTGGTGGTAGCAGCTGCTTTGCGGAGGCAGGGAATTCTGGTGCATCCGTATCTGGACAACTGGTTGATCCGGGCAAGTCTCGGGCGCACAGTGTTGTGGCGACGGCTCAGGTGGTCACGTTTCTGGAATCGCTCGGATGGGTAGTGAATGTAGTCCAAAGTCAGTTGATCCCATCGCAGAGTCTGGAGTACTTGGGAGTGCGGTTCAACACGGCAGTGGGTCGTGTTTTTCTGCTGGATTCTCGAATCGCCTCTCTTCAGCAGCAGGTCCGGCTGTTAATGTCCGTTCAGAGTCCGACGGTTCGAATGTACCTTCGGGTTCTGGGCCTCATGGCAGTGACGATAGAGGTAGTACCATGGGCCAGGGCGCATATGCGTCAGCTTCAGTCGGCTCTGTTGTCCCGGTGGTCTCCCCGGGTACACAGTTTGGAGTTGCGGTTGCCATTGAGGGCGGCTCCTCGGCGCAGTCTCCAGTGGTGGCTGTGCTTGGCCCATCTGAAAAAGGGCATGCCGTTAGAACTTCCTCAGTGGGTGATTCTGGCAACGGATGCCAGTCTGCAGGGCTGGGGAGCTCAGTGTCTCGGTCGGTCCGCGCAGGGGCGGTGGTCGACGGAGGAAGCTCAATGGTCTATCAGCCGGTTGGAGACAAGGGCGATTCGGCTAGCTCTGTTGGCATTTCGCTCAAGTGTGGTCAGAAAGGCGGTAAGAGTCATGTCCGACAACGCGACAGCGGTAGCATATGTCAACCGACAGGGCAGTACAAAGAGTCTGCGGTTGGCAATCGAGACGGCTCTGCTCATGAGTTGGGCGGAAAGGCATCTAGTGCAGATTTCGGTGGCGCATGTGGCCGGGGTGGACAACGTGAACGCCAATTTTCTAAGCAGACACATGTTGGACCCCGGAGAATGGTCTCTGCACCGGTCGGTGTTCGACCAAATAGTTCTAAAGTGGGGAATGCCAGTAGTGGATCTCATGATGTTGGCACAGAATGCTCAGGTTCCTCGGTATTTCAGTCGGCGTTGGGATCCGCGAGCGGAAGGGATCGATGCGTTGGTCCTTCCATGGCCTCAACGGGTGTTGCTGTACGTGTTTCCCTGGTGGCCTTGGATAGGTCGAGTCCTACAGAGGGTGGAATGTCATGCGGGTCCAGTGTTGGTGGCTCCAAATTGGCCGCGTCGGCCGTGATCTGATGCGCCTGCGGCTGGGGGACTTGGTGCTGTTGTGTCAGGGTCCAATTGTCATGCCGGATCCGGCTCGGTTCTCTCTTACGATGTGGCCCTTGAGAGGGAACGGTTGAGAAGGAAAGGGTTTTCTCCTCAGGTGATTCAGACGATGCTGCAGTCTCGCAAACGTTCGACGTCTTTGGCCTATGTGCGTGTGTGGTGCATATTTGAAGATTGGTGTGGGGACTGGGCGTGTGTCCCTTCGACAGCTTCTGTGTCGTACATTTTAGATTTCTTGCAGGATGGTTTTGAGAAGGGCCTTTTATTGTCATCTTTGAAGGTGCAGCTGGCTGCTTTGGTGTGTTTTTGGGGTAAGGTGCAGGGCAGGTCGGTTTCATCTTCCCCGGATGTGGTCCATTTTTTTGAGGGGGTGAATTTGCTTCGTCCTCCTCAGTGGCCGATAGTTCCTCAGTGGGATCTTAATATCGTTCTTGACTCTTTGGCGGGTTCTCCTTTTGAGCCTTTGGAGTCTTGTTCGATAAAAGACCTTACTATGAAGGTGGTCTTTTTGGTAGCTATATCGTCGGCTCGCAGGATTTTGGAACTTCAGTCTCTTTCATGTAGGCCTCAGTTTCTGTGGTTTTCTAAGAAAAAGGTTTCACTGCGTCCAGTCCCTTCGTTTTTGCCTAAGGTGATATCCTCCTTTCATGTCAATCAGGTGATTTCGTTGCCAGTCTTGGGGGACCGGACGGGGGATGCTTCTCAGCGTCGTTTGGCGAAATTGGATGTGCCCAGAGTGTTGAAGGTTTACTTGCACAGGTCGGAGGAATTCAGGTCTTCGGACAGGTTATTTGTCCTTCATGGGGGGCCCAAGAAGGGAGCGGCTGCTTCTAAGGCATCTGTAGCTCGATGGTTGAAGGATGCCATCTCTTCGGCTTATATATTGCATGGCCGTACGGTGTCGGTGGGGCTCAAGACACATTCCACTAGGGAGATGGCGGCTTCTTGGGCAGAGAGTAGTTTTGTTCCACCGGTGGACATTTGTAGAGCAGTGGTGTGGTCCTCCCTGCATTCTTTTGTCAAACATTACAGAGTGGATGTACAGGTAAGGGAGGATGCCAGTTTTGGAGCTGCAGTCCTGTCCTTTGGGCTTCGCAGGTCCCACCCTTAGATGTGTTTACTGCTTTGGTACGTCCCAAACGTCTTGAACGGTCTGGAGGATTGCTGAGGAAGGTGAAATTAGGCCTTACCTGCTAATTTTCTTTCCTCTAGATCCTCCAGACCATTCAAGAGCCCACCCAGTGTATCGGACAGTTCAGTATGACGTTTTCTTTAGACTTCAGTTGCTGATATTTCTAGTAGCTCCTGTGATTTGGGTCCTGGAGTTTTACTAAGGGCAGTTTGTGGTACCGTTTGTGCCCATCTGCAGTTGAACTCCCCCGTCATAAGGGGAGGAGATCTGAGTGTGGATTCAGTGGTTTTGATTAGGTGGAGGTGTTTTGTTCTTCTGCTTCGTTACTGTTTTACTGGTTAGTAGAAGGTCTGCACAGGCTACTTGTATAAGACGTTTTAGTGTTCTCAGTCTCCCTCTGCTGGTAGGAGTGCATAACCCAAGCGTCTTGAACGGTCTGGAGGATCTAGAGGAAAGAAAATTAGCAGGTAAGGCCTGATTTCACCTTATGCCTTAGTGTTAATAAAACAGGTCCTCAGTTTGCAGTTTTACGTGAATGTTAATTGGGAGTAAGCAGGCTTTGCCTACACTTCCACCCACCTTGAGCAGCTGAGCTTAAAGCAGGGCTGGCCTGGGTAGGCTTTTTGATAGCATGTTCTTGCTTCCTAGCTGCTAACAGGTTTATTTTTTTACTCCTTAGGTACTGGCTTTGAGGAGTTAATGACTGTAAATCTGGCCAGGTACAAGCCATCGGGCCAGTTTGTCACAGTCAGGAGAATTAACCTGGAGGCATGCACCAATGAGATGGTGATGTTGCTGCAGGTAACACCTTGGTTTTTGATGATATGGTAGCAGTTTGCTAATGCTTTACAGCTAACTGTTTCAGAAACATAATTTGCAGCCTCCTCAGAGACAAAAGACCTATGATAACAGCTTCCTAGGGAGGAGCTATGATAACAGCTTCCTAGGGAGGAGCTGTTAATCTCCTGTGGCGTCTTAAGGGTTTCAGAAGCTGAAAATGATGGTAATGCTTCCAGGAGATCAAAAATGTATTGCTCAAAAAATACTAACCAGGTCTGGCTTCAAACATAGGGTATGGAGAATCTGTGTTTTTAAAAATAAGTTGTCACACTGGGACAGACCAAAGGTCCATTAAGCCCAGCATCTTGTTTCCAACAGTGGACAATCCAGGTCACAAATACCTGGCAAGATCCCGAAAAGTTCAATATATTTTATGCTGCTTATCCCAGAAATAGCAGTGGATTTTCCCCAAGTCAATTTAACAGTGGTCTATGGACTTTTCCTTTAGGAAGCCGTCCAGACCTTTTTTAAACCCCACTAAGCTTTACCACATTCTCTGGCAATGAATTCCAGAGTTTAATTACACATTGAGTGAAGAAACATTTTCTCCGATTCGTATTAAATGTACTACTTTGTAGCTTCATCGCATGTCCCCTAATCCTAGCATTTTTGGAAAGAGTAAACAAACGATTCACGTCTACCCTTTCCAGTCCACTCATTATTTTATAGACCTCTATCATATCTCCCCTCAGCCGTCTTTTCTCCATGCTGAAGAGCCCTAACCATTTCAGCCTTTCCTTATAGGGAAGTCGTCCCCTTTGTCATTTTTGTCGCCCTTCTCTCTACCTTTTCTAATTTTACTATATCTTTTTTTCAGGTGCTGTGACCACAATTGCACACCGTATTCAAGGTGCAGTCGCACCATGGAGAGAGACAAAAGCATTATAACATCCTTGTTTTTATTTTCCATTCCTTGCCTAATAATACATAACATTCTATTTGCTTTCTTAGCCGCCACAGCACACTGAGCAGAGGATTTCAACGTATCATCAACAACGACGCCGAGATCCCTTTCTTGGTCGGTGACTCCTAACAGGGAACCTTGCATTATGTAGCTGTAGTTTGGGTTCCTCTTTCCCACATGCATCACTTTGCACTTGCTGACATTAAATATCATCTGCCATTTAGACGCCCAGTCTCATAAGGTCCTTTTGTAATTTTTCACAATCCTCTTGCAATTTAACAACTTTGCATAACTTTGTCATCAGCAAATTTAATTACCTCACTAGTTACTCCCATCTCTAGATCATTTATAAGTATGTTAAAAAGCAGCAGTCCCAGCACAGACCTCTGAGGAACCCCCACAGTCTACCCTTCTCCATTGAGAAAACTGATCACTTAACCCTACTCTCTGTTTTCTGTCCTTTAACCAGTTTTTAATCCACAATAGGACACTACCTCCTATCCCATGACACTCCAATTTCTTTGGGAGTCTTTCATGAGGTACTTTATCAAACGCCTTTTGAAAATCCAGATACACAATATCAACTGGCTCGCCTTTTATCCACGTATTTGTTCACCTCTTCAAAGAAATATAATAGATTGGTGAGACAAGATTTCCCTTCACTAAATCCATGTTTACTTTGTCTGACTAATCCATTCTTTTGAATATGCTCTGTAATTTTGCCCGGCACCGACATCAGGCTCACCGGTCTATAATTTCCTGGATCCCCTCTGGAAACTTTTTAAAATATCGGCGTTACATGGTCTACCCTCCAATCTTCCAGTTCCATGCTCAATTTTAAAGATAAATTACATATTGCTAACATACCAGTTCATTTTTCAATTCTATCAGTACTCTGGGATGAATACCATCCAGTCCAGGAGATCTGCTACTCTTTAATTTGTCAAATTACCCCATTACATCCTCTAGGTTTATAGAGAATTCATTCAGTTTAGCTGACTCGTCAGCTTCACATACCATTTCTGGCACTGGTATCTCTCCCAAATCTTTCTCGGTGAAGACTGAAGCAAAGAATTCATTTAATTTCTCCGCTATTGCTTTGTCTTCCTTGATTGCCCCTTTTACCCCTCAGTCATCTAGTGGTCCAACCGATTCTTTTGCCGGCTTCTTGCTTTTAATATACCTAAAAAATATTTACTATGTGTATTTTGCCTACAACGCAATCTTTTTTTCAAAGTCCCTCTTTGCCTTCCTTATCAGTGCTTTGCATTTGACTTAACATTCCTTATACTGTTTTATTCATTTCAGATGGTTCCTTCTTCCATTTTCTGAAGGATTTTCCTTTAGCTCTAATGGCTTCCTTCATCTCACTTTTTAACCATTCCGGCTGTCATTTGGTCTTCCTCCCTCCTTTTTTAATACACGGAATATATTTGGCCTGGGATTCCAGGATGGTATTTTTGAATAAGTACATAAGTAGTGCCATACTGGGAAAGACCAAAGGTCCATCTAGCCCAGCATCCTGTCACCGACAGTGGCCAATCCAGGTCAAGGGCACCTGGCACGCTCCCCAAACGTAAAAACATTCCAGACAAGTTATACCTAAAAATGCGGAATTTTTCCAAGTCCATTTAATAGCGGTCTATGGACTTGTCCTTTAGGAATCTATCTAACCCCTTTTTAAACTCCGTCAAGCTAACCGCCCATACCACGTTCTCCGGCAACGAATTCCAGAGTCTAATTACACGTTGGGTGAAGAAAAATTTTCTCCGATTCGTTTTAAATTTACCACACTGTAGCTTCAACTCATGCCCTCTAGTCCTAGTATTTTTGGATAGCGTGAACAGTCGCTTCACATCCACCCGATCCATTCCACTCATTATTTTATACACTTCTATCATATCTCCCCTCAGCCGTCTCTTCTCCAAGCTAAAAAGCCCTAGCCTTCTCAGCCTCTCTTCATAGGAAAGTCGTCCCATCCCCACTATCATTTTCGTCGCCCTTCGCTGTACCTTTTCCAATTCTACTATATCTTTTTTGAGATACGGAGACCAGTACTGAACACAATACTCCAGGTGCGGTCGCACCATGGAGCGATACAACGGCATTATAACATCCGCACACCTGGACTCCATACCCTTCCTAATAACACCCAACATTCTATTCGCTTTCCTAGCCGCAGCAGCACACTGAGCAGAAGGTTTCAGCGTATCATCGACGACGACACCCAGATCTATTCCTGATGTAAATTTTTGACCCTCGCAGCTGCTCCTCTAAGTTTGTTTTCACCATTGTTCTCATTTTTTCATAGTCTCCTTTTTGAAAGTTAAACGCTAACATATTAGATTTCCTGATTATACTTATTCCAAAGCTAATATCAAATCTGATCATATTATGATCACTGTTATCAAGCGGCCCCATCACCATTACCTCCTGCACCAGATCATGCGCTCCATTAAGGACTAGGTCTAGAATTTTTCCTTCTCTCGTTGGCTCCTGTACCAGCTGCTCCATAAAGCAGTCTTTGATTTCATCAAGGAATTTTACCTGCCTAGCATGCCCCGATGTTAGATTTACCCAGTCAATATCGGAGTAATTGAAATCACCCATTATTATCGTGTTGCCCAGTTTGTTAGCCTCCCTAATTTCCGATAACATTTCTATATCTGTCTGTTCATCCAGGCCAGGTGGAAGGTAGTAAGCTCCTATCACTATCCTTTTCCCCTTTACACATGGAATTTCAATCCACAGTGATTCCAAGAAGTATTTTGTTTCCTGCAGAATTTTCAATCTATTTGATTCAAGGCCCTCCTTAACATACAATGCTACCCCTCAACCAATTCGATCCACCTTATCACTATGATATAATTTGTACCCCATTATGACAGTGTCCCACTGGTTATCCCACCAGGTCTCAGAGATGCCTATTATATCTAATTTTTCATTTAGTGTAATATATTCTAACTCTCCCATCTTATTTCTTAGGCTTCTGGCATTCGCACATAGACATTTCAAACTATGTTTGTCGTTCCTATTTACATCATGCTCAGTACTTGACAGTATTAATTTGCAATCTTTTGTCTGATTTTTATTTTTATTTAAGGACGCCTGATCTACTACGGTCTCTTTTGTAACCTCACTATCAGGATACCCTATCTTCCCTATTTTGGTGATACCTTATTCCAAACCATGCACTTTTGAGCGACCGTCAGCCTTCCCCCAGTCTCTAATTTAAAAGCTGCTCTGTCTCCTTTTTAAATGCCGATGCCAGCAGTCTGGTTCCATCCTGGTTAAGGTGGAACCCATCCTTTTGGAATAGGCTCCCCATTCCCCAGAATGTTGCCCAGTTCCTAACAAATCTAAAACTCATCCCTGCACCATCGTCTCATCCATGCATTGAGACTCTGGAGCTCTGCCTGTCTCTTGGGCCCTGCGCATGGAACAGGTAGCACTTGAGAAAATGCTACCCTAGAGGTTCTGGATTTGAGCTTTCTACCTTAGAGCCTAAATTTGGCTTCCAGCACCTCTCTCCCACATTTTCCTATGTCATTGGTACCCACATGTACCAAGACACGTGGCTCCTCCCCAACACTATCTAAAATCCTATGTAAGTGACACATGAGGCCCGCCACCTTCGCATCAGGCAGGCAAGTCACCAGGCGATCCTCACATCCACCAGCCACCCAGCTATCTAAATGCCTAATAATCGAATCACCCACTACAACAGCTGTTTTAACCCTTCCCACCTTGGCAGTAGCTCCTGGAGACATATCCTTGGTGCGAGAGGAACATATCCTTGGTGTGAATTGTTAATGAGGACTAATGCTAGGAGTGGGTGGGCAGGGGAAGAACGGTTATTTGTATTACCGAAATAGGAGATACAGAGAAGAGAAGTTAAGAGCATATTCTTTTCCTGGTTTTTCTGCCTTGTGCTAAGATTTGTGAGGTTTTGCCCTCCATCTGAGTAACCTTTGGCACAGTTTTGTGAAACGCTTTTGTATCCTTGTGCTTTCAGAGTGAACTCCACGTCTCAAAGCTTTTCAATCATCCTAACATTGTGCCGTATAAAGCCACCTTCATAGCTGACAACGAGCTGTGGGTAGTCGCACCCTTCATGGGTTATGGTGAGTGGAGGCAGCAGCTCCTGTATTTTCTTTTGCATGTTAGCAGCTCCATATTTAATCCCAGTGCTTCTGGGCAGGCTCCAGAGGCGTGGTCACAAATCTGTCCCCTTCTAAGTGGCATCTTGATGGGTGTTCTATAATGTCCCATAATGCTCTGGTTCCCCATCATGATCGCGATATTGGAAAATTAACAGCTGCTGTAGTGCAACTTCTCTCCAGTTTCTTGGATGCCCGGGTTCTTGACAAAGGATTTTCCGAAACAGAGCTCTGTAGCGCCAGCAGTTGATACTTACTACACATAAGTAGAAAAAATTTTCTGAGCAGTTGCGTTGTGAACTTTTGATGCCAAACTTGAATTTTATGAACTCTTTCTATCTTGGGGACACCTTATCGAATTACGGACAGTAGTGGATGCATTTTTTGATTTATGATTGCACATTTACACTATTATCACTTGGTTTTCTCTGGAATGTATCTGGTCAGGCATATAACAAGTCCTTGGGCCTTGTTCATTGCGTTGTGCTGACCGTGAATGGTTCACCACAGCTTGAATAACTGAAAGGAACTATTCACGTCACTATATATTTTTGTTCATTCTCTATTGTTCTTTGTTGTGATTACACATTGGGAATTGCCATCATTGGATTATCGTGTGTATTTCCTAGTCTTGGTTTTCTTGATCCTTAATGCTGTGAAGCAGATGCAGCTTCCTGCATTGTTATACCATTTGTTATTTGGTGTTGCTACCTAAAAGGTTAACACCATTGAATATATGTATAATTTTTAACTGTTTAAATTAGACACTTCAAATTTATATAGCAACCACAGTTTCTGAGACACAAGGAGAATATATGAAATGAGCCTGCATGAATGTGCCCTGTCTTATGGTAGAACACTGTATGTGTATATTTAAAATGGATATGTCTTGCAAGGAACTCGCTGGATAGTGTATTCTTGTTCGCTGTCTCTCATAGCTAAGGTGTAGGCACCAACACTGAACTGCCCACTGTGCCTCAAAACTAACTGGACACAGCAGTCAGAGCTCATTTTCAGTTAAATGTTGCTGAATATCAGCAGGTGGGATGCCGAGCGTGGCTTAACCAGGCAGGAGCCCATAGTATTTTCGTGTTGAAGGTTATAATATCCAGAATGTCAAAAACTGTAGTAGTAATGCTACCTGTTGAAGTTAAGGTGTACGCAAGATGGGTCTCTCTCTCTCTCTGTGTATATATGTGTGTGTGTGTGTGTGTGTATATTTCTACACTTCCTCTACTACCAACTTTTAATTTTACTTTTTTTTTTTTTTAACAAGGCTCAGCTAGAGATCTGATTGGTACCCACTTCATGGATGGAATGAGTGAGCTGGCAATTGCATACATCCTACAGGGAACACTTAAAGCCCTCAGCTATATTCACCAGATGGGCTATGTGCACAGGTAAGGAGGAATGCCATTGGCGTCCCTCAGTTCAGTCCAGAACTTGTGGGTTATGTCCATCAACAGAGAAAGAAAGTAGTTCATTGTGATCTGCCTCTAAAGGGTATCATGCAGCCATAGAACACTCTTGGTATTTTCTGTCTCAGCACACACTGAAAGAAACAGTCTAGATAGGCATGAAACTTAAGTGATCATGTAGCATATAGCTCCTGCCCTTCAAGAAATACAGGAGAAACTTCCAGTGTGTATTTCAGCAAGGAACTGTCAGAATGTGATTATCTGCCATAAAGACCCAAAGCTAGGATTCAAAGTGCTGAACTGGATTAGGAACTGGTTGACAGACAGATGCCAGAGGGTGGTGATTAAAATAGCTCTATCAGCTCCTAAACTAGTTGACTAGTTTTGTTGAGTTCACCATTTTTCCTGATGGATATAAGGAGAAGGAATGAACAGCTTTATGTAGAAATGCTTGGAAGTCTCCAAGCCCCTTTCCATGAGCCTGGGAGGGCCCTTGGAGTTGAGGTGCCTCTTGTCTGATATAATGAGGCTTACCCTTGGTTGAGTATGAGGAGTTGTTGGAGCTAGAGGGCAGTACTTGATGGAGCCGTCCCTTTTCTCTTCCCTCAGTGCCACCTGAACTGCTGATACTCCAGCTGCCCTCTTCTAATATCAAGTATGCTATCTGTGTTTACTGTTTCTACTGTTTAAGCCCTGTCTATAGCACTAAGCTTTTTGGTGGTGGGATTTCACATTGTGGTGCTTCCCTTCTGGTTATTTTTCACAGAGTATTTATCTGACACCCTTCTTAGTTAAATTATGTTAAATAATTTTTATTAAACAAGCCAACATAACAGCAGCCAAAGCAACAAACTTTGAGTCGTTCAGTAATTTACAATATTTTCAACCTCCCTGCCCACCTTCCACCCCCCTATTAATATCTATTGATAGACATATCGATTAAATTACAAACATTAGAGAAAGATTCAATCCTTCTTCTTAGTCACATTGGAAAAAAACCCCAAAAACTGCTATTTCTTGTGCCACTTTGCCCTATTCTGTGCTTTGTGACACACTGAGGTTTAATTCTGAGTTCCAGCAGCGCTGGTGTGCTCTGACATCTTCCCTCCAGAAATTGTGAGGCACGTAATGTTTATTTCCTCAGCGACCCTCCAGACCGGTCAAGACGCTTGGGTTATGCACGCCTACCAGCAGAGGGAGACTGAGAACACAAAAACTGAACCAAGTATAAGCCAGCAGCCAACCCCCAAGCAGCCAGTAAATCTCAGTCTCCAGCAGAGGGTACAACGTGCAGCCTGAGCAGTCAGTCTGGTCTGGTAGGATTAGAGATTCTGATTTTTATACCCTGTACTTAGAATTTGTGCTTCGGGGAAGCGGGTCCGGTGGGGCTCCCTGTTCCCCTAGGGGTTTGCACCCGTGTCCGGGTTTTGCCCCTGCTGTACCTTGTGTAAAGGCAGCCTGGTGCCTCGGCTCCTGTGCTACAGGAACCTTGAGAGCCTTAGCCCTTGTCAGTATATAGCAACTGGGCTGTTTGCTGTGTGTGTGAAAAAAAAAAAAAAAGGAAAGTAAGCAGCAGACAGTGCTGTCCTGCATCAGAACATTTTGTTGTTTCTCTTTTTGGGGGCTGGCAAGGGTTTTAGTGTGGTTTTGAGGAAGGGAGTAGAGCTGGGGCGATTTTGGCGGTTTGTGTGTGTACCGCTTTAAATTTAGCGATGTCGGCGGGAAAAGCGGCTCGTTGCCGTTCCTGCGCGCGTCGGGGGATTGAAACGCCCGGAGCTCCGTGCAAGTTTTGCGGTGAGCCTAAGCACTCTCTCTCTTCTCCTCCGGTTTTGTCTGCTGAGGTTTCGGGCAGCAGTAAGGGCCTCCCGGGGTCTGATTCAGGTTCTGGTGCGGTGACGGCGGTCCCGATTTTGGCGGGAACCGCCGCCATCTTGGATTCGGCTCCGATGGCGATCCCGGCCCAGCAGGTGGTGGAGGGCCCGGGACAGAATGTTGGGTGCTCTCCAGGGCCTTCGGGGGCTATGGGTTTCCCACCGGAGTTTGTCTGGTCGATGTTTCAGGCCTGGCAGGCAGGTGCTTCTCAGCCGGAGGTACAGAAGGGGGCAGCTCCTTTGGGGGGCAAGCGCCCACGGCTAGACTATGTGGAGGACCCTGATTTTTTGTCTTTCCCTCCCTCGGAGGATGAGGGTAGTGGATTGGGTGATGAGTTCCCTTTAGACGTTGATCCTGAAGAGGAGGGGTTCTTCCCAGGGGAGGATTCCTCGGTGGTAAGGATTTTTCCTAGGGATGAGCTTCCGGAGCTCATTGATCAAGTGATGTCTACGCTTAGGTTTGAGGCTCCTGAGCCGGTTGTAGCGGAGGTTAAGCAGATAGACCCTTTGGTTAAGGGTATTCGTAAGGCTTCTCGTTCTTTCCCTATGAATCAGGATCTGAGGGATATGATCTTACAGGAGTGGTCCTCTCCAGATTCAGCCTGTCGGGTGGTTAAAGCAATGGCGAGGCTTTATCCTATTCCCCAAGAGGATAGGGATTCTTTTAAATCTCCTACAGTGGATGCGGTGGTGACGGCGGTCACCAAAGCTACTGCCATCCCGGTTGATGGGGGGACTGCTCTCAGAGACCCTCAGGATAGGAAGTTGGAGTCGTTTGTTCGGCGCAGTTTTGATCTCTCGGCCTTGTCTCTGCAAGCCGCTCTATGTGGAGGTCTAGTGGCTCGGGCGTGTTTCCGTTGGGCTGAAAAGCTTCTGGATGGTCCCGCGCTGGACAGGGCTGCCGTGGTGCAGGAGTTAGCCAAGTTGGAGATGGGATCTTCCTTTCTGGCAGATGCTAGTTATGATTTGTTGAGGGCTTCGGCGAAGAATATGGCTTTGGTGGTTGGAGCTCGTCGGGCCCTGTGGCTTCGTGGATGGACTGCGGATGCGGCTTCTAAATCCAAGTTGTGTTCGCTTCCCTTTAAAGGGTCCATGCTTTTTGGAGAAGAGTTGGATAAATTGGTGCGTGGTCTTGGGGAGGCTAAGATTCCGCGGTTGCCGGAATTGCGACCTAGAGGAGGGGGTCGCGGTATGTCAGGGCGTGCTCGTTTGAAGGATGCCCGGCGCTATAGGCCAGGTAGGTTTAGTGCACCGTTTAGAGGCAGATATTTTCAGCGTACTCAGCCCTTTCGTGGGGGTCGTCGAGGAGGACGTGAGGTCTCGGGGGGAGCTCTGTCCTCCGGTCGTGCTTCGCAATGAAGGTTTGCGGGTCCAGCCTCTGGTGCGAGTAGGTGCTCGGTTGAGTCAGTTTTATCAGAGGTGGGCCCATATCACGACAGACCAGTGGGTCCTCGAAGTGGTGCGAGACGGATACGCCTTGGAGTTCGAAGATTTTCTGCCAGATTTCTTTGTGGTCTCCCCATGCCGCTCTCGGCTCAAGGCCAGGGCAATTCGGCAGACTCTCCAGCGGTTGATAGATTTAGGGGCTGTAGTTCCGGTGCCGGTTGCAGAGAGAGGGACCGGTTGTTATTCGATTTATTTTGTGGTTCCCAAAAAGGAGGATTCCTTCCGGCCTATTTTAGATCTAAAACGAGTCAACGGGGCGTTGAAGGTGCCCTCGTTTCGCATGGAAACGTTGCGGTCGGTCATAGTAGCGGTTCAGTCGGGAGAATTTCTCACTTCTCTGGATCTGACGGAAGCTTATCTGCATATTCCCATTCGGAAGGCGCATCACCGGTTTCTTCGCTTTGCGGTTCTAGGACATCACTTTCAGTTTTGTGCTCTGCCGTTCGGTCTGGCTACGGCGCCGCGTACTTTTTCCAAGGTTATGGTGGTAGTGGCGGCGGCTTTGAGGCAGCAAGGAATATTGGTTCACCCATATCTCGACGATTGGCTGATTCGAGCCAAATCCTATCAGGAGAGTGTGGAAGCAACAGCGAAGGTAGTATCTGTTTTGGAGTCGCTCGGCTGGGTGGTGAACAGTGTCAAGAGTCATCTGGTTCCGTCCCAATCCCTAGAATATCTGGGGGTTCGTTTCGATACGGTGCGGGGCCTGGTGTTTCTGCCGCACGTTCGGATTGCCAAGATTCAGGGGCTGATCCGTCAGTTTTCTGCCAAACGGTCTCCGTCAGCTCACGGGTATCTTCAGATTTTGGGGCTGATGGCGGCATCGATAGAGGTGGTGCCGTGGGCCAGAGCTCACATGAGGCAGTTGCAGTCAGCGCTGTTGGATCGTTGGTCGCCGCAGTCTCAGAGTTTGGAGGTCAGACTATTCTTGCCGGAGGCGGTGCGATTCAGTCTGCGGTGGTGGCTTCATACTCCGAATCTGGAGAGAGGGATGCCCTTGGATTCTCCGGATTGGATTGTGGTGACCACAGATGCCAGTCTGGCAGGCTGGGGAGCACATTGTCTGGGTCAGGTGGCACAGGGGCTCTGGTCACCGGATGAGGCCCTTTGGTCAATCAATCGGCTCGAGACTCGGGCGGTCCGGTTGGCGTTGCAGGCCCTGCAGCATCTCGCCGGGAAGGCAGTTCGAGTTCTGTCCGACAACGCCACGGCGGTAGCTTACGTAAACCATCAGGGGGGCACAAAGAGTCGCGATGTAGCCGAGGAGACGGCAGAGTTGATGCAGTGGGCGGAGCTTCATCTGCAGAGTCTCTCCGCAGGTCATGTGGCCGGAGTGGACAATCTCCAGGCGGACTTTCTGAGCAGGCACACTCTGGATCCAGGAGAGTGGTCGCTGCATCGTCCGCTGTTTCATCGGCTGGTGCTGGAGTGGGGACTGCCGGTGGTAGATCTTATGGCAACAGCCAGCAATGCTCAAGTGCCCAGGTTCTTCAGTCGGAGGCGGGACCCTCGGTCCGAGGGGATCGATGCTCTGGTGCTTCCGTGGCCACCGCGTCAACTGTTGTACGTGTTCCCTCCTTGGCCTCTAGTGGGGCGCGTAGTTCAAAGAATAGAGCGATACGTCGGCACGGTGATACTCGTGGCTCCGTATTGGCCACGTCGTCCGTGGTTCGGCGATCTAGTACGGTTGGCGATCAAGGGTCCCCTGAGGTTGGACGGGTCGGTGGTGTTGTTGCAGGGCCCTATCGTAATGCCCGACCCGGTTCCATTCTCGCTTACGGCCTGGCTCTTGAAAGGGACAGGTTGAAGAAGAAAGGGTTTTCAGCTAGAGTAATTGAGACTATGTTGCAGTCTCGTAAACAGTCCACGTCCTTTGCTTATGTGCGAGTGTGGCGGATTTTTGAGAACTGGTGTAGGGATCGTTCTTATTCGCCTTGGAACTCGTCTCTTCCGCAGGTGTTAGAGTTTTTGCAGGATGGGGTGGACAGAGGTCTAGCTCTTTCTTCTTTGAAGGTGCAGATTGCGGCCTTGGCTTGTTTCCGGGGTAGGATCCGGGGGGTTTCCTTGGCATCTGCTCCCGATGTGGTTCGGTTTTTGCGAGCGGTGAAGTTGATCCGTCCTCCTCTTCGTCCGGTAGTTCCGCCGTGGGATTTGAACTTGGTCTTGGAGGTTTTGGTGGGACCGCCCTTTGAGCCTTTGGTTACAAGTACTTGGAAGGATTTGACTTTGAAGACAGTGTTCTTGGTGGCTATTACGTCGGCTCGGCGAGTTTCGGAGTTGCAGGCTTTGTCTTGTCGGGCGCCCTTTCTGACCTTTTCTAAGGAGAAGGTGTCGTTGAGGCCGGTCCCATCTTTTTTGCCTAAGGTGGTCTCTTCCTTTCATGTGAATCAGGACATTTCTTTACCGGTTCTGGGAGATAGGCTCGGAGATTCTTCTCAGCGCCGTTTGGCTAAGCTGGATGTTCGTCGAGTTTTGCGGTCTTATTTAGTCAGGACGCGAGAGTTTCGGTCTTCGGATAGATTGTTTGTGTTGTTTGGAGGACCTAAGAAGGGAGCTGCGGCTTCTAAGGTAACAATTTCCAGATGGTTGAAAGAAGCAGTTTCTTCTGCGTATTTGCTCAAGGGACGTAGAGTGCCAGAGTTACTAAAGGCACACTCGACCAGGGGAGTAGCTTCTTCCTGGGCAGAGAGTGGTTTAGTGCCGCCGCAGGATATTTGCAGGGCGGCGGTCTGGTCCTCGCTGCATTCATTTGTGAAGCATTATAGAATTGATGTGCAGGCCAGGCAGGATGCCAGTTTTGGGGAGGCAGTGTTGACTTCTGGGGTGCAAAGTTCCCGCCCTTAGATGTTTACTGCTTTGGTACTGCCCAAGCGTCTTGACCGGTCTGGAGGGTCGCTGAGGAAGGTGAAATTAGATCTTACCTGCTAATTTTCTTTCCTCTAGACCCTCCAGACCGGTCAAGAACCCTCCCGCTGTGTATATTTCTGGTGCTTTGTCCTAGTGTGCTTGAGAGATGATTGATATGGACATTTCTATGTTGCTATTGCTGATAGGACTCTAAATTGGGAGCTTTGGATTTCTGAAGTTCCATTGTTTTCCTCTGGGTTTCAGAGAAGGACCGCAACGCTGTGGCGTTCGGTTATTGGAAGCACGTTACCAAGAATTGTTTCTGAGTACAGGGTTCTTTGACCTTTCGGGGTTATAGTTTAGGTTTTTTCATTGGTTGCGTTTTGCTTTGTTAAGGATTTACTGGCTGCTTGGGGGTTGGCTGCTGGCTTATACTTGGTTCAGTTTTTGTGTTCTCAGTCTCCCTCTGCTGGTAGGCGTGCATAACCCAAGCGTCTTGACCGGTCTGGAGGGTCTAGAGGAAAGAAAATTAGCAGGTAAGATCTAATTTCACCTTAGATTTCAGAACAAGCAGTATGTCTTTTTGATTCTGTTAAACTACGCTGTTTTCTAAATACTCATAATGTACCTTTGTCAATGTTGGCTTAGTTTAGGTAAAGATATGTGATGATATGAATCCTCTGTATGACTGTTTAAATATGTATTCTCTCTTTCTTCTAGATTTGACTTTCCTATATTTTCGCCTTTAGTTTGTTGCCCTCCCATTTTCTTTAACTTGTGGACCTGAGTTGTATTTCTATTGGAGTGATTTATTTTAACTCCAGTTTCTTACTATGATATATTTCAAGTTACTATTCAAGGTTTATATACTTGCTCTATATATTGTTGAAAATTCTATAAATAAAAAAAAATGAAAATGGCTCTGCTTAACTTCTGAGGTACCAGAAAGCAAGCAAAGAAGTGCAGATTCAAACTTCTGAAACCATTGTTTTTTTTATTTGCCATCCTTGTAAAGCTGCTGAAAAGTCCCTTCAGCGGCTGCTTTTCCTCACAGCATTATTGCTTTTGTTTAAAATAAATAAACATCTAGATCAGCTTTGCATCCTTTTCAGTCACTGTAATCTGGAGTTAATTCTGCTTAATGTGCTAGCCTTCTTCCAGTCTTGGCTAATTGCTGCTTCTGTGTCAGTCATGCCATCTTTAACATAGTAAGTGATGGCAGATAAAGACCTGAATGGTCCATCCAATCTGTCGAACATTGCATTCATTCTCAATTCAAGATTAAATCAGCAATGAACGTGATATTATATACTTGATTATGGCCTTTCTTTAGCATTGACCATAGAAGTCTGCCCGGCTCTGTCCTTATGTTCCAACTACTGGAGTTGCCGTCAAAGCCCCTCCAGGCTATCCAAATCCATCTTGTCATTTGCGGGACACAGACTGTAAAAGTCTGCCTAGCACTGTCCTCACGTTCCACATTACTGGAGATTCTGTCAAAGCTCTCTACAACCCATCCTAAACCAGATCACTGTATGTGGGACACAGACCGTACAAGTCAGCCCAGCCGTGGCCTTAGTTGATACAGCCAGAGTTGCCATCTAAGCACCACTTGACATGCAAATGCAATCTAAGTTTTGTTTTTTATAACCTTCATTTTCTAATTTGAGGTCCTCTGTGTTCATCCCATGCCTTTTTATTAATTTATGTTTCAACGTTTTATTAATGACATTCAAATAGAAATCACAATCCACATTCTGAATATGCAAAGATACATTCTGGGTCTAATAAACAAATGATTCAGCGTGTTACTAACAGTCATCAAATTTTTATCATTTTTATCTCCCCCTCCCTCCCCTCCCTCTATATGTTCTACATCTGTAACTAAATTAAACAAATTTATTGAACTTATATTAAAATAATGCAACCATTGATTCATATCAAGTAATCAATCCCCCCTCCCCCCCTTGATTCTCCGCTCATGTCTGATTTCAAACTAATCAATTTTCAGCAGTTACAGTGTGTTAAGGACCAAATTTCTCCCCCTGTGAGTCAAAGAGTCTATATATCTGCCCCACAGTTTAAAAAATGCAAGTTTACGTTTTGGTCCACGTTTAGCTTCTCTTGCTTCCCACATCATCAACTGATGCACCATGTTTCTCCAATGCCAAAACTCAGGTCCCATATCAGATGTCCAATACTGCAAGATACATTTCTTTGCCAGCAAGGTAAGTTTACGAAATAGGTGTGTCCCATGAAGTGTCCCCGTCCCAACCGATCCCAGCAGATTCAACAACAACTGTTGAGGTGATCCCACTATCCTATATCCAAATAATGTGATCAGGTAGTTAGTAACTCTCCCCCAGAATGCTTTAATTTTCCTACAACCCCAGAAACCATGATAAAAGGTATTTTCCGCATTCCCACAGCGCCTACACATCGATGTCTGTGTTCCTCCAAACTTTGCTAATTGTACTTGAGACATATAGGCGCGATGTATGAAACGAAAGGCACATTCCCTGTATTGTGCACTACCAATCACTTTTGGTATTCCTTTCAATTGCTTATTAATATCCCATGTCGTTAAACTAATGCCTAAATCTTTTTCCCAGCGTTCTTTCAATTGTGTCAGGTTCCTGGGGCCTGCATTCTCCCACAACGCCTTATGTAGTCCAGTAATGGAGGGACCTTCCATAGATATTTTTTCAAAAAAATATTTCACCTTAGCTCCTAAATTCTGCGCAAGTCTTTCCTTGTTCAATGATTGAATAAAATGTTGCAATTGACAGTGTGCAAATATGTCCCTCCACTGCCTATTCTCAGTGCCTAACAATTGTTCCCTAGTTTTAATCTCTCCATTTTCGTTCAAGACATCTCCTAAGGAGACCAATCCTCGAACTTCCCAGCTACGAAATACCTGGTTTGTTATACCTGCCTCAAACAACGGGTTCCCTCTAATACTTAAAAGCTCCGTTATGCCATGTCCTAATCTCAATTTATTCTCCAAAAACCTCCATGCCTTCCTCAAGGGGTACAACAACAAATTTTTTTGGCATCTATCAGGTATCTGAGATCTCTCCAATTGTAGCAAGGTGAGCGGCTGAAAAGGTTCAAAGAGTGCCTCTTCTATTTCAATTGGAGTATAATAACTGGATCGAAAAATCCAGTCTCTAATATGCCGTAGCAAGCAAGCCATGTTATATAACTGCAAGTCCGGCAATCCTAGCCCTCCATGTTCCCAGCCCCCTAACAACCATTGATATTTCACCTTTGCCTTTTTATTTGCCCAACAAAATTTCACCACCAATTTGTAAAAGGCATTAATATCTTTACGCGATAAGCATATTGGAATAGTTTGCAGCACGTACAGCCACCGGGGTAGTATAACCATACGAATTAAACATATGCGCCCTATTAACGGCAGCTGCAGAATGCTCCAACTCTCCAATTGTTGTCTAGTCTGGGCCAGTAGTAACTTAATATTAGCAGAATAAAGATCCACAGTCTTGGGGGTTAGCTGTACTCCTAAATATCGAAATGCGCCCATCGCCCATCTAAGAGGGAATCTACCATGCCAGGCCTCTCTGATGTTGACATTACTGGCCAGAGCTTCCGATTTTTCTAAATTTAATTTAAACCCTGAATAAGTTCCAAATTCTTCAAATATTTCCAACAGGGCATGTAGTGAGTCTACTGGGTTCGTAATCATGACTAGTAAATCATCTGCGAAAGCAGCCAACTTAAATTCTTGATTATTAATTTTTACCCCTCGCACTGCAGGCATGGAGCATATATCTCTAATCAGGGGGTCTAAATAGAGAGCAAATAATAAAGGCGACAGTGGGCATCCCTGCCTGGTACCTCGCTCTATAGCAAACTCCTCTGAGCAACTATCATTGACCACAATGCGTGCCGTCGGCTGGGCATATAAAGTTGTTACCGCCTCTACAAACCACCCTGTGAACCCATATGCTTTCAATGTCTCAAACAAATAACCCCACTGCACTCGATCAAAAGCCTTTTCTGCATCGAAACTGACCATTATTGCCGGTTCTGCTTCCATCCCTATTTTCTCCAAAGCTGCCAAGATCTTACGTAAATTTTTTGAAACTGATCTCTCTTTAACAAATCCTACTTGCACATCCTGCACAAGATTCGGTAAAATTTTCCCCATTCGTTTGGCTAATATCTTAGCAAATAATTTCATTTCACAGTTCAACAATGATATTGGTCGGTATGACTCTGGCAAGGTCACATCTCTTTTAGGTTTAGGGATTAAAATAATTTGTGCCGTGTTTAGTTGCCCAGGCAAATTACCCTCTTCCACCCATTCCGTAAATACTTCCACCAAAATCGGTTCTATCTCTGCTCCCATCAGCTTATAAAACTCAACTCGCATTCCATCGGGTCCCGGTGCTTTCCCCATTTGGCTATTGGCAATTGCCCAATGTACCTCCTCCACTGTAATAGGGGCATTTAAATCATTTCTTTCTTTATCCGAGAGTATTGGGTGTTTCACACCGTCCAGGTATAGACTACTCGGTAGACCTGAGTCTTCCTCTGCTCTATATAGCTTTTGATAAAATATTTTGAATATATCTCGAATCTCCTTATCTGTATGACATATTTTACCATTTCCATCTTTTAGGGAAGTAACTGCTCTCGAAGCCCGCTTACGAGCAATCAGTCTGGCCAACATCTTCCCTCCCTTACTACCATGTCTGTACAACTGAAATCTGTAGTAATCCTGGGATTTCTTCTCCCTCTCGTGAATGAGTGAATTTAGTGCTACTTGAGTTGACACAAGGTCTGTTTTCAGCTGCACCGTAGGCCTCTCCCCATATTTTTTCCTCAATATCCTGATTTGTTTCTCTAGTCTCAATATTTCTTTATCTCTTGTCTTTTTAAAATGGCTGACAAAACTAATGATCTCTCCCCTTATCACTGCCTTGGCAGCTTCCCAAAACATCATGGAATTCGATGCAGTATGCTCATTGAAACGTTTATACTCCTCCCAACTTTTCATCACATGTTCACGAAAACCACTATGATTGGTCAAGTAGCTGGGAAATGTCCACATCCTGTTCTTAGTTCCCTCTCCACCTGGGTTCCATGTCGCCCAGACCTCTGCATGGTCTGAAATGGCATATGGCCCGATCTGAGTATCTTGTATTTCTCCCATTAGTGAATGAGACATCAACAAATAGTCTATCCTGGACTGCGTGTCATGAGCCCTGGACATGTGTGTATAATCTCTTTCTTGTGGATGAAGGACCCTCCAGACATCTAACAGATCCAAAAGAGAGCAAAGATTTGGAAGGCCCTTCGACATCCAGCGAGACGGCGTGGGAGTAACAAGTGATTTATCTACCTGTGGGTTCCAGACCATATTAAAATCCCCCCCCAGGATCAGTGGAACAGAGCCTTCCTTTGACAAGTGGCCCAGCAGCTGCTGGTAGAAATTATTATCTAATTGGTTCGGAGCATAGATACTTCCTAGTAAAATTTGCCTTCTAGCCAACTCCACCTTGCAAAAAATGTATCTTCCTTCTGGATCTTTAACAATATTACTAATATTCTCCACCACTCCTTTCCGGAACAGAATAGCCACTCCTCCCTTCCTCCCCTTTGCCGATGACTCAATGCAATCCCCCACCCACCATTTTTTGAGCTTAGCATGTTCTATGGTATTCAAATGTGTCTCCTGTAAAAAAAACCACATCTGCTCGAATCCTCTGCAAATATCGTAAAATTTTAGATCTCTTCACAGGGGATCCTATTCCTCCCACGTTCCATGTTACTATTTTAATCACAGCTGTCAAAGTTTTTGTTACCAATCCACTGTACTATAATTTTATCTCCAGGGAAATGCCACCCCAGCCCATGGCCCTCCCCTTTTCCTCTATAACATTGTATGAATTTTCCAGCATCAGCATGAGCGAGTATATCTCCTCCCCCCTCCCTCCCTTCCCTCTTCATCCCTAAACCCCCTATTTTACCCGTCCCTATGGACCGAGTCACTTTAACGCTTCTTCCAGCATTCCCCTATATTCAATAATTATATAGTCATTACCCCTCAAGGATATCTTATGGTTTGCCCAGTTTATCTCCCCTTTGGGCTACTTCCACTGCAGCTTACTTTTCCTCTTTCAACTGTCAGATATATTAAACACTTATTTATACAAATCCCCTTTATATCAGCCTTCATATATAGAATTCAAGGCTCTCCTGCAGCATGTATTATAAACAGTTACCGTATTATAACATATCTATGGATCAGTAGTTGTTTATCCCTGCAGATCGAAACAGTAATCATCAGCAAAATTCCCCTGTGGAACACCATAATCATTCTCAACCCACCAATCTTTATTCACTTATATTTCTTATCCCGAATTTACTACCATGGGGTTTAGCCGGGCAATTTTAACCTTTAACCCGATTATTAGTATCCAGATCTCTCAATATCTTCTTGTGATAAACTACAAGGAGAACTTTCTTTTCTGTCAATTATGTCTGATCATATGTAGCACTCCATACGCGTTGAAATGTCTCTGGTAGCTCCTGTTATATATTCTGTCTCCCAATATGTATAAATCACAGGGTCTGTCCCATTTCAATACAAAGCTGCCCCATTGATTTAAACTTGATCAGGCAATTCCAAAAAGTCAACTCTCCTCACTCAATTCTCCGAATGATGAGAAAGCTGGTTTACCACATTAGCATATTAATAGCCATCCATCAACTTGACCCCCTTACCAATTAACATTGTACCTGTAGTCGTACATAATCTGATCTGCTACAAAAACAGGGCCGTATTGTAGTTGGCTCGGACGGCAATCAGCAGCAGTATCATAGTGTAGTTTGGGGCTAAATCGCCTTTCACTTCAGGCGTTATCCTCATATTACATTGTCAGGGATATCCATCGCTTTAACTTTGCCACTCCACATATATCTCCTCAGACCACTTGTGAATTCTTATAAAAAAAAAAAAAAAAAAAACACTGAACAACAATTGTAATCCAAAACGAAACACCAATTGAAATCTTATTCTCCTTATCTGCCATAAGTGGATCCAGTAGTCAAATGTTCATTCGTCTCCACTGCTTAGTATTTGTTTAACAAACTGCTGGGCTTCCTGAACCGAGTTACATATTTTTATATTAGATTTGTGAAAAATCTTTAGCCGTGCAGGATATAACAAAGCAAATTTGATTTTGCGCTGTATGAGCTGGGAGCACACCGGGGCAAAGTTCTTTCTCTGTGCCGCTACCGCCATAGAGTAATCCTGGAAACATAGGATTTTGTGATTATTGTAGTTTAACCCCATTCCTCCTCGTATGGCTTGCATTATTGCAGTTTTCTGCACAAAATTAAGTATTCGGCAAATGACGACCCGGGGCCTATTAGAATTTTGTCGCAGCGGTCCCACACGGTGTGCCCTCTCAATTATTAATGGCCCCATCTCTGTTGTTAATTTGAGTTCCTTTACCAGCCAGGATTCCAAAAACGAACGAAGTTCTTTGTCTCCTAGTTCCTCCGGGAGACCAACAAAGCGCAGATTATTGCGTCGTGACCGATTTTCAAGGTCTTCAATCTTTTCTGCCTGTGTCTCCACCATTTTTATTAGCTTAGAGTACTGTTGTTCCATGTTAGATACCTGATCTTCCAGGGCTCCTGTACGCTGTTGAAACAATATCATGTCCTGGCTTATTTGCGACATATCTTTTTTAAGCCCTTCCAGCTTTACATCCAGGCCCTGCAATTTTTTGTCCAATATTGCTTCTAGGGCAGTAGTCACTTCGCCAACAATTTCGGCAGCCCACGCCGAGCTAACCGATGTTCCCGGCGGGCTCGCCGGTGCCGCCATCTTGTCGTCTCCTGCCTTGCTCTTCTCCTTGTCTCTACGCAGTGTTTTGGTCGCCATCGACGCTCCTAAGCTCCCAGCTCCGTTTGAATTTGAATCTAGTCAAGTTTATTAACCAGATCGAAGCTTTAATCTTTAGCTTGAGAGGTTTTATCAGCAGAAAATGTGGAAGAAGCACGGAGCAGCTCGTTCAGCAGCTGCTCGTGTGCATCGCGTCACGTGACTCTCTCCCTTTTTATTAATTTATTAGGATTTATTTACTGCCTTTTTGAAGGAATTCACTCAAGGAGGTGTACATTAAGAATAAATCAAACATGAGCATTAGACAATTTCAGTAGTAAAAATATTCAAATAACAATACAAAGTATGGCATAGTATACTACTTACAATGTCAACATAATACTTGATAGAGTATTGTGCAGGATATTCCAGGCATCAACCACCCTCTCTGTGAAAAAAAAAGTTTTCTGGCATTGCTCCTAAGTCTACCACCCTGCAAACTCAATTCGTGTCCTCTAGTTTTACTATTTTATCTTCCCTTGAAAATTGTTTATGTATTAATACCTTTCAAGTATATAAATGTCTGTATCATATCTCCCTTGTCCCCCATCTCCTCTAGGGTATACATATTAATGTCTTTCAGTTTCTTCTCGTATGTCTTTTGGCGCAAGCACCATATCATTTTTGTCACTTTCCTCTGGACCGCTTTAAGTCTTCTTACATCTTTAGCAAGATATGGCCTCCAAAACTGAACACAATACTCCAGGTGGGCCTCACCAATTACTTGTACAGGGGCATCAACACCTCCTTTCTTCTGCTGGTTACGCTTTTCTCTATACAGCCTAGCATCCTTCTGGCTATGGCCACCGCCTTGTCACACTCTTTCGTTACCTTCAGATTCTCAGATACTATCACCCCAAGGTCCCTCTCGTCTGCATATCAGCATCTCTATGCCTAACACATAAGTCTCCATTGGATTTCTGCTCCTTATGTGCACCACTCTGCACTTCTTTGCATTGAATTTTAATTGCCAAACAATAGACCATTCTTCAAAATTTGCAGATTCTTTTTCATGTTTTCCACTCCCTCTGGGGTTGTTACAAATCTTGATATCATCTGCAGGAAGGCAAACCTTACCTTCTAACCCTTCGGCAATGTCGCTCACAAATATATTGGACAGAATCAGCCCCAGCACTGATCCTTGAGGCAGTTCACTACTCCCCTTTCCTTCCGAGTGAATTCCATTAACCACCACCCTCTGGCATCTGTCTGTCAACCAGTTCCTAATCCAGTTCAGCACTTTGAGTCCTAGCTTTGGGTCTTTATGGCAGATAATCACATTCTGACAGTTCCTTGCTGAAATACACGCTGGAAGTTTCTCCTGTATTTCTTGAAGGGCAGGAGCTATATGCTACATGATCACTTAAGTTTCATGCCTATCTAGACTGTTTCTTTCAGTGTGTGTGTGTGTGTATGTATGTGTGTATATATATATATATATATATATATATATATATATATATATGTCTTTGTCATCTATACCAGACCAGTTCAGACTAATAGGTTGTGTCCATCTACCAGCGGAAGGAGACAGACAAAATAGTTGCAAGTAAACTGCCCCTTAAGGGTATCATGCAGCCTGGAATGTTCAGTATTTTCTCTGTCTCCTAGCGGATGGTGGACGGATTGTGCAGCTGCTCTGGATTGCTGGCTGGTAGCTCCTGTCCCAGATTCTTCTGGTGACAGTGGAGCCAGGAGTGTGCTGGTAGCCGTGTTGGGGCTAGTTTTAGATGATACTCAGTGGTCCTGAGTTCCTCATCTGCCAGCTAGGGTGATATCCAGTGACCCTGGTTCCCTGCCCTGGCTGTCTGTCAAGCAGGATGATGGTGAGGTTGCAAAAGAGATTGTAGTAGATCGGGTATCTTTAAATAACAATAAAAATCAGACAAAAGATTGCCAATTAATACTGTCAAGTACTAAGCATGATGTACTTAGGAACAACAAACATAGTTTGAAATGTCTATATGCGAATGCCAGGAGCCTAAGAAATAAGATGGGGGAGTTGGAATATATTGCACTAAATGAAAAATTAGATATAATAGGCATCTCTGAGACCTGGTGGAAGGAGGATAACCAGTGGGACACTGTCATACCGGGGTACAAATTATATCGTAGTGATAGGGTGAATCGGATTGGTGGAGGGGTAGCATTGTATATTAACGAGAGCCTTGAATCAAATAGATTGAAAATTCTGCAGGAAACAAAACACTCCTTGGAATCACTGTGGATTGAAATTCCATGTGCAAAGGGGAAAAGGATAGTGATAGGAGTGTACTACCGTCCGCCTGGCCAGGACGAACAGACGGATGCGGAAATGTTAAAGGAAATCAGGGACGCAAACAAACTGGGCAACACAATAATAATGGGGGATTTCAATTACCCGCATATAGACTGGGTTAATGTAACATCTGTACACGCAAGGGACATAAGATTTCTTGATGAAATCAAGGACAGCTTCATGGAACAGCTAGTTCAGGAGCCGACAAGAGAAGGAAAAATACTAGACTTAGTCCTTAGTGGTGCTCATGATCTAGTGCAGGGGGTAACGATACGAGGGCCGCTTGATAACAGTGATCATAATATGATCGGTTTTGATATTGGCATTGAAGGAAGTGAAACTAGGAAATCAAGTACGCTAGCGTTTAACTATAGAAAAGGTGATTACGACAAAATGAGAAAAATGGTGAAAAAAAGACTGAAAGGAGCAGCTCGCAGAGTAAAAAAACTTGCATCAGGCGTGGATGCTGTTTAAAAACACCATCCTGGAGGTTCAGGACAAATATATTCCACGTATTAGAAAAAAGGGAAAAAAGACTAAACGTCAGCCGGCGTGGCTAAACAGTAAGATAAAGGAAATCATTAGAGCCAAAAAACAATCCTTCAGAAAGTGGAGAAGAGAACCAACTGAAAGTAACAGGATAGATCATAAGGAATGCCAAGCCAAATGCAAAGCGGAGATAAGGAGGGCAAAAAAGGACTTTGAGAAGAAATTAGCGTTGGAAGCAAAAATACATAGTAAAAATTTTTTTAGATACATTAAAAGCAGGAAACCGGCCAAAGAGTCGGTTGGGCCGCTGGATGAAAATGGTGTTAAAGGGGCGATCAAGGAGGACAAAGCCGTAGCGGAGAAATTAAATGAATTCTTTGCTTCGGTCTTCACCGAGGAGGATTTGGGGGGGACACCGGTGCCGGAAAGAATATTTGAAGCGGGGGAGTCGGAGAAACTAAACAAATTCTCTGTAACCTTGGAGGATGTAATGGGTCAGTTCAGCAAGCTGAAGAGTAGTAAATCACCGGGACCTGATGGTATTCATCCCAGAGTATTAATAGAACTAAAAAATGAACTTGCGGAGCTACTGTTAGAAATATGCAATCTGTCCCTAAAATCGAGTGTAGTACCGGAAGACTGGAGGGTAGCCAATGTTACTCCGATTTTTAAGAAGGGTTCCAGAGGAGATCCGGGAAATTATAGACCGGTGAGTCTGACGTCGGTGCCGGGCAAGATGGTGGAGGCTATTATTAAGAATAAAATTGCAGAGCATATACAAAAACATGGACTGATGAGACAAAGTCAGCACGGATTTAGTGAAGGGAAGTCTTGCCTCACCAATCTAATGCATTTTTTTGAGGGGGTAAGCAAACATGTGGACAATGGGGAGCCGGTTGATATTGTATATCTGGATTTTCAGAAGGCGTTTGACAAAGTGCCGCACGAAAGACTCCTGAAGAAATTGCAGAGTCATGGAATCGGAGGTAGGGTATTATTATGGATTAAGAACTGGTTGAAAGATAGGAAGCAGAGAGTAGGATTGCGTGGCCAGTATTCTCAGTGGAGGAGGGTAGTTAGTGGGGTCCCGCAGGGGTCTGTGCTGGGTCCGTTGCTTTTTAATGTATTTATAAATGACCTAGAGATGGGAATAACTAGTGAGGTAATTAAATTCGCCGATGACACAAAATTATTCAGGGTCGTCAAGTCGCAGGAGGAATGTGAACGATTACAGGAGGACCTTGCGAGACTGGGAGAATGGGCGTGCAAGTGGCAGATGAAGTTCAATGTTGACAAGTGCAAAGTGATGCATGTGGGTAAGAGGAACCCGAATTATAGCTACGTCTTGCAAGGTTCCGCGTTAGGAGTTACGGATCAAGAAAGGGATCTGGGTGTCGTCGTCGATGATACGCTGAAACCTTCTGCTCAGTGTGCTGCTGCGGCTAGGAAAGCGAATAGAATGTTGGGTGTTATTAGGAAGGGTATGGAGTCCAGGTGTGCGGATGTTATAATGCCGTTGTATCGCTCCATGGTGCGACCGCACCTGGAGTATTGTGTTCAGTACTGGTCTCCGTATCTCAAAAAAGATATAGTAGAATTGGAAAAGGTACAGCGAAGGGCGACGAAAATGATAGTGGGGATGGGACGACTTTCCTACGAAGAGAGGCTGAGAAGGCTAGGGCTTTTCAGCTTGGAGAAGAGACGGCTGAGGGGAGATATGATAGAAGTGTATAAAATAATGAGTGGAATGGATCGGGTGGATGTGAAGCGACTGTTCACGCTATCCAAAAATACTAGGACTAGAGGGCATGAGTTGAAGCTACAGTGTGGTAAATTTAAAACGAATCGGAGAAAATTTTTCTTCACCCAACGTGTAATTAGACTCTGGAATTCGTTGCCGGAGAACGTGGTATGGGCGGTTAGCTTGACGGAGTTTAAAAAGGGGTTAGATAGATTCCTAAAGGACAAGTCCATAGACCGCTATTAAATGGACTTGGAAAAATTCCGCATTTTTAGGTATAACTTGTCTGGAATGTTTTTACGTTTGGGGAGCGTGCCAGGTGCCCTTGACCTGGATTGGCCACTGTCGGTGACAGGATGCTGGGCTAGATGGACCTTTGGTCTTTCCCAGTATGGCACTGCTTATGTACTTATGTACTTATGGTTGATTGTGGCATGGAGTAACTTGTCTCCCCTGTGTGGGTCTACCCTTCTGTGGTGGTAGGTATATCTGAATTTCTGCCTCTGAGGTAAGCTTTTATTTATTCCTGTCACTAGTGAAGAAAGTTGTTTAAAGAAAAACAACCTTTGTTTTTCCTTCTTTCTCTTTGTCAGGCTTTCAAGGCAGAAACTAGGTTCATGAGCCCTTGGGCCACTGTCGTGGAGCAGCAGTGGCAGGCAAAACCACCCCACACCAGAGACAAGGCAGAACTCTGACAGAAACACCTAGACTTCACCTGCGCTTGACCACCCTTCCCCAGGAATTGAGCCCCTGGGTGCAGGCGGCCGGCAGGACTTACTGGACAGGGCAGGCACTGGATACCAACTAGGCTGAACAGGGACTGAGGGTCAGAGGGGAAAGGAATATACATGGGCAGCAAGGCAGGAAACTGGGCCTAGGACTCACAGACAGACAATACTACACAAAGCAGGAAATAGACAAGCTAAAGGACAAGAACTGAAAGCTGCCATGCAGCCACTGAAACAGGGTACAAATACTGACAGACAAGAGACCGGACTGAAAGCTGCAGAGCAGCCACTAAAACAGGGTACAAATACTGACAGACAAGAGACAAGACTGAAAGCTGCAGAACAGCCACTAAGCAAGAGACACAGACAAACAGAAACTAGACCAGGAATACAGACCAGAAACAAGACTAGGGAAGTAAGCAAATAAACCTAAGCTAAACTACACACAGGTAACTAGAAACAGACAAGGAACTAAACAAGAAACCAGACTAGGCAGAAGTGCAACAAAGCACCAACAAACCAGGGACCTTAGACGATGCAAAGGCAAACTCAGAAGGTTTCCAGGTGGTAATAAACTCATCAGCAGCTGAACTTAGCTGCAGGAATCATGACGCAGCTACGGGTGAGGCTAGCTGCCAAACTTCAAACCAAGTCTGGAGGGCTGGAATATCTGGACCGGACCGGAAAGAAAGTCTGGAAAGTCTATGGCAGCCACCAGTTCTGGCCACCAGAGGGCGAGAGGAACACAAACCAAGACACAGGCAGAAAGCATACTGAAGCACAGAGAGGCTTAACACACACAAGTGCAGTATAGTGGAGTAATCAGAGCCATGCTGGAAGCAGCCAGCACACAGAGACAGAACTAACTCAGGAAGAACAGACAGAAGCCAGCTCAGAAGCTGACCGCCGGAAATAAGGTGAATCTGAGAGGGGTCACGACCACAATCGTGACACTCTTCCCTGTTACCTGATTTATTCACAATGGAGAAGGGTAGTTAGTGGGGTTCCTCAGGGGTCTGTGCCAAGATCGCTGCTTTTTAATATATTTATAAATGATTTAGAGATGGGAGTAACTAGCGAGGTAATTAAATTTGCTGATGACACAAAGTTATTCAAAGTCGTTAACTCATGACAGGATTGTGAAAAATTACAGAAGGACCTTATGAGACTGGGTGGCTAAATGGCAGATGACGTTTAATGTGAGCAAGTGCAAGGTGGTGCATGTGGGGAAAAAAGAACCCAAATTATAGCTACGTCATGCAAGGTTCCACATTAGGAGTTACGGACCAAGAAAGGGATCTGGGTGTCGTCGTCGATAATACACTGAAATCTTCTGCTCAGTGTGCTGCTGCGGCTAGGGAAGCAAATAGAATGTTGGGTATTATTAAGAAAGGTATGGAAAACAGGTGTGAGGATGTTATAATGCCTTTGTATCGCTGCATGGTGCGACCGCACCTTGAGTATTGTGTTCAATTCTTGTTGCCGCATCTCAAGAAAGATATAGTAGAATTGGAAAAGGTGCAGCAAAGGGCAACTAAAATGAAAGCGGGGGTGGGACGACTTCCCTATGAAAGACTAAGGAGGCTAGGGCTTTTCAGCTTGGAGAAGAGACGGCTGAGGGGAGACATGATAGAGGTATATAAAATAATGAGTGGAGCGGAATAGGTGGATATGAAGCGTCTGTTCACGCTTTCCAAAAATACTAGGACTAGGGGGCATGCGATGAAACTACAGTGTAGTAAATTTAAAACAAATCGGAGAAAATGTTTCTTCACCCAACGCATAATTAAACTCTGGAATTCGTTGCCAGAGAACGTGGTGAAGGGGATTAGCTTGGCAGAGTTTAAAAAGGGGTTAGACGGTTTCCTAAAGAACAAGTCCATAAACCACTACTAAATGGACTTGGGAAAAATCCACAATTCCAGGAATAACATGTATAGAATGTTTGTACGTTTGGGAAGCTCGCCAGGTGCCCTTGGCCTGGATTGGCCGCTGTCGTGGACAGGATGCTGGGCTCGATGGACCCTTGGTCTTTTCCCAGTGTGGCATTACTTATGTACTTATGCCTTTGGCAATGTATTCTAGGGGGCCGCTTGCGAAGTTTCTTTGAATTTCGCTGGCCGGCGTCTGATTGATCTTGGACCCTTCCGAGCTGGTACCAGTTACTTTGATTTTTTTCTTTGTGGGGCACAGCTTGTGTCTGGATCATGAAACTCAGTTGTTTTTCTCCTCTTCACGGTCCTAGACGGCGGATGATTCAGAGGGCAGCCTCGTTGCTGGAACTTGTACCTTTGCGGTTCGGAGGTCTTAGTCTGCCATTTCCAAAGAGGGGGAAGTCTCTCGCTGGCTCAGTTTGGCTGCAGGCTCAGTCTTTTTAGTCCAGGGTTATTTTTTTCATCCCTGTCAGCCTTACGCGGCTGTTGGTCAGTTCTTTTTCAGACCGTCCAGTCTCTGCTGCTTCAGGCATCTTGCTTGAGACGCCCCTGCTATTTGATTCTTGTTTTGGCAGCAGTTTTTCCTCCCTTCCTTAGGGAGGTTCTGGTTCTCCCGTCCCCATGGATCCCTCCTGTCTGCTCTGGTTTGTCTGCAGGGTACTTTCCTTCTGGCGAAGGTCCGAGTTGCCCTTGGTGTGCAACTGCTAGCTCAGTTGGACCTGGAATAGGAATCCAGCATTAAAAGCCATTATTTGCAGTTTTATGGGTTCCCCTTCACCATCACCCACCTACAAAGCCCACTCATGACAGCTACAGTCTTTTCCAGGGAACCTTGTGCCCAGATTCTTTACAGTACCCAAGTAATCATGGACCTTAAATTGGGAAACTAGGTGTCATCAGTGACTAGCCACTCCTTCCCCCAGCAGCATTTCCAACCTCAGCTGACTCAAAAAGCAGAAGATGAGAACTGGGAGTTAGAACCAGTGTCTCTCCTTTGAGAGATCCTCGTTTTGCCCCTTTTGATTGTGTTTAAATAAGTTCTCTACCCTCTCAGGTAATACATACATAGGACTAGCAAGGGTGAACTGTTGGATTATTAAAAAAAAAAAAAAGGGTTAAAGTATGGTGATGTTTTACTATGTAATATGAAAGTCATATGATTCATGTGTGTTGGTTTCCCCCTCCCCCGAACAAGTTGTATTTTGTGAAAACTCTCTACCAGGTACTAGACACATGAGCTGCTGGTCTCATCTGATGTGACTCCATCCTTTATGGAGTGGAGGAGTAGCCTAGTGGTTTATGCCATTGGCCTGACAACCTGGGGAACTGGATTTAAGGGTTTAATTCCCAGTTAGCTCCTTGTGACTCTGGACAAGTCACTTATCCTTCTGTTGCCCCAGGTGCAAAACAAGTACCTGTGTATAGTATGTGAACCACTTTGATTGTAACCACAGAAAGGTGGTTTATCAAATCCCACCCCTTTCCCTTTCCATAGAAAAATGAAGGCAGATAAAGACCATATGGTCTATTCAGTCTGCCTATATATATATATATATATATATATATATATATATATATATATATATATATACACACACACACACACACACACACACATTTGCCCAAGCTTCCTTGCATTCAGAGACAATCTTTGTTTCCACCACCTCTACTGGAAGAACATTCCATAAATTCACCACCCTTTCCATGACTGAGTACCCATGGGAGCGCCATTCTTGCCAGTCTTTTACGTGGACTCAGTTCAGTGTCTCTTTATGGGAATATGCCGTTTTAGGACTAGTTTGCCACAGCTCTTCCTTGCTTTCCCTTGCTTTCGGGCCGGAGTTTTAGCCTGGCACAGGCAGATTTTGCCTTTTCTAGTTTCAGGTGCCTCTCTCCTGACACATTTGGCACTCCTTCCTTTTTCTGTAAGGGGCGCAGTTCTTTCCTGCTGAGCAGATCTATTGCTGTGCATCTGGATTATCGCCTCTTAACTCTGCGCTTTTCTCTACTTTTCTGCAGGGAAGTGGCTCGTTCTAGGTCTGGAGTTTGACTCTCCCTTAGCTGGTTTTTCGTCGGTTTGGTGTTAGTGGCCAGCTTCCTCTTTGTTCCTGGCCTGGTGAAAGTTGTTTCTTCCTCACTGCCTTACGGCTGCATTTTGCTTTCTATGGTCTGAGGATTCCAGATCTGTGATGCTTACCTCCCTCTTGGCGGGAGTTCTTTCTCTACGTTGACTGCTGCTCCGTCTTAGTTGCCTAGGAGGGCGGTCATTGTGGCTCAGAGACCACTTGGGGGCCCAGAGTGTCTCTTGGGGCATGGGGCTTTCTCTTCTTGTAGTTTTAGTCCCTCTGGGCCAGGGGAGTGTAGCACCAGGTCTGCATTTCCACAAGTGCTCCTTTCTTGTTGGCCTCCTGGCAGCACCTTCTTCTCTGGCTGTTCCCTGGGGCTCCATCTATGCATTTTGCTTGTTGAACACAGCTCCATCACTGCATGTTGAGCAAAGTTCCATTGCAGTATGTTGAGCGCAGCTCCATCGCTGCATGTTGAGCGCAGCTTCATTATTCCATGCAGTTCCACCGTTCCATGTGGCTTTAGCTCCATTGTAGTGCGTTGAGGACAGCTCTATCATGGCATGTTGAGTGAAGTTCTTTCGCTGCTTATTCTGCAACCTTTCATCTCTGCATGTTGAACGCAGCTCCATTGTCACATGTTTGTAGTTCTTTCTCAAAAAATAAAGAGGTGGGAAAAAAAGTCAGGATGGAACCAAATGTTTTTTTGTAAAAAAACAAAATTTATTAATCTTTAAACAAATAATGATATAACAATAACACATTAAAATTGACTCGACACAACGTTGTGTTTCGGTCGAGTCAATTTTAATGTGTTATTATATCATTATTTGTTTAAAGATTAATAAATTTTGTTTACAAAAAAACATTTGGTTCCATCCTTTGGATAGCCTGACTTTTTTTATTTTTTGTTTCACGACCCGTGGGATCTATTGAGTTCTCCACTATATGTGGATTCTCTTTAGACTGTAGTTCTTTCTCTGCAGGTCTCAGTGTGGGGCGCAGTCA
Source organism: Microcaecilia unicolor (assembly GCF_901765095.1). Lineage (NCBI taxonomy): Eukaryota > Metazoa > Chordata > Amphibia > Gymnophiona > Siphonopidae > Microcaecilia > Microcaecilia unicolor. The sequence goes on from NC_044042.1 coordinate 94,672,360, forward strand.
TGTGTCTGCCTGTGGAACATGTCTGTGTGTGGCATGCAGCTCTTTCTTTGCGTATGGAACGCAGTTCCCTGTCTGCATGCAGAGCACAGCTCCACCACCTGTTGAGTGTAGCTCCATCTTTGTGTGTTTAGCACAACTCTTCTCTGCAGATTGGGCACAGTTCCAGGGTGGTATGTGGAGCACAGCTCTGTGACTGCAGGTGTTGCACAGTTTCATGTCTGTGTAGGAAGCATAGCTCCTTGCCGGTGTCTGGAGCGCAGCTCCTTGCCGGCGTCTGGAGCGCAGCTCCTTGTCTGCATTTTATACACAGTTCCATCACTACTGCAGCTTCAGTTCTGCAGATACTTCTAACATCCAGCTCTTTCAGTGGGGCACTGCTCATCCTCTGTCTGTTACTCTCAGCTTTTTCTCTGCTTGTTCAGTGCGTTTCTATTTTTGCCAGAGGTGTGCAATTCTTTCTCTGCCCGTGGTGCGTGGCTCAGTTTGTGTACTTTGAGTGCAAATCCATTTGTTCTCGTTGAGCATGGATCCTACTCTGCCTGATGAGCACAGCTTCATTTCTGTCCCTTGAGCACAGTTCAGCCTCTGACTGTGGAGTGTATTTTCACCTTTGCCTGTTGGGCACTGTTTTACCTTGTCGGTCAACCCCAGCTCTTTTCTGCAGGTTGGATACAGTAACTTCTTGGCAGCTGTGGCATACTGCAGTTTAGATTGCTAGACAAGGCTGTCTTGTCTCCTATTAGCTACCATTCCTGTGGCACCTTTTCTTGCCGTAGCCTCTTGATGGCTGGCGAGAAGCTTCTCCATTGCTGGAGTTTGAATTCATTTCTGCTCCTTTTGTGGCTGCTTGGCACCTTGGGGGTCTTTCTCCACAGTGTGGCTCTCGACTCTTTTTGTCTCCTTTTGTTCTCTTGGCTCTGTTCTTTCATCCCTAAGTCCAGAGCGAGCTGGTTGAGGAGTACTCTCTTTCTACGGTTGTACCCTGGTATGCTGCTGCCCTTTTCTTCATGGTGCTCCTGGAGAGACTAGCGCTCCAATTAGTTGGTTCTCTCGACTCTGGGACCTCACCAATGACTTATAGAGGGGCATCAACACCGCCTTTCTTCTGCTGGTTATGCCCCTCTCTATGCAGCCTAGCATCCTTCTGGCCACGGCCGTCACCTTGTCGCATTGTTTCTTCACCTTCAGATCCTCTGACACCAACACCCCAAGGTCTCTCACCTGAGTCGAGCTTACCACATCCTACCACATAACTTAGTACCTAATCCTATCCCCGAAATCTATAATCAGTCTAGAAAACCCTATACTAAGAAATACCCTAATTGTAATGTCAGATACCCGCTAGTCAGTGTCAGTATATACCATCAGAATACTACTATGGTTATGAACCAGAACAAAGTGACTAACATTCGATGGTCTAAAAAACCTTGCTACCTTTTGTAATTAGCCAAACAACTCTCCCCTTTGGAACACAAGTTTCCACTCACTCCTGTCCCAGCCATCTATGTCAATACTAGATCTGTGGGGAACAAGGCTCTCTTACTCAGGCATCTGCTGGAATCTTCAGATCTGGGCTTTCTGTTTATCTCAGAAATATGGCTCACAGAAGTTGATAGTCCAATGCTGCCCCGCATCTATCCACTCGGTTATGGTATTCTTCATTCTCCGAGACAGGGTAAAAAAAGGAGGTAGACTTGCTCTTTAAGAGTTCTTTCCACGTGTCTTTAGTTAGTTCTGGGGTTTTTCCTTAACTGGAATATATGCTATGCAAATTCTGCGATGATTCAAAAAAGAGGCAAATCAGATCTCCCTACTCTTGGTCTAAGGCAGAAACACTACTTATAGAGATTACTTTCTCTGCAATATCACAATTCTCAAGGATTATCTTCCTGAGAGACTTAAATCTACACCTTGAAAATGATGCAGACACCAATGTCCACAACTTCAAATCATTCCTGAAGGATTGCGAACTAACTACATTCTCTGAGGGTGCAACTCATGAAAAAGGGCATAGTTAGACTTCATGACATCCTAGCCTAATAGCTTGATTAGTTCATTCAAATGGAAGCCAGTACCATGGTCTGACCATTTCCTACTGGATTTCACTAGTGATATCTGTGAGTCAAGGTTAACCAGACACAAGTCATCCAAACTCATCTCCACCAGAGGTAAAATCAATGAGGCCACTTTCTGGTCGGAGCTAACAGATTGCCTCACCATCTCCTACACATGGTTCGATCAAAGCCTGCTGGGACACCAATGTGAAAGCCATACTAGACAAAATTGCTCCATTTACCACTAAAAACGTCAAGAAATCCAGAAATTCATCATGATTTACAGAGGAACTATCCATCCTAAAAATGGAATGTTGATACCTTGAAAAGCAATGGAGAATGAACAAAGATACTACTCGTAAATCTAAATGGAAGTCAGCCTTCTGATGCTACAAAAAGAAGGTAGCTGACTCAAAATGCCAATACTATAGCAGCCTAATAGGTCAAAATGATCTTGACAACAAAAATATTTTCTCCTTAGTAAAAACACTAGCTTTCACTAATAAGGATGAACAGTCACAGAAAACATGTCCCACCGCCCAAGACCTTGCTGATCATTTTGCCAATAAGATTCTCCAAATTAGGTCTGAACTATCTAAGTCTACTCCAACAGAGGAAAATAGCCCAACCTGTTGTTTCCTTAATTGCCAGAGATCCTACAACCTAAGGACTCAAATCTGACCAAAACTGGGAATCTTTTCAACCACTAACAGCTGAAGATGCAAGATCAATACTGTTGAAATGTTCCCGAGCCAACTGCTCCCTGGATCAATGCCCAAAACACCTACTCAAATCTATCTCTATGGAAGCAGTAAACTGTTACTCAATGATTTCAATGAGCTGTTAAAAACTGACTCTCTTCCTCCTGATATGGCAAAATTGTTCTCACTCCACTACTGAAGGGATCTGTAACATAGCCTGCAAACTACTGTCCAATGGCAAGCATACCCCTTTTTCCTAAAGCATTAGAAACCTACATTAGTAAACAACTATCTATCTAGAAACGTTTTCTATTTTACACTGGTCACAATTTGGCTTCAGATCGTCACATAGTACGGAAAAATTATTGCTAGTTCTAACTACATATGTTAAATACCTATGCAAAGGCGACCAAGTAATTCTCCAGTTCGATTCGGTTGACCACACATTGTTACTTGAACGCCTGCATCACATAGGAATAACAGGAACTGTGCTCAAATGGTTCAGTGAATTCCTTTCAAATTGAAGCTATTCTGTCAAACAAAACAACCAACTTTCCAACTACTGGTCTACTAACTGCGGGATTCTGCAGGGATCTCCTCTCTCACTGATCCTGTTCAACCTCTTTATGTCATCCCTTGCCTCAATACACCTGGGACTTAATGAACTACTATTATCCTACACGGATGACATCCTGCTTCTCTTACCTGTAACCTCATCAAGCAAAGATCCAACTCAGTCTGTAGTGAATAATATGACTGCTGTTAGCACCTGGGCCCTGACCAGTAAACTGAATACGCAAAAAACCAAGGTCCTGTGGTTCTGAGATCAGGGAGTTGAGGTCCAATCATCAATATCTTTGTCCAATGGTCAAAGCTTTACAGTCGAATCTAAAACCATAGGGGTATTGCTCGATCCTTCACTCACCTTCTCTTCCCATATTAATCAGCTATAGAAGAAAACACAATTCAAAATGAGACAGCTATGTCTAGTCAAACCATTCTTCGACCAAAAAGCCTTCACACTACTAGTCCAAATGTTAGTCCTACCTCAATTGGATTACTGTAATGTTATATTTCTTGGTATTAAGTGTCAATATCAGAAAAAACTGCAAATCATCTGGAATATAGCTGTAAGACTAATATACAGATTGAATAGATATACTATTGTTTCAACTCATCTAAACAAACTTCACTGGTTTCCCATAGCAGAAAGACTCGGGTTCAAAGCTGCTTGTTTAATTTTTCAAATCTTACAGGGCTTCACCTCTGAACTGCTAAGACCGCTTCACTATATCTGGTTCAGTCAAACAGACTGAAACAACAACTAATGCTAGCATCACCATTTCACAACACAATTCAAAATCAGAAGATAGCTCTCTATTCCCCGTACTTGGAGTCAAAATATGGAACTCTCTACTTAGTCCCATCAGAACAGAAAACAGCTACCTGAACTTCAGGAAGAGGCTAAAATCCTTTTTCTTCCCAAAGACTGCTTTATAATAATCAATCATGACTTCTACTTCCTAGTATCATCCATTATCCTTTCCTTTAGTGTTTTTAGCCTCATTCATTACACCAATGGTCTCTAATGTTTCTCATACCTCACACTAACGTTATCTGCTTTTGTCTCACCTAGAATGTAAACTGCACTGAACTTTTGAAAGGGGGTATTAGCGGTATACAAGAATTGAATTGAATTGCTCTATTTAGTAGCAGATGGTGTATTTCCTTAATTGTGCAGGCTCTTCTGTTGTAAATGTCAGCTGGGATCCATCATAGTTTTCTCCGAGGACAAGCAGGCTGCTTGTTCTCACGACTGGGTGACGTCCGCGGCAGCCCCCACCAACCGGAAAAAAGCTTCGCGGGACGGTCGGCACGCAGGGCACGCCCACCGCGCATGCGCGGCCGTCTTCCCGCCCGTGTGCGACCGCTCCCGCCAGTTCCTTTTTTTCCGCGCCTGGAGAGAGTCGTGCCTGTGCCGCTCTCTCTGTTTCAGCCCCGGAAAAACCGTCGCGTTTACGCGAACCTTTTTATTTTCTTTTATATTTAATTTATCGCCGCGCGCTCCACTTTTCTTTTCTTTTAAAAAAAAAAAAAAAAAAAGGAGCACGCGCTCCCATTTTCCCTCGCTTCCAGCGGGGACGTAGCGTTGCGGCCTGGTGGCCGCACGGTCGTTTTTCATTTTCGAGGTGTGATTTCCGCCACCATCGACGACTTTAATTTCGCCGACGCGATTTTTCCGTCGATGTCCTCGAAGGTCCCGAGTGTATTTAAAAAGTGTGGTCGGTGCGGCCGGCCCATCTCGCAGACCGACACCCACGCTTGGTGCCTCCAGTGCCTCGGGCCGGAGCACAATTTCAAGTAGTGTCCCCTGTGTCTCGGTCTCCGGAAACGGACTCAGGTTGCGAGGCAAGTTCAACGGGACCGTATTTTTGGAACTTGCGCCGGCCCCTCGACGTCGACCTCGACGGCATCGGTATCGACGCCCGGTCCTTCGGTACCGGTATCGATGCCCGAGACATCGGCACCGATGGCATCGACCCCAGGAGAACAGGTCCCGTCGGCCCGCCGGTCCTCCGGTGAGGGTAGAGGTGAGAGGCCGCGTGGGCAGTCGGCCCCGGTCACTCCCTCAGCCCGTGGCCCACGGGACCGAACCCTGTCTGACCCGGTTCCTCGAGACCGAGGGGGATCGTCATCCTCCTCCTCCATGCCTCCCGGCGCCGGTGACGGGCATCGGAAGAAGGATAAGAAGCGCCGTCACCGGTCGCCCTCGATGCACATCGGAGAGGAGTCGACGCCGAAGCGTCTCCATCGAGAGGAGAGATCCCCGTCGGTGATAGAGGTGCCGACGCAACAGGGTCCCGGCACCTCGGTGCAGTCTCCTGGCTCCCACCAGATCCGGGCACCGACACCCCTACCGGCCCCACCGCCTTTCTCGGCAGCGGGCCTGGACGAGTGCCTCAGAGCCATCCTTCCGGGGATCCTGGAAGGGCTGATGCGCCAGGCTGTGCCGGCGCCGGGGGTGCTTGCGCCCTCGGCGCCGATGACTGTGGCGCCGGCGAGCTCTAGCCCGGCGCCGGGGCCGTCGACACCGCCGCCGCTTGCGGTGCCGGTCTCGACCGCCACGCAGGTGGAGTCCCCGTCGACGTCGATGGAGGGAGCTCCGTCCCCGCCGGCGCGGGAGTCCACCGCTCGACGACACCGAGACCCTGGTGCCTCGACGTCGAGCCGGGCCCGGTTCAGGACTCAGCTACATGAGCTTATGTCCGACACCGAGGATGAGGACTCGTGGGGGGAAGAGGAGGACCCTAGATATTTCTCCTCAGAGGAGTCTACGGGCCTTCCCTCGGACCCCACGCCTTCACCGGAGAGGAAACTCTCACCTCCCGAGAGTCTCTCCTTTGCCTCCTTTGTGCGGGATATGTCTATTAGCATTCCCTTCCCCGTGGTCTCTGTGGAAGAGCCGAGGGCCGAGATGCTCGAGGTCCTCGACTATCCATCACCACCTAGAGAGTCCTCCACGGTGCCGCTGCACAATGTCCTTAAGGAGACGCTGCTTCGGAACTGGGTGCGACCATTAACTAACCCCACCATTCCCAAGAAAGCAGAGTCCCAGTACAGGATCCACTCTGACCCAGAGCTAATGCGGCCACAATTGCCCCATGACTCAGCGGTCGTGGATTCTGCTCTCAAGAGGGCACGGAGTTCGAGGGATACCGCCTCGGCGCCCCCGGGGCGGGAGTCTCGCACTCTGGACTCGTTTGGGAGGAAGGCCTACCAATCCTCCATGCTCGTGACCCGCATCCAATCATACCTGCTCTATATGAGCATCCACATGCGGACCTATGTGCAACAACTGGCGGACCTGGTCGAGAAGCTCCCGCCGGAGCAGTCCAGGCCTTATCAGGAGGTGGTCAGGCAGCTGAAGGCGTGCAGAAAGTTCCTGTCCAGGGGTATCTATGACACCTGTGATGTGGCATCTCGTGCTGCGGCCCAAGGTATAGTGATGCGCAGGCTCTCATGGCTGCGTGCCTCTGACCTGGACAACCGCACCCAGCAGAGACTGGCCGACGTCCCTTGCCGGGGGGATAACATTTTTGGCGAGAAGGTCGAGCAGATGGTGGACCAACTGCATCAGCGGGAAACCGCTCTCGACAAGCTCTCCCACCGGGCGCCTTCAGCATCCACCTCCACAGGTGGACGTTTTTCCCGGGCCCGGCAGGCTGCACCCTATTCTTTTGCAAAGCGTAGGTACAACCAGCCGGCCCGAAGGCCTCGTCAGGCACAGGGACAGCCCCAGCGCGCTCGTTCTCGTCAACAGCGTGCGCCTAAGCAGCCCCCTGCGCCTCCACAGCAAAAGCCGGGGACGGGCTTTTGACTGGATCCACGGGAACATAGCCGCCCTACAAGTGTCCGTACCGGACGATCTGCCGGTCGGAGGGAGGTTAAAATTTCTTCACCAAAGGTGGCCTCTCATAACCTCCGACCAGTGGGTTCTCCAAATAGTGCGGTGCGGATACGCCCTGAATTTGGCCTCCCTGCCTCCAAATTGTCCTCCGGGAGCTCAGTCTTTCAGCTCCCATCACAAGCAGGTGCTTGCAGAGGAACTCTCCGCCCTTCTCAGCGCCAATGCGGTCGAGCCCGTACCACCCGGGCAGGAAGGGCAGGGATTCTATTCCAGGTACTTCCTTGTGGAAAAGAAAACAGGGGGGATGCGTCCCATCCTAGACCTGAGAGGCCTGAACAAATTCCTGGTCAAAGAAAAGTTCAGGATGCTTTCCTTGGGCACCCTTCTGCCAATGATTCAGAAAAACGATTGGCTATGTTCCCTGGATTTAAAGGACGCATACACTCACATCCCGATACTGCCAGCTCACAGACAGTATCTCAGATTCCGCCTGGGCGCACGGCACTTTCAGTATTGTGTGCTGCCCTTTGGGCTCGCCTCTGCCCCACGAGTGTTTACAAAGTGCCTCGTGGTGGTGGCGGTGTATCTACGCAAGCTGGGAGTGCACGTGTTCCCATATCTCGACGATTGGCTGGTCAAGAGCACCTCGGAGGCAGGAGCCCTCCGGTCCATGCAGTGCACTATTCAACTTCTGGAGCTGCTGGGGTTTGTGATAAATTACCCAAAGTCCCATCTCCAGCCTACTCAGTCTCTGGAATTCATAGGAGCGCTGCTGAATACCCAGACGGCTCAGGCCTACCTTCCCGAAGCGAGGGCTACCAATCTCTTGGCCCTGGCTTCGCAGACCAGAGCGTCTCAGCAGATCACAGCTCGGCAGATGTTGAGACTTCTGGGTCATATGGCCTCCACAGTTCACGTGACTCCCATGGCTCGTCTTCACATGAGATCTGCTCAATGGACCCTAGCTTCCCAGTGGTTTCAAGCCACCGGGAATCTAGAAGATGTCATCCGCCTCTCCACCAGTTGCTGCACTTCACTGCTCTGGTGGACCATCCGGACCAATTTGACCCTGGGACGTCCATTCCAAATTCCGCAGCCCACGAAAGTGCTGACGGATGCATCTCGCCTGGGGTGGGGAGCCCATGTCGATGGGCTTCACACCCAGGGTCTGTGGTCCCTCCAGGAAAAGGATCTGCAGATCAACCTCCTGGAGCTCCGAGCGATCTGGAACGCACTGAAGGCTTTCAGAAATCGGCTGTCCTGCCAAATTATCCAAATTCGGACAGACAATCAGGTTGCAATGTATTACGTCAACAAGCAGGGGGGCACCGGATCTCGCCCCCTGTGTCAGGAGGCCGTCGGGATGTGGCGTTGGGCGTGTCACTTCGGCATGCTCCTCCAAGCCACGTACCTGGCAGGCGTAAACAACAGTCTGGCCGACAGACTGAGCAGAGTATTGCAACCGCACGAGTGGTCTCTCCATGCCAGAGTGGTACGCAGGATCTTCCGAGAGTGGGGCACCCCCTCGGTGGACCTTTTCGCCTCTCAGACCAACCACAAGCTGCCTCTGTTCTGTTCCAGACTTCAGGCACACGGCAGGCTAGCGTCGGACGCCTTTCTCCTTCATTGGGGGACCGGCCTCCTGTATGCTTATCCTCCCATACCTTTGGTGGGGAAGACCTTACTGAAGCTCAAGCAAGACCGCGGCACCATGATTCTGATAGCGCCCTTTTGGCCCCGTCAGATCTGGTTCCCTCTTCTTCTGGAGTTGTCCTCAGAAGAACCGTGGAGATTGGAGTGTTTTCCGACTCTCATTTCGCAGAACGACGGAGCGTTGCTGCACCCCAACCTTCAATCCCTGGCTCTCACGGCCTGGATGTTGAGGGTGTAGACTTCACTGCGTTGGGTCTGTCTGAGGGTGTCTCCCGGGTCTTGCTTGCCTCTAGGAAGGATTCCACTAAAAAGAGTTACTTTTTCAAGTGGAGGAGGTTTGTCGTTTGGTGTGAGAGCAAGGCCCTAGAACCTCGTTCTTGCCCTGCACAGAACCTGCTTGAATACCTTCTGCACTTATCAGAGTCTGGCCTCAAGACCAACTCAGTAAGGAATCATCTTAATGCTATTAGTGCTTACCATTATCGTGTGGAAGGTAAAGCCATCTCTGGAGAGCCTTTAGTCGTTCGATTCATGAGAGGTTTGCTTTTGTCAAAGCCCCCTATCAAGCCTCCTACAGTGTCATGGGATCTCAACGTCGTCCTCACCCAGCTGATGAAACCTCCTTTTGAGCCACTGAATTCCTGCCATCTGAAGTACTTGACCTGGAAGGTCATTTTCTTGGTGGCAGTTACTTCAGCTCGTAGGGTCAGTGAGCTTCAAGCCCTGGTAGCTCATGCTCCGTATACCAAATTTCATCACAACAGAGTAGTGCTCCGCACCCACCCAAAGTTCCTGCCGAAGGTGGTGTCGGAGTTCCATCTTAACCAGTCAATTGTCTTGCCAACATTCTTCCCCAGGCCGCATACCCGCCCTGCTGAACGTCAGTTGCACACATTGGACTGCAAGAGAGCATTGGCCTTCTACTTGGAGCGGACACAGCCCCACAGACAGTCCGCCCAATTGTTTGTTTCTTTCGACCCTAACAGGCTAGGGGTCGCTGTCGGGAAACGCACCATCTCCAATTGGCTAGCAGATTGCATTTCCTTCACTTACGCCCAGGCTGGGCTGGCTCTTGAGGGTCATGTCACGGCTCATAGTGTCAGAGCCATGGCAGCGTCAGTGGCCCACTTGAAATCAGCCACTATTGAAGAGATTTGCAAGGCTGCGACGTGGTCATCTGTCCACACATTCACATCACATTACTGCCTCCAGCAGGATACCCGACGCGACAGTCGGTTCGGGCAGTCGGTGCTGCAGAATCTGTTTGGGGTGTAAATCCAACTCCACCCTCCAGGACCCGAATTTATTCTGGTCAGGCTGCACTCTCAGTTAGTTGTTCTTCGTAGGTCAATTTCTGTTGTACCCTCGCCGTTGCGAGGTTCAATTGACCTGGGTTCTTGTTTTGAGTGAGCCTGAAAGCTAGGGATACCCCAGTCGTGAGAACAAGCAGCCTGCTTGTCCTCGGAGAAAGTGAATGATACATACCTGTAGCAGGTGTTCTCCGAGGACAGCAGGCTGATTGTTCTCACCTACCCTCCCTCCTCCCCTTTGGAGTTGTGTGTTTCATCTTTTGCTAGTCATTCAACTGGCGGGAGCGGTCGCGCACGGGCGGGAAGACGGCCGCGCATGCGCGGTGGGCGTGCCCTGCGTGCCGACCGTCCCGCGAAGCTTTTTTCCGGTTGGTGGGGGCTGCCGCGGACGTCACCCAGTCGTGAGAACAATCAGCCTGCTGTCCTCGGAGAACACCTGCTACAGGTATGTATCATTCACTATATCAGAGAGTGTATCCTCTACTCTTAGACACAGCTCTGCTCGGAGCCAGCCATGTTCCTTCATACAAGTCTAACTCTCCTGAGTCTCATACTTAATTTCAGCACGATTATCTTCTCAAATGTAACTGGGTATTTTTTCAGGCTCACTTATAATTATCTTTGCAGGCTCTTCTGGGTTTCTGTTCTCGGTTGCAGTGGGTTTTCCTTGCACAGATTTGTCTAGATTGTAGTGCAGAGGAGTTGCATAAAGTTTAGTGTGGTGTTTATAGGGTACTCCCTTCTTGCCTCTAAAAGGAAGCTGAACAGAAGAAACTAAAAAAAAACCAAGCCCTTCTAGCAAAGGAAAAACACTTTAAGAGTTCAGTTTTTTCTCTTTTATAATAATGCTAAAATTTATTAGAGTAAATAAATGGTTACAATAAAAATTCTTTTATCCCAGTATTACAGAAAATTGAATTCTTATTTATATCAGTCCAAATTCAGTATAAGGAAAATAAAATCAATCTTTCTCTCTCGCTCTGTTTTCCCTTTGGAAACTGTCGGATTCTGACCTAGTACAAAAGGTACCCAGGCTGAAAACAGAAGCTTAATTTGTCCAATCACTTAATGCCTTATATTTTCTCTCTTATCTGGTATTCTTCAACTCTGACCTCTAAGGTCACCTTCACATAATTCTGTTTCTTTGGTATTTTTCTCAAATATTCATAATTTGCCCTTTGAAATGAATACCTGTCACTCTTTGTGGTCCTTCACTGAAAAATGTCCCTGTGTTATGTTAAAAGCCTGTTTGAAATAAACAGACAGACACTTGTTAAAGTGTTTAGCCCATTGCAAGGGTTAAGCAAACCTGTCTAGTCTGTGAGAAAACCAAAACACAAGCTAGCTAATTGCCCTACTAAATAAGAAAAAGGAATGTTATACAAAGCTGACTGATTTGAAAAACCACACAGCTCTATACAGTGGTTGACTGAGAACCAAGCGATTCAAGTTCAACGCCCAGTTCAGCTTTTGTGATTCAATTAGGCTTTTCTTCATTGTCTTAGCAAGACTTCTCTTCACAGACTTGGCTGGGTATATTTCGGCTGTGGAATATCTGTACAAACTCAGCTGGAAGTATCTTTGCAAACAGATTCACTTCTGTTTATCCTCACAGCCCCAGCTCCACTCATCGTCTCTTACTCAGCTGTAGCCACTGTAACTCGCTTCATAAGCTCGCTTGTGCACAGCATCTCTAAATCACATGGGCTCAGTAGCAAAGATTTCATTTTCACCTTCAACACTCAGCTTGGATTTTCCTTGCTCCTTTCTCTTGGAATCGGCTAAGAGGAACCTGTTAGGCAGCTAATCTCTGCATTTCAGATTCACTTTTCCAGGTCAACTAGGTTTTCTGCCCAAATATCACTGCTCCTCTTAAGTATCAACTACACTTTACTTTTTAAGCAACTTCTTACTAATTGGGGGTACATATTATACTATCCTCTTTTTTTTTTGTCCAGAATCAGTGGGCCTTCATCTTCTAGGATTAACTGGAGCTCTCGTTATTAAATCAACTGGCATGATTTCTGCAGAATTGACTGAGCGTTCTTATTTCAGTATAAACTGAATTTTACCTTCTCACGCTCAATTGAAGTTTCGCTCTCTCTACACAAGGTTGTGTCTTTCTGAATCGGATAGGCTTTGGCCTTAGACCTTGCAAACTCTACTGTTTGTAGCTTCAACTGTTTTCTTACAGAACCATCTGAACGTCACCCAGTGGCGTACCTAGGGTAGTTGACACCCGGGGCCAACACCCCCCTCCAAAATCCAGTACTAGGCATACTGAAATATACAAAACACTCAGGACCTATAGAGCAATTCTACCATACCATAAGCAGTCATTTCTACGAGTCACACAAGGAAAAAGAAAGCATCTTAAACTATAGTGAGCACTAGAACATCAATTCACCTATTGTAAAACGAAACCAGACAGAATAGTACAGATCGTCAATCCTGCACAGTCAATGCCAACTGAAAGTCATGTCTTTTTCACAAACACAGATACACCCTAATCCACTATAGAACAAGTAATCATAAACTTTCTATTTAGACAAAAATTAAACTGAACCCCCAAGCTGCCAGACTCTGCATACAATGCAACACCACAGAAACAGAAAATGTCCCCTAGTACTGTGCAAAATATAAAGACAGCAGATGTAAATTTGAAAAAAACTAACAAATACCAATCACCACTTTATAAATTAACAGAAGTAAAACAAATATAGAAAATAAAATACCATTTTATTGGACTAATACATTTAGCTGTCAGAGGCCAAAACCTTCTTCCTCAGGTCAATACAGTATAGTGTGTTACAGTGTCCTATCCCAACCTGAGGAAGGGGGTTTTGTTCTCCGAAAGTTAGTCAACATTTATTAAAATTAGTCCAATAAAAAGATTACCTTATTTACATGTTCTATTATAAACATTTGTTAACACAGCTACAATACTACTTTATCCTAAAGCAAATAAATAAAAATATATATTTTATTTACAGTTTGTTGTCTCTGGTTTCTGCTTTCCTCATCTTCTTTTCACTGTCTTCCTTCCATCCAGCATCTGTCTTCGTTCTTTCTCTGCCATCCAGTGTCTGCCCTCTCTGCTGTCCCCTCCATCCAATGTCTGCCCTCTCTGCTGTCCCCTCCATCCAATGTCTGCCCTCTCTCCCTGCCCCTTCCATTCACGGTCTGCCCTCCCCTCTCCCCCTCCATCCATCCAGGGTGTGCCCTCCCTCTCTCCCCCATCCATCCATCTTCTGTCCCCTCTCTCTCTCTCTGCCCCTTTTTTCAGCCCCCAGTGCTAGCCCCAGCCCACATCTCCCGCTTGCCCCCCCTTTTCAGCCTCACTATCCCAGCAGTCCGCAGTTTAAGCCCCAGCCCTTTCCTCTCACCAGTCCCAAGCTTCAGCCCCAGCCACTTCTCCCTGTCCCCTTTTCAGCCCCCAGTTCCAGCCCCCTTCATCCACATGCCTTGCATTAGGGACCCCTTTTCAGCCCCAGACCCATTTTCCCACCAGCCCCAGGCATGGCTCCCATTTTCTCGCATGGCTCCTTCCCCACCCCACCCCCCTTCTCCCCACCTGTCCTCTTCTCCCATCTGAGATCCCCCTACCCACCCCAGTCCCCTTCTCCCCTCTTTTCCCATCTGAGACCCTTCTCCCCTCTTTTCCCATCTGAGACCCCCCTCCCCAGTACCCTTCTCCCATCTGATACCCCCCACCCCCCTTCTCCCATCTGAGATCCCCCCTCCCCACCCCAGTCCCCTTCTCCCATCTGAGACCCCCCTCTCCCATCTAAGCCCCCCCAACCTGACCCACCTACCACCTTCGTCGAGAGACGACAGCCCTTGTCTCCTGCCTCCACCCTGCCTTTAAAGAAAATCTGAAAAGCGGCATGGCAGGCAGAAAAAACACAGATGATCCTGTGAGGCCTATTATAGTTGACTGAATGCTGCTAAGCCTAGCTGAGTTTGTGAGGTGACGTCAGTGGCGTACCAAAGGTGGGGGGGGGGGGTGCTCCGTTGGCACTGCAGTCAGCCCTCGTCTCCTGCCTCCATCCTATGCCTTTAAAGAAAAATCTGAAAAGCGGCATGGCAGGCAGCGCTTCGCATCTGCCCTGCTTGTAAAAGAAAGCAGCAAATCTCGTCGACGTTGTGTCAGGTCTTTCCTCACTGGGTCCCGCCCTCGCGGAAATAGGAAGTTACCTCAGAGGAGGGCGGGACCCAGTGAGGGAAGACCCGACGCGACGTCGACAAGGAGATTTGCTGCTTTCTTTTACAAGCAGGGCAGATGCGAAGCGCTGCCTGCCATGCCGCTTTTCAGATTTTTCTTTAAAGGCACAGGATGGAGGCAGGAGACGAGGGCTGACTGCAGTTGAACTTGCCATCACAGGACCTGTGCTGCTTCGCCTCAAACATTCAGTTGTGCTTAGTCCCACATGATCAGCGGTGAGTGGCCTCAACACAGTTAACTGGGTTTATCCTCATGCAGTCAAAGGAGTTTACTATGCAGCATCATGGTTTCTTGCTTCCTTAGAATCTGCTGTGCCTAACCATGAAGAATCACCTTTCATTCCTTGCTTTTGATGACCATTTCTTCCCTTTTCCCCGTCAGTGTGATTTTGTGTCTTTATACCATTGATATTTCATCTTCTAAGTACTAGCTATGGTTCATTGTTGATTCTTCCTATATGATTCTATATCTCATAAGGTCGAATTACACTGTGTGTACTGTGTTTAACTTTTTCGTATAGTTGACTTCTTTCACAGTGCCTACTGAGTCTTAGTGAACACTAACATTTTTTTATTGTTTTATATGCATTAGTCTCATTTTGGTAGATTATTATTATTATTATTTATTGCATTTGTATCCCACATTCCCCCACCTATTTGCAGGCTCAATGTGGCTTACATAGATTTGATAACATTGTCATAACAGGATATCGGATACAATTAGTAGTGTGTAGCGCTTAGGAAGGGGTGAGGGAAGAGAGTTGTTAGGGTAATTATAGGAGGTGTGCGCTCATAGTTGAGTGGACTTAGTGGGGTTATAAGTTCCCATTGTAGGCCTTGTTGAAGAAGAATATTTTCAGAGATTTTCGAAAGATAGATGTTTCTTTGATTGCTTTTAGGTCTGTAGGAAATGCATTCCATATCTGCGTGCTCTTGTAAGAGAAGGTAGTGGCGTGCATCATCTTGTATTTAGGTACTTTGCAGCTGGGGTAGGGCAGGTTGAGGAATTTACGGGATGATCTTGTGGCGTTTCTGGGAGATAGGTCTACGAGGTTTAGCATGTAGATTGGGGCGTCTGCATGAATAATTTCAATGCCAACACACCTTTCACCACTTCCACTATTCCTTGATTTATTTTTTTTCCAGTTTAAAGTTTTATTCAACACTTCAAGAGTAAATACAATACATAGAATCTCGTAGCTTACAAGCTACCAGTTCTCATCTGGTTCAATAACCCTCAACAACAACAAATAACCAAAAATTTTATTGTTTCCCCCCCCTTCCCTATTCTTTTTACCTTGGCTAACCCTCCTGTTTATCAGTATCAGTGGTTTACAGTCTTTCTAGATGTGTCCATTCTTTAGCATCAGATCGAAATCTCCCATTTCTCCGATCTGTCAGCTTTTCCAGTTCCGCAACAGTCCGGATCCTAATTTTCGAATCCTGAAGAGAAGGACCCACTTGTCGTTTCCAGTGTGCTGCAATCTCCAGTTTAGCTGACGCCAAACATATTCTTTTCAATCTCCTCTGCCACTTTTGGCCTCTTTTGTTTCCCCAGCCTAAAAGGCACCATTTCGCGTCTTTCGGAAACTGGGAGTCTGAGTGTCAGTTGTGTAACTACTGCCTCCCAGAAGGGCTGCAGAGTTGGACAAGACCACCATACATGTATAAAGCTACCCAGCTCAGTTGCACATCTCCAACAACGGTCAGACGCGCCTGGGAACATACGTTTCACCCTATCCGGCGTGTAGTACCACCGGCTTAAAACTTTATATGCGTTTTCCATTATTAGTACACAAACTGATGCCTTTTTCACCTCCAAGCAGACCCGTTCCCATTCAGTCTCACTCATTTCACTATTCAGGTCTTGTTCCCACGCTTTCATATATGGTAACTTAATCAGTGCATCACCCCTGAGGTTGTTCCTTGATTTAATAATCTCACCTGCGGTACAGCATAAGAGTCTCTGCCTTGCTTCAGTCTCACACATACCTTGTCTTTGCAGTATTACCTTCATTTCAGGCTCTGCCTAACCGTTTTATTCGGCTCTACCATCTTTCTGTGTTTCCTTGTTTTTCTTTATCGTCCATGATTCAACCTTTTACTAGCTGCTCTTCATAGGCTTACTAATGTCTGTTCAGCCTTTGCTTTTCAATATTCTATGTTAGCCCTTCAGTATCCCTGTGTGTTTACGGTCTGTTATCCTCTTCATGGTGCAAACTGTAATGTATCTCCACGGAGAGGTGAGCCCTTGAACACGATGAAGGAAACCCTCACCGGGCTGTCGGCCAAAACCCTGAGTCCTCTCTGTGCCTCCCGCCGTTCCCCAGGAGTTGAGCCCCTGAGTTCGGGCAGCCAGCAACAGAGAGAACAAAGTCCAGCACAAAGTCCACAGGGTTAGACCAAGCAGCAGGTCACAGCAAACCAGGGCTAGGCAACAGGTCCACACCAGGCAGCGGTCACTAGAAGGTCCAGGAATAGGCAGGGGTCAGTACCAGGCAGCGGTCAAAAGCAGGTCCAGGAACAGGCAGTGGTCAATACCAGGCAGCGGTCAGAAGCAGGTCCAGGAACAGGCAAAGGTCAGAACCAGGTATCCGTCAGAAGTAGATCCAAAGCACTGCTACTAGTCAGCGAACCGAGTAGAAGCCGAAGCACTGATAGACTGAGGGCAGAGCCTTAAATAGGAAGGAATCAGGCTCAACCAGGCACAGCTGAAAACAAGATGGCAGCCCCCATCAGGAACACCCTGCGACCAAATAAGGGCTTCCTTCCTGCAGCTGCCACCTCCAAGATGGCTGCCCTGGCCTAACAGCCCTCTCCAAGATGGCCGCCAAACCCTGGAATAAACCTGAATCCAAGATGGCCACCAGTGCCCAGCTCAGAACAGCCAGGAAACGTGACACAAACATTCCTTTTACATTTTGTTCCTCTTTTGGTTGCAGCCTTCCTATGCCTTGATAAAGTGGAATGGACTATGGGTATACTGTCCCACCCTGTTTAACTGCTTTCCTATGTCCCACAAGTTCTAGACTGATCTGTGGGATGCAAAGAAAGAAATAATTGTCTTACCTGATAACTTTCTTTCCTTTAATCCCAACAGTTCAGTCCAGAAGCCTGCCCTTGAACTTTCTCTTTCTTCTGTTGCACAGATCATTCAGCTTTTGTCCATGTAAGACACTGTCACATGAGATCTGAGTTGCAGCTATACATTAGCTCTCTTTGTTAGTATGGTTCACATTCAAGAAATTCCAATAGTTGCTCCAATACTATGATTCCTTGTTCATTTGATCAGTTCTGTCACTGCACTACAGTGCCTCCTGTTTTCTACTTTTATTTTTGTTTCTGTTGCTCATTGAGGGCTACTTGTTATTTATTTATTTATTGCAATTGTATCCCACATTTTCCCACCTCTTTGCAGGCTCAATGTGGCTTACAATACATCATGAGTAATGGAAATATATCAGAAAATAGGCATTTAGTGTTACAGCAGGATTTTGGGTAACATGATAATGATAGAACATGGTAGTAGTATAACAAGCAGTTATTGTAAGACAGTTCTGAATATATGTGGGGGAGTTGTGTATATTCACATTGGTTGATTTTTGTTGTATGCCATGTTAAAGAGATGGGTCTTCAGTAGTTTGCGGAAGTCCGTTAGTTCGTAGATCGTTTTTAATTTGCGCGGCAATGCATTCCATAACTGTGTGCTCAAGTAGGTAAAGTTTGATGCGTGCATTAGTTTGTATTTTAGACCTTTGCAGTTAGGGAAGTGCAAGTTGAGGAATGTGCGGGATGAACTTTTGGCATTCCTTGGTGGTAGGTCTATCAGGTCTGACATGTAGGCTGGTGCATCTCCGTGAATGATTTTATGAACTAGATAGCATGTTTTGAAAGTGATACGTTCTTTAAATGGGGAGCCAGTGTAGTTTCTCTCATAAGGGTTTAGCACTTTTATATTTTGTCTTACCAAATATGAGTCTGGCTGCAGTGTTTTGGGCTGTCTGGTTTCTTGATTATTTGCTCTTTACAGCCGGCGTAGAGTGCGTTACAATAGTCTAGATGACTGAATACCATAGATTGTATCAGGTTGCGGAAAACTGACCTTGGGAAGATAAGGTCTTATTACTCTTTTTAATTTCCACATAGAGTGGAACATCTTCTTGGTTGTGTTTTTCGCGTGGTTCTCGAGTGTTAGGTGTCGATCAATGGTGACTCCAAGAATTTTTAGGGTGTCCGAGATTGGAAGGTTCAAATTTGGTGTATTTATGGCAGTGAATTTGTTCTTACTATGTTGAGAGGTGAGTATTAGGCATTGGGTTTTATCTGCATTCAGTTTCAACCGAAACGCATCCGCCCATGGGTGCATGATCTGGAGACTTTGGTTGATGTCATTGGAGATTTCCTTTAGATCTTGTTTGACTGGGATGTAGATCGTTACGTCGTCTGCGTATATGTATGGGTTGAGGTTTTGGTTTGATAATAGTTTGGCTAAGGGTGTCATCATTAAGTTGAATAGAGTCGGTGAGAGGGGGGATCCCTGTGGGACTCCACATTCAGGTATCCATGTGGCTGAAGTAGACGAGTTGGATGTCACTTGGTATGATCGTGTGGTTAGGAATCCCTTGAACCAATTGAGAACGTTGCCTCCTATTCTGAAGTACTCAAGGATATATAGAAGTATTCCATGATCAACCATGTCAAAAGCGCTTGACATGTCAAATTGTAGAAGTAATATGTTCTCTCTGGTTGCAATCATTTGTTTAAATTTAGTCATGAGAGTAACTAGTACTGTTTCAGTACTGTGGTTAGACCGAAATCCCAACTGGGAATCGTGGAGTATTGAGAATTTATATAGGTAGTTTATAAGTTGTTTGGTCACTAACCCTTCTTTTAGTTTGGTTATTAAGGGAATGGATGCTACTGGTCTGTAGTTGGTTAGTTCACTGGTGCTTTTCTTTGCATCTTTGGGTATTGGGGTGAGTAAAATGTTTCCTTTCTCCTTCGGGAAGAGTCGATTTTGTAGCATATAATTCAAGTGTTTCGTAATGTCTGTTATAAATCATTGAAGAGCAGATGTCATAAGGTTGTTTGGGCATATGTCTAGTTTGCAATGAGATTTGGCAAATCATTTGAGTGTTTGGGAGATGATGTCCTCTGATAGTGTCTCGAAATTGGTCCAGGTTCTGTCTGCTGGATAGATAACCGGTTCTGGGTCTAGACAGTCGAGGAGTTCGGCGTAATCGGTGGTACTGACAGGTATCTTAAGTTGCAGTTGTACGATTTTTTTCGTTGAAGTATCTCGCGAGATTGTCTGCTCCTGGTGCGTCTTTGCTGTTGGTTGTGACTGGTGTGGTATTTAGTAGACTATTCACAAGTTGGAAAAGTTTGTGTGTGTCCTTGTAGCTTGGTCCAATTATATTTTTGTAATATAATCTTTTAGTTTGTCTAATGGTATATTTGTATTTTCTTTGGAGTTGTTTCCAGGCGTTAAATGTGGGTTCATCTTTCTTTTTGTTCCATGCGCGTTCTAGCTTTCTGACTTGGGTTTTAAGTTTTTTCAGCTCTTCATTGAACCATGGTATTGAATTCTTTCTATGTGAGGATCTAGTTTGGATTGGAGCAATGTTGTCTAATATAGATCTGCATCTGTCATCCCACTCTAAGAGGAATTGGATTGTATCTGCTTTTGTTGTCCATTTGTTGTAGTAGATCTGTTGCCAGAAAATTACTGGGTCTATTTTTCCTCTCGTGGTATAGGTTTTTTGTTCTTGTTTATTCGGTGAGTCTTTCTTTCGCCATTGGAGAGAGATGTTTGCTTTATAGTGGTCGGACCACGGTGTGGGTGTCCATTTTGTGTCTGTTAGTATAAGGTTTGAGTCGGGGTTGAATTTGTGTGTGACAATGTCTAGTGTGTGTCCTTTGATGTGAGTTGGTTGTGTGATTGTTTTATGGAGATCCCATAGTTGTAGGAAGTCTTCACATTCTTGGGTGTTTGTTGAGTTTGGATCTTCGAGGTGCAGGTTGATATCTCCTATAATGATAAGATTTGAGGTGGAGTCACAAGTGTTCGAGATGAAGTCCATGAATTGTGTTTGTGAGTCTTGCCAATTGCCTGGTGATCTATAGAGCAGGACTGCGCTAAGGTGTTCCTGCAAGTTGGGGTGATTGATTCTTACTGAGGCGATTTTCAAGTTTTGGCAAAATGGATTCGGCTGTGGTTGTAATGTTGAGCTCGGATTTGTATATTATGGCTATTCCTCCTCCTCTTTTTCTGTTTCTTGTCCAGTGGGTAATTTTGTATCCTGGTGGACATAGATCTAAGATTATGGGGTCTTTAAAGTCATGTATCCAGGTTTCAGTAATGAATAGGAGATCAAGATTGTCTGTGGTGATCCAATCTGTTATAATCTCTGTTGTATTTACTACTGATCTGGCATTTACTTATCCCATTTGGATTTGTTACAAGAAATGATTTATCTTGGGGGAAAGAGCTCTAGAGCACTCGCTACTGTTTATAATTTAAGAGCAGGTGCTGTATTTATAAGTTTTAGGATATTAATTTCTCCACCAATCACCAAAGGTGATAATTGCAATAAATTAAATAAATTAAGTATATATAAAAGATACCATATACTCAGAACACAAAGAGACCGTATTTTTAGCTTCAAAAAGGATGATTTAATATACAATTGCACACGAGAGGTAGGTTTTAAGAGATCTTTACAGATAATCTGTGCTTAAGTAAGGCAAGGTAGCAGGTCTAGATCAAAAGTTATGTTACTTACAAGTCCTTGTTACACAGTATGAACAGCATTAGGTAAGCACATGTTCAGGACAGGAGGGCTTCTGCAGTGAGTGGATCTGAGTTGCTTGCAGTTGAAGAGAATCTGAATCTTGGGGAAACAGCTTTTGCTTTTATATCTTGCAAGCTGCAGGAGGATATGCCATGTGGATCTTTATCCTGGTTTCCACACGACCCTTGGGCATTTGCAAAGCATTGTGGTATCTTGGTCTCATGTCTTATGACATCACAAGACTTGCTGTCTGGATCTTGCTGACAAATGGTCTTTTGATGTAAAAAGGCTTCCTGCTCAGTCTCTGGAGCAGATACACATTACAAGTCCTTCCTTTCTGCACATGTCTGAAAGCTGATGGGAGGGGCAGGTATACCTTTGACAAGCAAATGTCCTGTTTATGCTTTTCCTCTGAGTTCTTTGTCTTCAATGGCTTCTCCAGACTTTCTGTCTCTTGGGTCTTTGGTTTTCAGAGATGTCCTGATGAGCGTCCAGGTACCCACCTTAGTCAAGCTTTTGTTCAGTCTTTTTAGGTGGGAGGGCAGAGAGAGTTATATATCTCTCTTTTGTCTTTGTTAAGTGTTTGTAATTGACTATCCCTGCTATCAGAAGTTCCCAGAAAAAGGGATGGAGAGAGAGGGACTTGAAATGAAACTATTCTCTCTGCTGCAGTGTCAAAAATATATTTTTAAAAGCTGCACAAATATATTGGTGTATATATATTTCTCCGAGGACAAGCAGGCTGCTTGTTCTCACTGATGGGTGACGTCCACGGCAGCCCCTCCAATCGGAAACTTCACTAGCAAAGTCCTTTGCTAGCCCTCGCGCGCCCGCGCGCACCGCGCATGCGCGGCCGTCTTCCCGCCCGAAACCGGCTCGAGCCGGCCAGTCTTCTTTTGTCCGCACTCGGTACGGTCGTGTTTTCGCCGTGTCGAGCCCCGGAAAGTCGACCTCGCGCGTCCAATTTGTTTTGAACGTGTTTTTTTCCTTCGGGAAAGCTTTGTCCTAGTCGGGAAGTGCTCCGGAAACCCCCCGCCGGGTTTCGTGTAAATCCTCCCCGTACTTCCAGCTTTTTTGCCCCGGTAAGTTTTCTTTCGTCGTCGGGGTAGGCCTCTTTTCGGCCTCGGTCGAGATTTTTTCTCCCTCTAAATTTGGTGCTTCAAATTTCGCCATTTCGGCTTTTGATTTCGCCGGCGTGATTTTTCCGCCCATGACATCGAAGCCTTCCAGCGGCTTCAAGAAGTGCACCCAGTGCGCCCGGGTTATCTCGCTCACTGATCGACACTCGTCGTGTCTTCAGTGTCTGGGGGCCGAGCACCGCCCTCAGAACTGCAGTCTGTGTTCCCTGCTTCAAAGGCGGACTCAGGTAGCGAGACTAGCCCAGTGGAACGTGTTGTTCTCGGGCTCTTCGTCGGCATCGGCACCGGGATCTTCGAGTGCATCGACGTCGTCAGCGTCCAGACCTTCTTCCTCGGCCGCCCCTGCATCGAGTGCATCGAGGCATCGGGCCTCTGCATCGGCGCCGAGACATCGGATAGCTGCATCGACGTCGGTGGTACCAGGACCTCGTCTGCTGATGTCGTCGGACGGTGGTGCATCGGGTGGAGTGCAGGTGAGGGCTGTCCATTCCCCTGCTGGTGGCGGTGAGCCCTCGGGTGGGTCTCCGCCTACCCTGAGGGCTCCTGCGGTACAGCCCCCCCGAGATCGACCTTCTTCAGTCTCGGCCCCGAGGAAGCGACGGATGGATTCGACGTCCTCCTCGTCGGTGCCGGGGAGCTCCGGTGACATGCTTCGGAAGAAATCGAAGAAGCATCGACACCGGTCTCCTCCCCGTGTCGGCACCGAGAGCTCTGGGTCGCCGAGGGATTCGGCACCCAGCAGGCATCGGCACCGAGAGGACCGCTCACCCTCTGTTCAGGAGGTGTCGATGCGCTCCGCTCTGGACAGCCCGGAACAGCCTCCACGCCCGGAACAGGTACTGACGTCGACGCCTGCATCGACCTCTCAGCCTTTCTCTGCAGCCGCTCTAAACGAGAGCCTCCGGACCGTTCTCCCAGAGATTCTGGGAGAGCTGTTGCGCCCTACCCCTCCGGTACCGGCGGTGCTTGCGCCACCGGTACCGTCGAGCGTGGCGCCGGCTGGCCCATCGCCCAGGTTGAGGTCCCCGACGTCGTACCGACCGCGGCCACCTCCCAGGAAGGCTCCCCGACTACGTCGGCGGAGGGAGCTTCGCCGATGCGGGCGAGGGAGTCTACCTCTCGACGCCCCCATCGTGGACGGGGTTCCACGGAGTCGAGCAGGGCGAGGTTGCAGACACAGGTCCGTGAACTTGTGTCTGACACCGAGGGTGAGGCCTCGTGGGAGGAAGAGGAAGATCCCAGATATTTCTCTGACGAGGAGTCTGAGGGTCTTCCGTCTGATCCCACTCCCTCTCCTGAGAGACAGCTTTCTCCTCCCGAGAGTCTGTCTTTTGCCTCCTTTGTCCGGGAGATGTCTACGGCCATCCCCTTCCCGGTGGTTGTGGAGGACGAGCCCAGGGCTGAAATGTTTGAGCTCCTGGACTATCCTTCTCCACCTAAGGAAGCGTCCACTGTTCCCTTGCACCATGTCCTGAAGAAGACATTGCTTGCGAACTGGACCAAGCCATTAACTAATCCCCACATTCCCAAGAAGATCGAGTCCCAGTACCGGATCCATGGGGACCCAGAGCTGATGCGCACTCAGTTGCCTCATGACTCTGGAGTTGTGGATTTGGCCCTAAAGAAGGCTAAGAGTTCTAGGGAACATGCTTCGGCGCCCCCGGGCAAGGACGCTAGAACCTTAGACTCCTTTGGGAGGAAGGCCTACCATTCCTCTATGCTCGTGTCCAAGATCCAGTCTTACCAGCTCTACACGAGCATACACATGCGGAATAATGTGCGGCAGTTGGCGGGCTTGGTTGATGCTCTTCCCCCTGAGCAAGCCAAGCCTTTTCAGGAGGTGGTCAGGCAGCTGAAGGCGTGCAGAAAATTCCTGGCCAGAGGAGTTTATGACACTTTTGATGTTGCGTCCAGGGCCGCTGCTCAAGGTGTGGTGATGCGCAGGCTCTCATGGCTGCGTGCCGCCGACCTGGAGAATAGAATCCAGCAGCGGATTGCGGACTCGCCTTGCCGTGCGGATAACATTTTTGGCGAAAAAGTCGAGCAGGTGGTAGAGTCTCTCCACCAGCGGGACACCGCATTCGACAAGTTCGCCCGCCGGCAGCCTTCAGCTTCTACCTCTACAGGTAGACGATTTTTGCGGGGGAAGGAAGACTGTTCCCTATACTTCTGGCAAGCGTAGGTACAATCCTCCTTCCCGACAGCCTGCGGCCCAGGCTAAGCCCCAGCGCGCTCGCTCTCGTCAGCAGCGTGCGAATCAGCAAGGCCCCGCGGCTCCCCAGCAAAAGCAAGGGGCGAGCTTTTGACTGGCTCCAGCAGAGCATAGCCGACATCCAAGTGTCAGTGCCGGGCGACCTGCCTGTCGGAGGGAGGTTGAAAGCTTTTCACCAAAGGTGGCCTCTCATAACCTCCGATCAGTGGGTTCTCCAAATAGTCCGGCAAGGATACACCCTCAATTTGGCCTCACAACCTCCAAATTGTCCACCGGGAGCTCAGTCCTACAGCTTCCAGCACAAGCAGGTACTTGCAGAGGAACTCTCCGCCCTTCTCAGCGCCAATGCGGTCGAGCCCGTGCCATCCGGGCAAGAAGGGCTGGGGTTCTATTCCAGGTACTTCCTTGTGGAAAAGAAAACAGGGGGGATGCGTCCCATCCTAGACCTAAGGGCCCTGAACAAATATCTCGTAAAAGAAAAGTTCAGGATGCTTTCCCTGGGCACCCTTCTCCCCATGATTCAGCAAAACGATTGGCTATGCTCTCTGGACTTGAAGGATGCCTACACACACATCCCGATACTGCCAGCTCACAGACAGTATCTGCGATTTCAGCTGGGCGCACGCCACTTCCAGTACTGTGTGCTACCCTTTGGGCTCGCCTCTGCGCCCAGGGTGTTCACAAAGTGCCTAGCTGTGGTAGCAGCGGCGCTTCGCAGGCTGGGGGTGCACGTGTTCCCATATCTCGACGATTGGCTGGTGAAGAACACATCCGAGGCAGGAGCCCTGCAGTCCATGCAGATGACTATTCGCCTCCTGGAGCTACTGGGGTTTGTGATAAATTACCCAAAGTCCCATCTTCTCCCAGTGCAGAAACTCGAATTCATCGGAGCCCTGCTGGATTCTCGGACGGCTCGCGCCTATCTCCCAGAGGCGAGGGCCAACAACTTGCTGTCCCTCGTCTCGCGGGTGCGAGCGTCCCAGCAGATCACAGCTCGGCAGATGTTGAGATTGCTGGGCCACATGGCTTCCACAGTTCATGTGACTCCCATGGCCCGCCTTCACATGAGATCTGCTCAATGGACCCTAGCCTCCCAGTGGTATCAGGCCGCCGGGGGTCTAGAGGACGTGATCCACCTGTCCACGAGTTTTCTCGAATCCCTGTATTGGTGGACGATTTGCTCCAATTTGACTCTGGGACGTCCCTTCCAAATTCCTCAGCCTCAAAAAGTGCTGACCACGGATGCGTCTCTCCTGGGATGGGGAGCTCATGTCGATGGGCTTCACACCCAAGGAAGGTGGTCCCTCCAAGAAAGCGATCTACAGATCAATCTTCTGGAGTTGCGAGCGATCTGGAACGCTCTGAAGGCTTTCAGAGATCGGCTGTCCCACCAAATTATCCAAATTCAGACAGACAATCAGGTTGCCATGTACTATGTCAACAAGCAGGGGGGCACCGGATCTCGCCCCCTGTGTCAGGAAGCCGTCAGCATGTGGCTCTGGGCTCGCCGTCAAGGCATGGTGCTCCAAGCCACATATCTGGCAGGCGTAAACAACAGTCTGGCCGACAGGTTGAGCAGGATTATGCAACCTCACGAGTGGTCGCTCAATTCCCGTGTGGTGCGACAGATCTTCCAGGCGTGGGGCACCCCCCTGGTGGATCTCTTCGCATCTCAAGTGAACCACAAGGTCCCTCAGTTCTGTTCCAGGCTTCAGGCCCACGGCAGACTGGCGTCGGATGCCTTCCTCCTGGATTGGGGGGAAGGTCTGCTGTATGCTTATCCTCCCATTCCTCTGGTGGGGAAGACTTTGTTGAAACTCAAGCAAGACCGAGGCACCATGATTCTGATTGCTCCCTTTTGGCCGCGTCAGATCTGGTTCCCTCTTCTTCTGGAGTTATCCTCCGAAGAACCGTGGAGATTGGAGTGTTTTCCGACCCTCATCACGCAGGACGAAGGGGCTCTTCTGCATCCCAACCTCCAGTCCCTGGCTCTCACGGCCTGGATGTTGAGGGCGTAGACTTTGCCTCTTTGGGTCTGCCAGAGGGTGTCTCCCGCATCTTGCTTGCTTCCAGGAAAGACTCCACTAAGAGAAGTTACTTCTTTCATTGGAGGAGGTTTGCCGTCTGGTGTGACAGCAAGGCCCTAGATCCTCGCTCTTGTCCTACACAGACCCTGCTTGAATACCTTCTCCACTTGTCTGAGTCTGGTCTGAAGACCAACTCCGTAAGGGTTCACCTTAGTGCAATCAGTGCATACCATTACCAAGTGGAAGGTAAGCCGATCTCAGGACAGCCTTTAGTTGTTCGCTTCATGAGAGGTTTGCTTTTGTCAAAGCCCCCTGTCAAGCCTCCTACAGTGTCATGGGATCTCAATGTCGTTCTCACCCAGCTGATGAAACCTCCTTTCGAGCCACTGAATTCCTGCCATCCGAAGTACTTGACCTGGAAGGTCATTTTCTTGGTGGCAGTTACCTCGGCTCGTAGAGTCAGTGAGCTTCAGGCCCTGGTAGCCCAGGCCCCTTACACCAAATTTCATCACAACAGAGTAGTCCTCCGCACTCACCCTAAGTTTCTGCCAAAGGTTGTGTCGGAGTTCCATCTGAACCAGTCAATTGTCTTGCCAACATTCTTTCCCCGTCCTCATTCCTGCCCTGCTGAACGTCAGCTGCACACATTGGACTGCAAGAGAGCATTGGCCTTCTATCTGGAGCGGACACAGCCCCACAGACAGTCCGCCCAATTGTTTGTTTCTTTTGATCCCAACAAGAGGGGAGTGGCTGTAGGGAAACGCACCATATCCAATTGGCTAGCAGATTGCATTTCCTTCACTTACGCCCAGGCTGGGCTGGCTCTTGAGGGTCATGTCACGGCTCATAATGTTAGAGCCATGGCAGCGTCGGTAGCCCACTTGAAGTCAGCCACCATGGAGGAAATTTGCAAAGCTGCGACGTGGTCATCTGTCCACACATTCACATCTCATTACTGCCTGCAGCAGGATACCCGACGTGACAGTCGGTTCGGGCAGTCAGTTCTTCAGAACCTGTTTGGGCTTTAGGATCCAACTCCACCCCCCGAGGGCCCTGTTTGTTCTGTTCCAGGCTACACTCTCAGTTAGTTGGTAAATTTTTTAGGTCAATCTCAGTTATGTCCTCGCCGTTGCGAGGCCCCATTGACCAATGTTGTTGTTTTGAGTGAGCCTGGGGGCTAGGGATACCCCATCAGTGAGAACAAGCAGCCTGCTTGTCCTCGGAGAAAGCGAATGCTACATACCTGTAGAAGGTATTCTCCGAGGACAGCAGGCTGATTGTTCTCACAAACCCGCCCGCCTCCCCTTTGGAGTTGTGTCTTCCCTTGAAGTGTATTGTCTTGCTACATACTGGACTGGCCGGCTCGAGCCGGTTTCGGGCGGGAAGACGGCCGCGCATGCGCGGTGCGCGCGGGCGCGCGAGGGCTAGCAAAGGACTTTGCTAGTGAAGTTTCCGATTGGAGGGGCTGCCGTGGACGTCACCCATCAGTGAGAACAATCAGCCTGCTGTCCTCGGAGAATACCTTCTACAGGTATGTAGCATTCGCTGTATCTGATCCAACACAACATCATGCTACACATTTAATTCTGATGATTGGCTTATACCATAACAGATTGATCAGTAAGGTTCAGTATGGGACTTGGTTGTGTTAATTCTTATTATTTGCCTGTTTTCTTGGTATCTAGTTCTGTTGTGTTCTTTCTTCCCTTTCTGTTGGTTATTTTCGAATTTATTTGTTTTTCCTTTTAATTGGTTGTTATTCTTTTGGACTGGTGAGCTATAATTAGGTTGTCTGTAAGGTTTATGTGTTGTGGGTAGATTATTTATGTTGGGAGTGGTCCATGCGTAGTAGATTAGGGGGAGGAAGTGGATTATCATGAGCAATTTGTTGATATTCATGTTGGTTGTATTTGGTAGTGATTGGTAGTTGGCGTTGGTGAATGAATTTTGTGTGAACGTTAAGCAGTATCATCCATAAGCATATATAGGCATATATAAGCATATATTAAGCAGTTTTGCGTGAACATCAAGCAATATCAATATTAAGCATATATTAATCAGCCTTGTATGAACATCAAGCAGTATCAATATTAAGAATGTTTAAGCATATATAAGCATATTAAGCAATTTTGTGTGATCCTCAACAGTATCAGCATTACGCACATATCAAGCAGTATCCGTATTAAGTAGTGACAACATCGAGCGGTATGAGCAATTAAGCACTGGTTAAGTAGTGTCAAGCAGTATCAGATGATTTTGAGCAGTGTGCACAATCCAAGCATTAAGCAAATGTAATATCAAGCAGTAGTACATTCTTGGTTTGAGTAATCTTACTTATAGTATGTGCTCAAACTTCTATGTATGACCTCCATTGCTTTGCCAGGACATGACGCCTATTAATTGGGTTTCTGCCAGGTACCTGTGACCTGGATTGGCCACTTTTGGAAGCAGGGTACTAGGCTAGATGGACCATTGGTCTGACCCAGTATAGCTCTTCTATCCACCCTATCAGATTAACTGTTCACTCGTCCTCTAGATTGTTCACTTGTCTTTAGTTTGTTCTCTTGTCTTTTAGATTGTAAGCTCTTTGAGCAGGGACTGTCCTTCTATGTTTGAATTGTACAGTGCTGCGTAACCCTAGTAGCGCTTTAGAAATGGTTGTTGTTGTTGTTGTTTTTACGCTCATTAGGGGCAGATCACAAAGAACTACTTTCTTTGTCTCCATCCACTGGTCAATGGACATAACCCACAAGTTCTGGGATTGATGTGTTGGGACTAAAGGAAAGGAAAGTTTATCAGGTAAGATGAGGAAAAATTATGATGGGAGGAAGAGGATATAGCATGGTAAACCATTGCTTACCAATACAAGAAAGACATGGGTGTTTCATTCCTGGCTCACTTGGTGTCAGGTACTGATCTTGAGAAGAATCTCTGTTACCCAAGTGCACGGCTTCATTGGAGCAGGTGGAAATATACAAATACTGATTCACTTCTTCATATAGTTGTCAAACTAAACATAACATGAATGAAAAACACACTGAAATGAAATCACTGATATTTGAGTAGGAATGAGAGGAAAAAGTGTCGTACACCCGTTGCTCTACTCGGTGTTCTCACCGGAATCAATGTAATGAATTAGAGCAGTACGGTAAAAAGTAATCATGAGCTAAAAAAACCTCAAAAAGATATCAATATTACTAAACAATTCAAATTTTAATTTATCTGTGCAGTTAGCTGTAGGCTGACGCGCTGCTACTTTCTCAGGGTGAGGTCCCTGAAAACGCAAAAAGCATACAGATAATTCTTTGTTAGATAATTTATAGACAAATTGAATCAATCGGTGTGTGTGAAAACACTAACATCCAGTACCCAGAAAAACAACATCTTTCGGCATGTCAAGCTGGCAGGTACCTTGCATTTGGATATGTCAGCACACCCTTGGAGTGCAAGAGATCATCAGAGAAAAATTATTAGAGGCTAACCCATCCCGGTGACCCGATATCAGTGGCGTGGGTTAGATTTCTGGGTCAGTCCTTCTGCTCCCTGGGTTAGCAGGGCCTGGGGATGCTGAAAATGGAAAAGAGCATCCCAGTCATCAAGCAGTGGCATGAATGTAGGGCCATGATTGCAGAGTTTGGTAAGATGTGGCGTTCAGTCTAGGACTATCATTGCACGGGAATATAAAAATAGAAGAAAAAGAATGCTGGAGTAATTGTGAATGAAAGCTTATCCCAGATCCAATTCCAGTTAGCTGGGGATCTAGATATGCAAGCAGAAACTTCAGTTAAAAAACCATAGTCTTTGAAATTCTGCTGTCTGGCCACCTTCAAAGAAAAAGAGAAGAAAGGGGGTGACCAATTAAATTCCAACTTAGGGGTAACTTATTTATTTAAAGCATGAGACAGGAAAACTAAAAGGACTCTCCTATTGACAATGAATTTGTTGGACAGATTCGACATAGTCCTGTGTTTTAGCGCAGAGGGCACCTGCCTCAGGAGTCACAACAGTCTAGTTGATGATACACGAATGTCAATGTATACAAGGGTATCAATAAGTCCAGACCTAAAAGAACAGATGTTGCACCATCAGTGCACAGTTGAACACTTTCTTGCTATCGGCAGATAGCTCCTATGTTGGAAGCGTTCTACTTTTGCCATGTGCAATTTGCTCCATTGCAATTTTGCAGGACTGACTTGTAAAAACCACTTCTTTCTAGACAGTTCAACTATGCACTGTATTGATTGATATTCTTGCATAGATTGACATACGTATATTATCAACTAAGCTGATTTATTTGTGGCTCCGGAGGCAGGCGCCCTCTGTGCTGAAATGCAGGACTGTGTCAAGTCTATCCAATAAGTTCATTGTCAGTAGGAGAGATCGTTTAGTTTTCTTGTCTAATGTTTTAAATGCATTCGATTGGTTGCCCCCTTTTTTTCTTTTCCTTTTTTTTATATACATCTGGCCACCTTCTACATGAGTCACATGTTTGTATACAGTGAATCTTTCAGTTGAATCAGGTTGTACCCATTCATTGTGTAAACCCTTCACAACTAGACTACATAAATGGGGATTATTTTATGTTTTCAACATATCAAGTGTTCTTTAGATTTTGTTTTCAGAATCATTTTGTTTCATGTGAATAGTAGAGAAGCAAATAAAATGCTGCACATTGACACCTTAAGTGAATTAGTTGACTGGATTCTGTATTTACCTATATTTATGCTCTGTCCCCTTGTATTGTGGACTTGATTAGAGGGTTGTGTTTTCTTTGGGGGGGGCTGGGTGTTTCTTTGGAAGGTGGTATATTAATTGTACTTTTTTTTGTTACAAACAGTGTTTGGATATAATATTTGAAATTCTGTAAATAAATTTTTATTAATGAATGTTGCACTGTGATTGCCATCTCCAGGACTGTAATACATCACTCATGCTGAAGAGACACTGTTAGATTATGCATTGAGTGGTATGCTGTGAGCATGAGAATTAAAGCTGAATCACATCCCCATCTCATAATGTTAAATAGTTTTCTTTTTCCCTTTCATCCTGTTGTTTGAAGGAGTGTGAAAGCAAGTCACATCTTGATATCAGTGGATGGGAAGGTTTACCTCTCAGGTCTACGCAGTATTCTTAGTATGATTAATCATGGACAGCGTCTCAAAGTTGTGCACGACTTCCCCAAATACAGTATCAAGGTTCTTCCTTGGCTAAGTCCTGAAGTCCTACAGCAGGTGAGCTTCAGACATATCGGACAGGTGACTCCCTTTTAAGTATGATTTTTTTAATTGTAGGTACAATAACTATTAAATTTTGTTTATTTTAAACTTAACTTCAGGTCCAATTATTGGATAGCCTGGCTCATATTCCCACCTTTTTGTTTACAATAACTATAGCAGAGCTTTCATGTAGCTTCTCATTCTCCTTCCAAAACAAAAAAGATTTCAGATAGAAAGTGTGTCTTACCATTCTGTCCAGGGGGTTCGTTGCTGTGAAAATTTGAGTTTTCAAACTTTAGCAAGAGTCCATGAGAGATTTTAGAAATAAACTAGAAATCCAGAAATTACTCACAAATAAAATCTTTAAAAATCAATGATATAATAACTGCCAAAATTCCAACCCTTATTCTTTCCCCAGTACTGGCTTGTAATGAGGACTTTTCAGACCACTTGAATCTCTTGAATGTGTGAAGAGGGACCTGTGTGATCTCAAAAGCTCTTCATGCTCAGATACTATCATTTTTGGTTCATTGTTGGTTTAATACAAGCGATCACAATGTATAAAGAAACCCCTACAAGTTAAGTATTTTGATCATAATAATCTGTTTAAAAAAATATTGCACTGCTCTTTCAACGCATATGCTGTCAAACAAAAAAAAAAAACCTAGGCAGCTGACAATACTAAAATATATTAAAAGTATATAATGCATATATGCTATTATAAATAGCATAAGCATCAAATAATGAAAGGCAATAACTCTCCCTTTCCTTACTCATTGGCCCCCCCCCTCCCCTAATGGAAAAATGACCTCTTTAAACTTTTCTCTCCAAAAGGAGCAACCACTCCTTTGCTATTGCTCCTTTGGGAGCAGTGTTCATTGTCCTTAAGGATGTAACCTGCTGGCCAGATTTAGGGCCGATGGTTGCAGGGTTTCGAAAGGAGCCATGGTCCATGGTTCCTGTCCCTCAGAAATGAACAGACTGGGTATGGTTGTCCCATGATGTCAGTGAGAGGGGTAGGGTCATACCAAGGCACGCAGGAGCTGAAACTGCTGAAACAAGGCAGAAGAGGTTTCCAGCAATATTGTACCTTGTTATGACTTCTTGGTAATATACTTTTCTGATAAAGTGCTAAATGACACTTTCACAATGCTTTAAACCATAAATTGACTCTTTTAAATATGCTATTGTCACTTACATCAGAGAACAATTCAGCCCCAAAGTCCTTTGTTTAGACATGTTCTATTTCAAACCCCCTTTGGTCCTGTTAATCTAGGTAAAAGTACAAATTTGCAGATTTTTACAGCAGTTGACCAAAGAGATGTGAAAAACAAAAATTTCTCCCCTTTTTTCCTGATTGTAGAATCTGCAGGGGTACGATGCCAAATCAGACATTTATAGTGTGGGAATAACTGCCTGTGAATTAGCAAATGGACACGTCCCATTTAAGGACATGCCTGCCACCCAGGTGAGACTTTGCTTCTGCTCCTGCTCCAGAGCTTTGGTTCAGTAGGATTACTCTGTTGGTGAGGGAGTTGGGGAACTGACTATAATTCTCAGAATACATATATTATTTAGCTTGTGCAGGGCCAACCCAAAGGTACCTGGTGCCCTAGGTAAACCTTCCACTATGTACTACCATGCCCCCCCCCCCCCCCCAAATCATGGGATGCATCACAGCTCAGGGCACTCCAACTCCCCATCCGCTGTGTCAAGTAGCTTTCCATACTTCCCCCTGTTCTTCAGCATCTCTCTCGTTCTCTCCCTCCCTTCACCCTTCCCCCGCCCCACGAGGTGTTCAGGCCTTCTCTTCCTTCCTCTACTGCTGCGACACAGCAGTCAGCTGTAGAAGATGTATTGTGGCCAGCATCGGTCCTTGGACATGTGCAGATGCTTATGGCCCTGCACTGGCCACTCACTGCCCAGAGGAAGAGAGGTAAAGCCTGAACACCTTGGGAGAATAAAGGAGAGAGAACCTGGAGACCGTGCTGATGCCACACCCTAAAAAGTGCTGTCCTAGTTGGCTGCCTAGTGGATGGGCTGGCACTGACTCTGCGGCTTCTCTCTGCCAGGTGTCTTTGATGCTGAAAAGGAAGAAGATTTTATTAGTGTGTTATTCTTGAATGTTGACTCAGACCTCTTTAAAACTTACTTTTAATGCCAACTTGATAACTTCTTTTTTTTTAAATTTTTGGTCCCACCTCTCACTAGATGTTGTTGGAGAAGCTGAATGGAACTGTTCCCTGCCTGCTAGACACCACCACCATCCCTGCAGAGGAGCTGACTATGAAAACTTCTCGCTCAGTCCCCGATTCTGGAATAGGCGAGAGTTCCATTGCCAGCAATGTGCGGACAGCCAACGGGGAACAGCACCCCTACAATCGCACCTTCTCACCCCATTTCCACAGTTTCACAGAGCAGTGCTTACAAAAGAACCCAGCCCTGAGGTACCACAACAATACTACAGGACTCTGAAAGATGCTAGACAGGGTATATATCCAATCACACTTTCTGATATAGTACCAGCAATGGAGCTAGGAGATAAGGGCACCTGGGTTATCGTGTCTCTTAATGACATTCCAAGGATTTTTCCCTCCATAAATTGTGTTGCTGTTATGGTAGTAACACATTTTTAAAATTGCAGATGAGTGGAAACCCTTTAAACTTCAGACAGGTGCAGCTGACACCTAGGCTTTATAATCTGTATGGGCTGATGTAAGCTTTCTGCTTGGTAAGCATAGCATCCAGTTTATATTAGGACTGGTCTGGGGCATAAATATTAGAGAGGCTTTTTTTGATTGCAGGGCTATTTTTAACCACACTTTCCTTAGCGTCCCTCCGGACCGGCCCAGAATGTGACTGATGGGTTGTGCACGCCTTCCAGCAGGTGGAGACTGAGAAAATAAACTGTGACTCTAGCGAGACAATAAGAGCCCTTGCCAGCTAGAGAAAGTAATCTCAGTCTCCAGCAGGTGGAAGGTGGTGAGCCCTTCAGTCTCAGTCTTTTTTCTATTCTGTACTTTATTTCTCTTTGTGGTAAAAGGTTCTTTGAATTAGTTCTGTGCATCTTTGGGGAAAAAAAAAAAACCTGGTTCATAGAGGCAGAGGCCCGTGGGGGTCTCAGTGCCTCGGGGGTGTTACACTTGGGGGGCCAAGTCCCTCCCCCCATAGCCTCCCTGATATTTTTTGGTGTTGGCTTCTTTAGTTGCCTAGAAAGCTAGTATTCTTTATTAAAAAATAATAATAATAATAATAAAAGTTTCCTCAAGCGCTTCACGGAAAGAGCTTTGGAGGCAGGGAGGGGCAGCTACTTAAAAAAAAACGGCCAACAGGTCTACTGTTTGCAAACAGAGCCGTTTTGGTTTGATTTAAACAAGCAGGGCAGATCCTTTGTTGTTTTTCCTGTGTTTCCTTTAAAAGGCGCCTTTGCTTCTTTGTTTGTGAACAGCTGAGAGCGATGTCAGAAAAACTTTGCCAGTGTTCTGTCTGTCAGCGACGGGGACTTGGTGCAAGCGGGGTATGTAAATTTTGCACTGCTGCAGAGGTTTTAGTGGAGCAGGGTACAGGGGCCATGAAATCGTGGGGGGGGGGGGGGGTGGGGTCAGATTCGGCCGTTTTAGCAGCGGTCGCGTCTCCTTTGGTGCTGGTTTCGGCAGGAAACGCCGCCATTTTAGATGTCTCGCTAAGTGCTGCGCCCCAGGCCTCTCTGACTGCTGTGCCTCTGCCTACTGCTCAAACTCCCGTTTTGTCAGCGGGTGAAAGAAAATTTCCTCCTGAATTCGTGGTACAGATGTATCAAGCCTTTCTGCTGCACAAAGCTGCTCCTGTGGACCCTCCAGGAAAAAGATCTCCTCTTTGGCTGTAAAACGGGTCAGACACTCTGTGGAGGCAGAACAGGATTTTTCTTTTACCCCTGATCAGGAAATGCCATCCTTAGAAGAAGAAGCATGGTTACCCGAGGAGCAATTTTCTGAGGACCTTGAACAGACAGAAGATGGAGAAGAATCTCTTTCTGCGGAGGAGGATCCTTCGGTGGTAAGGATTTTTCATAAAAATGGACTTCAGGAGCTTATTTCTCAGGTTTCTTCTACTTTGCATTTTGATGGCCAAGATGTCCAAGTGGCCGAGCCTAGAAAGGTGAATTTGCTGGTCAAGGGTATTCGCAGAGCAGGTAGATCTTTTCCTATGCATCAGGATATTAGGGATATTATTCAGGCTCAGTGGGAGATTCCTGATTCTGCTTTTCGGCTTGCTAGATCTGTGGTCAGGCTTTATCCGGTTCCTGACTCAGATAAAGACCTTTTGCACCCTCCAGTAGTGGATGCGGTAGTTTCCGCAGTTAGCAAGCGAAACACGGTTTCCATGGACGGTGGAACGGTGCTGTGAGATACCCAGGATTGCTGTATTGAATCCTTGCTGAAGAATTCCTTTGATGTTTCTGCTCTGGCAGTGCAGGCCGCAATTTGTGGGTCCTTAGTAGCGAAATATTATTTCCGCTGGTCAGAAAGAGTTTTGGACCGTTCTTCAGATGATCTTTCAGCTGTTGATGCTGAAGTGGCAAAGTTGGAAATGGGTTCTGCCTTTTTGGCAGATGCTCTTTATGATTTGCTTAGGGCTTCTTCTAAGTCTATGGCTCTTTCCGTCGTGGCCCTTCGTACACTTTGGCTGCGTGGCTGGTTGGCGGATGCGGCTTCTAAGTCCAAGCTTAGTAAATTTCCCTTTAAGGGTTCTTTTCTGTTTCATGAAGGATTAGACAAGCTGGTGCATAGCTTGGGTGAGGCTAAGGTTCCAAGATTGCCTGAGGATCATCCCAGAGGTTCTGGCCGTGGCAATTTTTCAGGTCGTGGTAGAGGCTGTGATTTTTGTTGTTATCGACTGGACAGAGTTTTTCCGGTGCAACGCTCCAGGTTTTTCCAAAGGACTCAGTCCTTTCGAGGAAGTCGTAGGGGAGGTTGAGAGGCAGGGAATTCCTTTTCCTCCTCCTCCCGTCCTGAACAATAAAGGTTTGCGGGCCCAGCCTCTAGTCCAAGTAGGTGCTTGGTTAGCACAATTTCAAGGGAGGTGGGCCCAGATTACTTCGGACCAGTGGGTACTAGAGGTTATTCGAGACAGGTATGTCTTAGAGTTTGCTCATCCTTTGTCAGACGCTTTCCTACAATCTCCTTGCCATTCTCGCATGAAGGCCAGAGCCGTCAGATACTCTTCGCAGACTTCTGGACCTCCGAGCAATTTGTCCAGTCCCTTTGGCGGAACGGCGTCAAGGCCGTTACTCCATTTACTTTCTGGTACCCAAGAAAGAGGGTTCCTTCCGACCGATTTTAGATCTCAAGGCGGTCAATCGAGCTCTCAAGGTGCCCTCGTTTCGTATGGATACGGTCCGGGGAGTTTCTGACCTCTCGATCTTACAGAAGCCTATTTCCACATTCCTATTCGTCCTGCACATCAACGTTTCCTCTGTTTTGCAGTGCTAGGTCAGCACTTTCAGTTTTGGGCTCTACCCTTCGGACTGGCGACTGCTCCTCGTACGTTTACCAAGGTCATGGTTGTTGTAGCTGCGGCTCTCAGAACGGAAGTCATTTTAATCCATTCTTACTTAGATGATTGGTTGATCCGGGCAAAGCCTTACCATGATAGTGTTCAGGTGACAGCTCGGGTGGTAGAATTCTTACAGTCCCTAGGTTGGGTAGTCAATATGCAGAAGAGCCGTCTTCAGCCTTCTCGGTCGTTAGAGTAACTGGGAGTCCTGATCGACACAAGGCAGAGTCACATGTTTCTTCCACCGGCCCCTGTCCTCAAATTACAGTCTCAGATTAGTCAGTTCTTGCAGAATTCGAGACCGTCAAGGGACTATCTACAGGTTCTGGGATCCATGGCGGCAACGATCGAGGCGGTGCCCTGGGTCAGGGCTCACATGAGGACTCTCCAAAGGTCACTTCTGTCGAGATGGTCGTCGCAGAGGGATTCTCTTCATCAGAGATTACCACTTTCGCTCCAGGTGAAGACCAATCTTTGATGGTGGCTTTGAGAGGCCAATCTGACCAAAGGTATGCCTCTAGATCAGCCCAGCTGTTGTGACGACAGATGCCAGACTCCAAGGCTGGGGAGCTCACTGTCAGGAACAGTTTGCTCAGGGCCTCTGGACTCGTCAGGAGACATCTTTCTCAATCAACCTGTTAGAGACCAGAGCAATTTGGCACTCCAGGGTTTTCTTCATCTTCTGAAAGGCGGAGAAGTCCGAGTGATGTCAGACAATGACACCTCGGTAGCGTATATCAATCGGCAAGGAGGGACGAGGAGCCTACCATTGGAGTGAGAGGCGTCGCTGCTGTTTCAGTGGGCAGAGGTCCATCTGGTAGCTCTATCAGCGGCTCACGTGGCAGGGGTCCTAAATGTTCAAGCAGATTTTCTCAGTCGTCACTTGCTCGATCCCGGAGAGTGGTCTCTAAGTGAAGTGGCGTTTCGGCAACTGGTCAGTCGTTGGGGGTGTCCCAGAATGGATCTGTTTCCCTCCTCCTGCAATGCAGAACTTCCTCTGTTCTTCAGTCGTCACAAGGATCCCAAAGCGCAGAGCGTAGACGCTCTTCTTCAATCCTGGCCAACCAGTCTACTGTATGCCTTTCTTCCATGGCCTCTGATAGGGCATCTTATTCAGAAGGTTGAGACTCATAGGGGGCGTCTGATCTTAGTGGCACCGGATTGGCCTCGCAGACCGTAGTACGCTGACCTGCGGTGTCTTCTGATAGATGTTCCCTTCAGACGTCCTGTCACACAAGATCTGTTGACGCAGGGTCCGGTGGTGGATCCAGTTCGATTCTGTCTTACGGCCTGGCTCTTGAGAGGGTTAAGCTGACTAAGAAAGGTTATTCCGCTAAGGTCATTGCTACTGTACTTCGCTCTCGTCGCCGTTCTACCACTTTGAATTATGTGCGCACCTGGAGGTTTTTTTGAGGCGTGGTTTAAGGAGTTTAGTCTATTCCTCTGTTCCGCAAATTTTGGATTTTTTGCAGCAGGGTTATGACAAAGGTCTTGCTTTGGCTTCTCTTAAAGTGCAGATTGCAGCTTTGACATGTTTTCGTGGTCGTGTCCAAGGGAGAGCTCTATCTAGTCATCTGGATGTGCTGCGTTTTTTGAAGGGGGGTTAATCTCCTTTGTTCCCCATCTCAATGTTCTTTTCCTCGTTGGGATCTGAATTTAGTGCTTTCGGTTCTTACTAAGCCTCCCTTCGAGCGTTTGTCGTCCTGTTCTCTGAAAGACTTGACTCTGAAGACAGTATTTTTGGTGGCCGTTGCTTCGGCTAGGCGAGTTTCGGAGTTGCAGGCGCTGTCATGTAGCTCACCATTTTTGGAGTTCTCTTCTGATCGGGTAGTTTTGCGGCCAGTTCCTTCCTTTCTTCCCAAGGTTGTGACTTGTTTTCATGTATCTCAGCCGGTGGTTTTGCCTGTGTTAGGTTCTTTCTCCGGAGCAGCGGCATTTGAAGCGTTTGGTTGTAAAAATGGGTGTTGAAACAGTATATCAAGTCTACTGATGACATTCGGTGATCCGATCGTTTATTCTGATCGGAGGTTCACGTAAAGGGTTTATGGCCTCTAAGCCCTCTATTTCCCGGTGGCTTAAATAGAGGAGTGTGGTAGCCGTGTTAGTCCACTCTTAAGGTTATCAATAGAAATCAAACAAAATAAAACATGGAAAAGAAAATAAGATGATACCTTTTTTATTGGACATAACTTAATACATTTCTTGATTAGCTTTCGAAGGTTGCCCTTCCGATCTGAGGAAGAAGGGCAACCTTCGAAAGCTAATCAAGAAATGTATTAAGTTATGTCCAATAAAAAAGGTATCATCTTATTTTCTTTTCCATGTTTTATTTTGTTTGATTTGTATTGATAACCGGTGGCTTAAAGAAATGATTGCCTCAGCTTACCTTCTTTCTGGGAAACCTGTTCCAGAGCATGTTAAGGCTCACTCTACAAGAGGTCAGGCAGCATCTTGGGCAGAGCGTTGTCTGGTGCCTCCGGAGGACATTTGTAGGGCAGCGACTTGGTCGTCTTTGCATTCTTTTTCTAAGCACTATCGTTTGGATGTCCTGAGTTGTCAGCAGGTTGCTTTCGGAGCGCACGTCTTGACGGCGGGACTACTAGGGTCCCTCCCATAATTTCACTGCTTTGTTACTTCCCATCAGTCACATTCAGGTATCTGTGTTTTCAGGGGTTAAGAGATATTTCTTTATTCGGAGCTGTGCTGCTAGTTTTGTTGTTTATTTCTGTATTCAGGAAAAAAAAAAGTATTTTCTGGTTATCTAAATGTCATGTTGGCAATGTGCCAGTGGCTGCTCAGGTTTTTGATGCACAGATCATTTATTTCTTCTGTGGCTTTACTTCTGCTTTGGTACTTTGTTACTGGATCTTTCTCTAGCTGGTAAGGGCTCTTATTGGCTCGCTAGAGTCACAGTTTTTTTTCTCAGTCTCCACCTGCTGGAAGGCGTGCACAACCAGTCAGTCACATTCTGGGCCGGTCCGGAGGGACAAAGGAAAGCAAATTAGCAGGTAAGGCCTAATTTATCCTTGTTAGGTACTGGGGAATGCAAATGACATACATAGTACAGGATATGCATACACAGAACACACCTACTTTAGTGGCAGGATTATAAGAAGGGGTAGAGATACTCAGATTCAGCTGCAAGTCATGACTTGCATCCTGGCTGTGTTTTATATTGTGTCCTTTCAATTTTTCTTCTACAGGCCAAGTGCTGCTGCCTTACTCAGCCATTCCTTTTTCAAACAGGTAAAACAATTCAGTTACTTTTTTTCCAATATAGGGCAGTTCTGTTCTTGAGTGATGGTGCTATGGTAGACAACTGATATTAAAAATTGATTTCAGGTTTAATGCTACAGATACATGAAACTTGCCAGGGTTTAGAGGAACTGAGCTCCTGAAACCTTACTCCAGGAGGAAAAAATCTGGAATCGCCTCACAGGTGTTGGGTGGGTAGGAAAGGAGGAGTGGCCTAATGCTTAGTGCAGCAGGTTGCGGACCTAGGGAACCGGGTTCGATTCCCACTGCTGCCTAATGCTCGGCAGTGGGTTGAGATCCTGGGGAACTGGGTTTAATTCTCTCTGCAGCTCCCCATGGGCAAGTCACTTAGCCCTCCATTGCCCCAGATACAATATACTACTTAGATTGTGAGCCCATTAGGGCCAGTGGAAGTACCTGTACAATTGTATATAAACCACCTTGACTTGTATTCGAAAGAGGTGGTATATCATATTAATAAACAATTGCCAGCTACCAACAGATTGCTTTTTTTAGGAAATTCATTTGGTAATCTGAATTTTCCTTGTCATCAGCAGCATGTGAATCCAGAAACTGATAGGTAATGTCCATCTACCAACAGGTGAAGTTAGAGAGCACAATTGAACTCTGTCTTACCGGATGGTGAGGCTTCTGGTGAGTTAGTATCTCTCTATGTCCAGCAGGTGGTGGACAGTCTCACTTCGGCATCTGGTTTCTTCAGAGTTGCATGATGGCAGATAAGGGCCAAATGACCCATCAAGTCTGCCCCTCCTCAGTAACCACTGACTCCTCCTTTTCCTAAGGGATCCCATTTGCCTGTTCTTGTCTTCTGTTCTGGCTTCTAGTTCAGCTGAGCCTAGGAGTGTTAGGCTGCTGCTAGTGCCTACTTAGGATACTACTTAGGATACACTAGGACTTGTTTATCTTGGGTTCAGCGAGCTTCTGACTGGGTGATCTGGATTCTCCAGTGTCAGTGAATTTTCGTAGTATAGAGAATGGTCTAGCCTATATGGCTGATTCCTTTTATGATCCCATCAGAACTTCATCTAAATAAAAGGGGCGCTTGGGGAGTACAAGGTCATAGCGGAGAAACTGAATGAATTCTTTGCTTCTGTCTTTACGGAAGAAGATGTAAGAGACCTGCCTGTACTGGAAATGGTTTTCAAAGGTGATGATGCGGAGGAGCTGAAAGAAATCTTGGTGAGCCTGGAAGATGTACTGAGCCAAACTGACAAATTAAAGAGTAGTAAATCACCTGGACAGGTTGGCATATATCCAGGGGTACTCAACACAAGCATGAAATTGCTGATCTGCTGTTAGTAATATGTAACCTGTCGTTTAAAATTGTCCATATTGTCCAGATTGGAGAGTAGCCAATGTGACTCCTATTTTTAAAAAGGGTTCTAGGGGTGATCCGGGAAATTACAGACTGGTAAGCCTGACATTGGTGCTGGGCAAAATAGTAGAAACTATTATAAAGATTAAAATTACAGAACACGTAGACAAACATGGTTTAATGGGACACAGTCAGTATGGGTTCAGCCGAGGGAAGTCTTGTCTCACTTTATCTAGATTTTCAGAAAGCTTTTGAGAAAGTTCCTCATGAGAGACTCCTGAGAAAATTAGAATTATGGGATAGGAGGCAAGGTTCTGGTGTGGATTAGGAATTGGTTATAGGACAGAAAACAGAGGATAGTGTTAAATGGTCGCTTCTTTCAATGGAGGAGAGTGAACAGTGGAGTGTCGCAGGGATCTGTATTGATACCGGTGCTATTTAACATATTTATAAATGATATGGAAATTGTAATGATGAATGAGGTGATTAAATTTGCAGATGATACAAAACTATTCAAGGTTGTTAAAACACGTGCGGCCTGTGAAATATTGCAAGAAGACCTTAGGAAACTGGAAGACTGGGTATCCAAATGGCAGATGAAATTTAATGTGGACAAATGCAAGCTTATGCACATTGGAAAGAATAATCCAAATCATAGTTAACTGATGCTAGGTGTCGTTGTAGATAACACGCTGAAATCTTCTGCTCAGTGTGCAACGGCGGCCAAATAAACAGGTTTCTAGGAATTATTAGGAAAGGAATGGTAAATAAAACCGAAAATACTCTAATGCCGTTGTATTTCTCCATGGTGCGACTGCACCTTGAGTATTGTGTTCAGTTCTGGTCGCCATATCTCAAAAAAGATATATTGGAATTAGAAAAGGTTCAAAGAAAAGTGACCAAAATGATAAAGGGTGTGGAACTCCTCTTCTCTTGTATGAAGAAAGGCTAAAGAGATTAGGGCTGTTCAGCTTGGAAAAAAAGACGGATAAGGGGAGATATGATTGAGGTCTGCAAAATCCTGAGTGGTGTAGAAAGAGAAGTGAATCAGTTATTTACTCATTCTAAAAGTACAAAGGCTAGGGGACACTTAATGAAGTTATATGGAAATACTTTTAAAACAAATAGGAGGAAATATTTTTTCACTCTTTGTTGGAGGATGTAATAACAACTGTTAGCGTATCTGGGTTTAAAAAAGGTTTGGACAAATTCCTGGAGGACTAGTCCATAGTTATTGAGGCAGATGTGGGGAAGCAACTGCTTGCCCCGGGATTGGTGACATGGAATGTTGCTGCTAATTAGGTTTCTGCCAGGTACTTGTGACCTGGCTTGGCCACTGTTTGGAAAACAGGATACTGGGCTAGATGTACCATTGGTCTGACCCAGTATAGCTACTCTTTTTTATTTTAACAAATGGCCTTAGTGGTAACTGCTAAGCAGCATCTCATAAGTTTCCCTTTCAGGGCAAGCTCCTGTTTTGGGAGGATTTAAAACGATTGGTCTAAGATTTGACAGACTCTGACACAGGGTCTACCTGAAGGTAAACCTAAGCCAACCTATAGATCCTCTCAATCTCAGCCTCAATTGAAGGAAGCCAAGCAAATAGATTGGGTTATTCTCAGTCTTTTCAGAGGCCCAAGTATCAGCCCAAGCAGTCCCTTTGGGATGACAGGAGGACTTCTCATCAAATTTCCAGGTTAGCGCCTTCTCCATATAATCTACAATGATTGTGTTCTGGTCCACTCCTTGCACCAACTGATAGGACAGTTGTCCAGTTTTTACTAGGAGTAGACCAAGATAACATCAGACCAGTGAGTCTTAGACATTGTCAGAGAAGGTTACAGATTAGACATGTCAAATAGAAAAATTTATTTTGA
The DNA here is from genome assembly GCF_901765095.1 of Microcaecilia unicolor. NCBI lineage: Eukaryota > Metazoa > Chordata > Amphibia > Gymnophiona > Siphonopidae > Microcaecilia > Microcaecilia unicolor. The sequence goes on from NC_044042.1 coordinate 94,716,101, forward strand.
ATCCCTGTGCAAAGCTTGGCTCAAGAGAAGTGCAGTCCTTGCCACTCTTCACAATCTTCGCACATTGGGAGTCTATTCTGCCTGTCCCCTCTCAGGAACGAGTCATTACTCTATTTATTTTGTGGTTCCCAAAAAAGGGTGTTCCTTTCGTCTAGTCCTCGATCTCAAGAAGATGAATACGTTCCTTGGAGTCAAGTATTTTTACATGGAGACTGTCCATCCCAGAGAGTTTCTTACTTCTCTGAATCTCAAGGAAGCATATTTTCATATTCCAATCTGGCCACCTCATTAATGATTCTTAAGGTTTGCGATTCTGTGTCACGTTTTCAAGGCAGGAACTAGGTTTGTGAGCCCTTGGGCCACTGCCGAGGAGCGGCAGCGGCAGGCAAAACCACCCCACACAGGGATAAGACAGAACTCTGACAGGGACAGCTAGACGTCACCTGCACTTGAACACCGTTCCTCAGGAGTTGAGCCCCTGGGTGCAGGTGGCCGGCAGGACTTACCGGACAGGGCAGGAACTGGATACCCACTAGGCAGGAAGTGGACAGGCCAAAAGGGTCAGGAACTGAAAGCTGCAGAGCAGCCACTAAACAAGAAACGCAGACAACCAAGAACTAGACAGAGAAATACAAACAAGAAACAAGACTGGGAACAAGCAATAAAGTACAAGATAACCTACACAAAGACTACTAGAAACAGGCAAGAATCTCAGACAATAAACTGGACTAGGCAGAAGTGCACAGCGCACACCAGCATACCAGGGACCTTAGGCGATGCAAAGGCAAACACAGAAGTTTCCAGGCTCTAGCAGATTACCTGCGAGCCTCTTCAGATGTCAGGTTGTAGACAAATGTGTCTTTGCACTGCAGTCAACTACATACTCAAGTCTTTAGAAGCCACAAAGCCACTTTTGAACTTGGCCTTGTGTTGCACTTACCACAAAGAAGTACAGTTCACAGGTGTTTGGGCAAATCAGTCTTCCTCCTCTGAGAGCGATGCATACACCATCAGCTCCCCTGTTCTTCTGTTCTTCTCTCTCTCTTATGTCCAGAATTGGCCCTGCCCTCCAGGTCCACAGGTGACAAACCAGGACCAATCAGGAACCATGTTACATACGGTCATCGCAGTAAGACCTTGGGCTTTAGTTGTAGCCTTGTTAATGAGGTTAAACACAATTCCCACTGCAGCTCCTTGTGACCTTGGGAAAGTCACTTAATCCTCCATTACCCCAGGTACAAAAACTTAGACTGTGAGCCCTCTAGGGACAGAGATGTACCTGCATATATTGTGTACAGCGCCGCATACGTCTAGTAGCACTATAGAAGTGCTTAGTAGTAGTAGCATTACCTCAATCATGTCTTGCAGTGCAAAACTCTCCTACACAGTTTCACACAAGATACTCTGTGAAGCTTTCTCCTCTGCAACTTCTCAGGCGATAACTGGAAGGCTAAAGCGAGTAAACAACCTGTCCTTGGGTGAAGTCACTAGCACAGCTGTGCCAGGAAAGAAATGCAGAATCCATCAGAAAAGATGGTTCATGATGTAGCCAGGCCTCAGGCTGCAGAATCCATAGTGCTTCAGAAAAGATTATTCATGTTGTAGCCAGGCTGCAGGCCCAACAGAGGTGAGATCCAGGGAAACACGCCTACATTTCAGGTCTGCAATCTCTTCCAAGGTGTCTCGTTGATCCTTCAGTGAATGGTGGTCACAAGGGATGCCAGCCTTGGGGACCTCATTGTCTTCATCACTACTTAAGGCCTTTGGTCCAAGGTGGAAGCCCTCTGGCCAATCAGTCGGCTGGAGCTCAGAGTGTCTGATTGGCTCGGAAGGCCTTCCACAATATCCTCAGAGGACACCTGGTATGGATCTTCTTAGACAGTGTGACAACAGTAGCGTACATAAACAGGCAAGGGGGAACTCACCATGTGATCCTTGCTCTGGAGGCTTGATTCAGTGGGCCCATGATTTCAGCTGCCCACATTGCCGGACATCTGAACGTTCAAGTGGACTACCTCAGCAGGAACTCTGGACCTAACAGAATGGGAGTTGTCTCTGATGGTCTTTTCCATGATCACTCAGAGATGGGGGACCCCTGTCTTAGATTTAATGGCAACCAGATGCAATGCCGAAGTCCCAAATTCTTTAGCTGAAGAAGAGTGTGTTTCCGAGGGGTAAGATGCACTTCTTCAGGAGTGGCCAGGGGGAAATTTCTCTACATATCCTCACCCTGGCCGATGATAATCCTACACAAAATTCTTCTTCATCCCGATTTACTGATACTAATCAGACTGGCCCTGAAGGCCATGGTACACAGATCTAGTCCATTTCCTTTCCATCCATTTCGTCATCAAGACCTACCGTCTCGGGGGCCAGTTCTAATGCAGGATCCATCCCCCTTTGGTCTTGTGGTTTGGCTGTTGAGAAGGAAAGATTGCTCAGAAGGTGTCATAGCTACCTTTTATTACAAGCATGTAAGCAGCGTTATTCTTCGTTATATTCTTGGGTATGGTGGTTTTTTTGAGTCCCAGGTACTCGGAAAGATCGGTTTTGAAGTCTTCAGCTACCTTGCCTCAGATTCTCACCTTTTTACAGGATGGTTTTCAGAAGGGCCTGACCTTGAACTCTCTCAAGGTTCAAGTCACAGCCCTCTCCTGTTAGAGAATATGTGACTCGTTAATCTTTGGAGGCTCACACTGTGTTGTAGTGTGATTTTCTTAAGGGAGTTATTTAAATTAATCCCCCTATTCATCAGCGCTATATGACCTGGAATCTCAATTTGGTCCTTAAGGCGCTCCGGAAGGCACCTTTTGAGCCATGGAAATCTGTCGCTCTCAAAGATTTTACTTAGAAGATGGTGTTCCTAGTGGCTATCACTTTGACTTGACAGATTTTTGATCTTCAGGCCTTAATGTGCGTGGATCCTTTCCTTTCTTTCACCAAGGCTGGGGTCTTGGTTCAGCCAGTTCATTCCTTTTTACCAAAGGTTGTATCATCCTTCTGCATTAACCAACCTCCTTTTCTGCCATCTTTTTTAAAAAACTGCATTCACTTGATGTCCGCCGTGGTTTGCTGCGTTAACATAGTAACATAGTAGATAACAGCAGAGAAAGACCTGTACGGTCCATCCAGTCTGCCCAACAAGATAAACTCATATGTGCTACTTTATGTGTATTCCTGACCTTGATTTGTATCTGCCATTTTCAGGGTACAGACCGTAGAAGTCTGCCTAGCACTAGCCCCACCTCCCACCACTGGTGCTGCCACCCAATCTCCGCTAAGCTTCTGAGGATCCATTCCTTCTCAACAGGATTCCTTTATGTTTATCCCACTCATTTTTGAATTCCATTACCGTTTTCATCTCCACCACCTCCCGTGGGAGGGCATTCCAAGTATCCACCACTCTCTCCGTGAAAAAATACTTCCTGACATTTTTCTTGAGTCTGCCCCCCTTCAATCTCATTTCATGTTCTCTAGTTCTACCGCCTTCCCATCTGTGGAAAAGGTTCGTTTGCGGATTAATACCTTTCAAATATTTGAACGTCTGTATCATATTTATTTACTAGTAAAAAAGGCCCGTTTCAGACACATATGAAACGGGCGCTAGCAAGGTTTTCCTCGGAGTGTGTTTGTTTGAGAGAGAGTGTGTGTGATAGTCACTTTGTGAGGGAGATTGAATGTGCGAGTGTGTGTGTGAGAGAGAGTGAGACTGGGTGCGAGTGTGTGTGTGAGAATGAGAGTTTGTCCCAGGGCCCCCCCTCTCTCTCCCTCCCTCCCTCCCTCCCTCCCTCCCTGTTCCAGGGTCCTCGTCCCCCCTCCCTCCCAATTCCAGGGTCATCGTTCCCTCCCCCTCCCTCCCTCTGTTTTAGTGCCATGGTCATCCCCTCCCTCCCTCTGAATTTCAGGGTCTCCCCCCTCCTTCATCCGAGTTTCAGGGTCTCCCCCTCCCTCCAGGGGATTGGGGGACGGGAGAGCCCTTGAGACAGCTGAGTGGGGGTAGTGGGGCGCTTGCGCAGTACTCATCCGACTCAGAAAGTGGCAGGAGGCACTGACAGATTGTGCTCCGTCTGGCACCGCAGTTGGAACTCAACAGGAGGGAGAGGTATGCGTCTTACGTCGAGTCCTGCAGTCGAGAGAGTAGTGCACCCCGCTTGCAGCCCCGCAGTGCCTCTCAGGGGCCCAGGCTGCAGCCAGTATCGCGCTGCCTAGAGGGAGATGTGTGGGCGCCAAGCCGGGGACCCTGGGCTGCACCCTGTGATATGGAAGCACAGGGCAGTAGCAGTGGCAACGGCCATTGGCGTGTGAAGGGCTTGAGGCGGCACAGGAGAGAGCGGCTCGTGAGCCAGGGAGTCTTCCTCTGTTCCCTCCTGCTCAGTGTTTGCTGCACCGCCGACATCCTGCAGAGTCCGGTGAGCTCCGCGCGCGCTGTTTATTGTGTGTGTGCTCGTGAGGGTTTGGAGGCAGCACTGCTGTTCAGGTGGCCGGCGGGAGGTAAAGCAAGCAAAACTCTTTTAATCTGCTTTTCTGGGGGGGGGGGGGGGGGGTTGGTTTTTGTCCTTTCTTTTTCTTATCTTTTATTTTCCATGAATGTTCGATGAAGCTGCCTGGGCCTGCACTGCTGTTGCTTGGGCTCTCTGGATGATGTCATCCGAGGCTTCAGTTCCAGGCACAGCCAATCAGAATGGAGGCATGGGCCCAGGCAGCTTCATGGAACGTTCATGGTGCAAATTATTATATAGGATTACATTTGTATCCCATATTTTCCCACCTATTTGCAGGCTCAATGTGGCTTACATAGTACCAGAGAGGCGTTCGCCGACTTTGGTATGAACACATACAAAGTGATGGGGTAAAATTAAGGTTCATGTGGAACAGACACAATAGGGAATCGTAGAGCGTAAGAGTTATGCCATTACGGGCTTTGGTTTTGTTGTGTTGCAGAGTTCAGGCATTTAAGTTGGATCGGTAAGGTAGGCCTTTTTAAACAGGTTAGTTTTATCACCCCTGTTTTTCCTTTCGTCCAGATTATACATGTTGAGGTCAGCAAGTCTCTCCTCATACGTCTTGTGACGCAAATCCCATACCATTTTTGTAGCTTTTCTTTGCACTGCTTCAATTCTTTTTACATCCTTAGCAAGATACGTCCTCCAAAACTGAACACAATACTCCAGGTGGGGCCTCACCAACGACTTATACAGGGGCATCAACACCTCTTTCTGCTGGTCACACCTCTCTCTATACAGCCTAGCAACCTTCTGGCTACGGCCACTGCCTTGTCACACTGTTTTGTCGCCTTCAGATCCTCAGATACTATCACCCTAAGATCCCTCTCCCTGTCTGTACATATCAGACTCACACTGCCTAACATACGTCTCCCGTGGATTTCTACTCCCTAAGTGCATCACTTTGCATTTCTTCGCATTGAATTTTAATTGCCAAACCTTAGACCATTCTTCTAGCTTCTGCAGATCCTTTTTCATGTTTTCCACTCCCTCCGGGGTGTCCACTCTTACAAATCTTGGTATCATCCGCAAAAAGGCAAACTTTACCTTCTAACCCTTTGGCAATGTCGCTCACAAATATATTGAACAGAATCGGCCCCAGCACCGATCCCTGAGGCACTCCACTACTCACCTTTCCCTCATCCGAGCGAATTCCATTAACCACCACCCTCTGGCATTTGTCTGTCAGCCAGTTCCTAATCCAGTTCACCACATCGGATCCTATCTTCAGCCTGTCAAGTTTATTCAAGAGCCTCCTGTGGGGAACCGTGTCAAAAGCCTTGTTGAAATCTAAGTAGATTACGTCTATAGCACGTCCGTGATTCAGTTCTCCGGTCACCCAGTCAAAGAATTCAATGAGATTCGTTTGGCATGATTTACCTTTGGTAAAGCCATGTTGTCTCGGATCTTGCAACTTATTGGCTTCCAGGAAATTCACTATCCTTTCCTTCAGCATCGCTTCCATTACTTTTCCAGTAACCGAAGTGAGGCTTACAGGCCTGTATGTTCCAGCTTCTTCCTTATCACCACTTTTGTGAAGAGGGACCACGTCTGCTCTTCTCCAATCCCACGAAACCTCTCCCGTCTCCAAGGATTTATTAAACAAATCTTTAAGAGGATCCGCCAGAACCTCTCTGAGCTCCCTCAATATCCTGGGGTGGATCCCATGGCTTTGTTCACCTTTAGATTTTCAAGTTGTTCATACACACTCTCTTCTGTGAACGGTGCTTTATTCACTCCATTCTCATATGTACTTTTACCAGTCAATTGTGGTCCTTCTCCAGGATTTTCTTTTGTGAAAACAGAACAAAAGTATCTGTTTAGCAAATTTGCTTTTTCTTTATCATTATCTACATAGCGGTTTCTTAGCATTTTTCAGTCTCACAATTCCCTTTTTAGTCTTCCTCCTTTCACTAATGTACCTGAAGAAATTTTTATTGCCCCTCCTTACATTTCTAGCCATTTGTTCTTTCGCTTGCGCCAGACGTATCTCTCTCTTGGCTTCTTTCAGTTTCATCTGGTATTCCTCTCCGTGTTCCTCTTCTTCTTCTTGAGTTTTTCAGTATTTCATGAATGCCAACCATTTAGCCTTTATTTTCTCAGTCACTTGCTTGGAGAACCATATCGCTTTCCTTTGTCTCTTGCTTATTTACTCTCCTTACATAAAGGTTTGTGGCCATATTTATAGCTTCTTTCAGCCTGGGTCACTGTCCTTCCACTTCTCATATGTCCTCCCAACCCATCAGCTCCTTCCTCAGGTATTCTCCCATTTTACTAAAGTCAGCATGCTTGAAATCAAGGACTTTGAGTTTGGATGGCCGCCCTCCACTTCAGCTGTTATATCAAACCAAACTGTTTGATGGTCGCTGCAGCCTAGGTGGGTTCCGTCACCATTTGTCTGAGCAGAGCACTTTGAAAAGCATCCACGATCTCTCTACTTCTTTCTGATTTGGAGATCACAAATGAATTCCGGCAGTCGGATCACCTTTTTGTTGTTTTCAGGGATCCGAATAAGGTTCTGCAACTTCAAAAGGCTGCTATAGCTCAATGGATTAAGGAAACCATTTTCTCAGCATATCTTTTACGTAAGCCATTTTTCTTTGTCTTTGAAAGCCCACTCTACTAAAGGACTGTCAACTTCTTGGGCAGAGTCTCTCTGGTATTCTCTGGAAAAGATTTGTAGATCAGTGACTTGGGCTTCCTTGCTTTCCTTCTCCAAGCATTACCGGGTGGATGTGTTCAATTCTGGTTGCCGCATCTCATGAAAAATATAGTAGAACTGGAAAAGGTGCAGCGAAGGGTGACAAAAATGATAGCGGGGATGGGACGACTTCCCTATGAGGAAAGACTAAGGAAGCTAGGGCTTTTCAGTTTGGAGAAGAGATGGCTGAGGGGAGACATGATAGAGGTATCTACTATAATAAAACGCACCTCCAACGTTCTGAAGCTGTCTCCGTGGCTTTAGGGTTCGTAAGTTTGTAAGGGTGTCACATCTCTCTCTGCCCCGCCCTCGCGTAAAAACGTGATGACGTCGAGGGCAGAACAGTGAGAGTGAAGGGATCGCTGAGAGGATGCATCCATCTGATGAAGTGACGTACCATACTTCTGGGAATGTCACACGCAAAAGCTGACCAACCAGAGGTGGGAGGACGGACGTACGGCGGCGAATCGATCTGCACGCTGAGCTGGTATCGTTAGGAGCAGGGGAGACATGAAATTTGCTTAGTGGCTGGAAGGGGGGGCAGGGGAGAGAAGAGCATCGGTGGGTGGCTGGAAGGGGGGCAAGGGAAAATGGAGAATCGCTGGGTGGCTGGAGGGGGGCCAGAAGAAAAAGAAAAATCACTGGGTGGCTGGAGGGGGGGCACGGGAGAGACGAGAATCGCTGGGTGGCTGGAGGGGGGGCCAGGGAGAGAAGGGAATCGCTGGGTGGCTGGAGGGAGAGCAGGGGACAGAGGAGAGTCGCTGGGTGGCGGGGGGGGCAGGAGAGAGAAGAGCATGCCTTGGTGGATACGGGGGGAGGGGCCAAGAAAAAGGATAATCGCTGGGTGGCTGCAGGGGGAGTAGGGGAGAGAGGAGAATCGCTGGGTGGCTGAAGGGGGGGCAGGGGACAGAGCAGGCACACTCGCACACAGCAGTCTCACTCTCTGTCACAAACACACACTCGCACATTCACTCTCTCTCACACACAGTCACTCTCAAACATACACACTCCGACAAAAACCTTGCTAGCGCCCGTTTCATTTGTGTCAGAAACAGGCCTGATTTACTAGTATAAAATAATGAGTGGCGTGGAACAGGTGGATGTGAATTCGTTGCCGGAGAACGTAGTGTAGGCGGTTAGCTTGGCAGAGTTTAAAAAGGGGTTGGACGGTTTCCTAAAGGACAAGTCCATAGACCGCTACTAAATGGACTTCGGAAAAACCCACAATTTCAGGAATAACTTGTATAAAATGTTTGTACATTTGGGTAGCTTGCCAGGTGTTCTTGACCTGGATTGGCCGCTGTCGGGGACAGGATGCTGGGCTTGATGGACCTTTGGTCTTTTCCCAGTATGGCATTACTTATGTACTTATGTCATGGCTAGATCAGAGGCATCATTTGGCTCCTGTTCTTTCTTCTGCTCTTGGTTCTTCCTACCCTATTTAACTGCTGCTTTGGTACATCCCATCAATTTCTGGATTCATTTGATGACAAGGAAAGTAAAATTATGTCTTACCTGATAATTTTCTTTCCTTTAGTCACAGCATATGAATCTAGAATCCCACCCTGACTGCTTACCAGTTTTTCTCTGTTCAAGTTTTATTCATGTTTATTTCCGTTTCCACTACATTGGCAATTTTGATACTTACCGTTCTCACTGTGGGGAAGGAGTAGTTTGGTTGTGATTTCTTCATGTTTTCTTTCTGCTTTGTTAAGAGACATACTAACTTGCCAGAAGACTCACCATCCTATAAGACAGAGTTCACTTTTAAAACAAATAGGAGGAAATATTTTTTCACTCAATGAATTCTTTGCCAGAGGATGTAGTAACAGCAGTTAGCGTATCTGGGTTTAAAAAGATTTGGACAAGGTCCTGGAGAAAAATCCATAGTTTATTGATACAGACATGGGAAGCCACTTCTTGCCCTGGGATTGATGGCATTGAATGTTGCTACTATTTGGGTTTCTGCCAGGTATTTGTGACCTGGATTGGTCACTGTTGGAAACAGGATACTGGGCTAGATGGACCATTTGTCTAAGTATGGCTATTCCTATGTTCTCTATCTTCACCTCCTGGTGATCGGACATAATAGATCAGTTTCTGGATTCATATTCTTTGACTAAAGGAAAGAAAATTATCAGGCAAGACACAATTTTTCCATAAGTCCCAGTATGCAGTGGGGTGAACCCAGGACAGGATCCTGTGTAGTGAATCAAGAACTGATTAGCAACCATTTAGAGTAATCTACAGGAATTAAAGCCCAGTAGATGGTCTGAAGGACTCTTATCTGCTACCATGTTTGATGCTTTTCTTGCAGTAGTAACATTTATGGTATGAGTGGACATGCAGCAGGTCTGTTTAAAACGACTAGAAAACGCCCCAGAATGTTTTAGAAATACTGGTGAACCCCATCACTTGCTCTCAAAAACAAATCAGAACTTTTGTGGTTTGAAGCTTGTTTCAGCATAGAAGTTACCACATCTGGTCTGTTTTTCAGAAGTAACCAAAATGCACACCTTATCGTTGCATATATCTTGAAAAGCTGACTGGCTTTTTGGCACAAAAACTGGAGCTGAGAAGCAGTTGTATGAGGTCCAGGCATGTAGGAAAAGATTGTTTTTCTGTAGCAGTAGAACTGGATTTTATAAAGGGTTTACATTACATCATTACATTATATTATATAATTTCTCCGAGGACAAGCAGGCTGCTTGTTCTCACTGATGGGTGACGTCCTCGGCAGCCCCTCCAATCGGAATCTTCCTAGCAAAGTCCTTTGCTAGCTCTCGCGCGCACCGCGCATGCGCGGCCGTCTTCCCGCCCGAAACCGGCTCGAGCCGGCCAGTCTTCTTTCGTCCGCACTCGGTACGGCTGTGTTTTTTGTCGTGTCGAGCCCCGGAGAGTCGACCTCGCGCGTCCGTTTTATATTGACGTGTTTTTCTTCGGAAAAGTTCTTTAAATTTGTCGGGAAGTGCTCCGAAAACCCCCTTGGGTCTCGTTTTCCCTTCCCGTATTTCCAGTTTTTGCCCCGGTAAGTTTTCTTTCGTCGTCGGGGTAGGCCTTCTTTCGGCCTCGGTCGAGATTTTTCTCCCTTAAAGTTTTGGTGCTCCAAATTCGTCATTTCGGATTTTGACTTCGCCGGCGCGATTTTTCCGCCCATGACATCGAAGCCTTCCAGCGGCTTCAAGAAGTGCACCCAGTGCGCCCGGGTAATCTCGCTCACTGATAGGCACTCTTCGTGTCTTCAGTGTCTGGGGGCCGAGCACCGTCCCCAGAACTGCAGTCTGTGTTCCCTGTTACAAAGGCGGACTCAAGTAGCGAGATTAGCCCAGTGGAACGTTTTGTTCTCGGGCTCTTCGTCGGCATCGGCACCGGGGTCATCGTGTGCATCGATGTCATCAGCGTCCAGACCTTCATCCTTGGCTGCCAGTGCATCGAGGCATCGGCCCTCTGCATCGGCGCCGAGACATCGGATAGCTGCATCGACGTCGGTGGTACCGGGACCTCGTCTCCTGATGTCGTCGGACGGTGGTGCATCGAGTGGAGTGCAGGTGAGGGCTGTCCATTCCCCTGCTGGTGGCGGTGAGCCCTCGGGTGGGTCTCCTCCTACCCTGAGGGCTCCTGCGGTACAGCCCCCCCGGGATCGACCCTCTTCGGTCTCGGCCCCGAGGAAGCGACGGATGGATTCTACGTCCTCCTCGTCGGTGCTGGGGAGCTCCGGTGACATGCTTCGGAAGAAGTCGAAGAAGCATCGACACCGGTCCCCTCCCCGTGTCGGCACCGAGAGCTCTGGGTCGCCGAGGGAGTCGGCACCCAGCAGGCATCGGCACCGAGAGGACCGCTCACCCTCTGTTCAGGAGGTGTCGATGCGCTCCACTCTGGACAGCCCGGAACAGCCTCCACGCCCGGAACAGGTTCTGACGTCGACGCCTGCATCGACCTCTATGCCTTTCTCTGCAGCCGCTCTGAACGAGAGCCTCCGGGCCGTTCTCCCAGAGATTCTGGGAGAGCTGTTGCGCCCTACCCCTCCGGTAACCGGCGGTGCTTGCGCCTCCGGTACCGTCGAGCGTGGCGCCGGCTGGCCCATCGCCCGGGGTGAGGTCCCCGACGTCGGTACCGCGTGCGGTGCCGACTGCGGCCACCTCCCAGGAGGGCTCCCCGACTACGTCGGCGGAGGGAGCTTCGCCGATGCGGGCGAGGGAGTCTACCTCTCGACGCCCCCATCGTGGACGTGGCTCCACAGAGTCGAGCCGGGCGCGGTTGCAGACGCAGGTCCGTGAACTTGTGTCTGACACCGAGGGTGAGGCCTCGTGGGAAGAAGAAGAAGACCCCAGATATTTCTCTGACGAGGAGTCTGAGGGTCTTCCTTCTGATCCCACTCCCTCTCCTGAAAGACAGCTTTCTCCTCCCGAGAGTCTGTCTTTTGCTTCCTTTGTCCGGGAGATGTCTACGGCCATCCCCTTCCCGGTGGTTGTGGAGGACGAGCCCAGGGCTGAAATGTTTGAGCTCCTGGACTATCCTTCTCCACCTAAGGAAGCGTCCACTGTTCCCTTGCACCATGTCCTGAAAAAGACATTGCTTGCGAACTGGACCAAGCCACTAAGTAATCCCCACATCCCCAAGAAGATCGAGTCCCAGTACCGGATCCATGGGGACCCAGAGCTGATGCGCACCCAGTTGCCTCACGACTCTGGAGTTGTGGATCTGGCCCTAAAGAAGGCTAAGAGTTCTAGGGAGCATGCTTCGGCGCCCCCGGGCAAAGACTCTAGAACCTTAGACTCCTTTGGGAGGAAGGCCTACCATTCTTCTATGCTCGTGGCCAAGATTCAGTCTTACCAGCTCTACACGAGCATACACATGCGGAATAATGTGCGGCAGTTGGCGGGCTTGGTTGATGCTCTTCCCCCCGAGCAAGCCAAGCCTTTTCAGGAGGTGGTCAGGCAGCTGAAGGCGTGCAGAAAATTCCTGGCCAGAGGAGTGTATGACACTTTTGATGTTGCGTCCAGGGCCGCTGCTCAAGGTGTGGTGATGCGCAGGCTCTCATGGCTGCGTGCCGCCGACCTGGAGAATAGACTCCAGCAGCGGATTGCGGACTCGCCTTGCCGTGCAGACAATATTTTTGGAGAGAAAGTCGAACAGGTGGTAGAGTCTCTCCACCAGCGGGACACCGCATTCGACAAGTTCTCCCGCCGGCAGCCTTCAGCTTCTATCTCTACAGGTAGACGATTTTTCGGGGGAAGGAAGACTGTTCCCTATACTTCTGGTAAGCGTAGGTACAATCCTCCTTCCCGACAGCCTGCGGCCCAGGCTAAGCCCCAGCGCGCTCGCTCTCGTCAGCAGCGTGCGACTCAGCAAGGCCCCGCGGCTCCCCAGCAAAAGCAAGGGGCGAGCTTTTGACTGGCTCCAGCAGAGCATAGCCGACATCCAAGTGTCAGTGCCGGGCGACCTGCCAGTCGGAGGGAGGTTAAAAGCTTTTCACCAAAGGTGGCCTCTCATAACCTCCGATCAGTGGGTTCTCCAAATAGTCCGGCAAGGATACACCCTCAATTTGGCCTCCAAACCTCCAAATTGTCCGCCGGGAGCTCAGTCTTACAGCTTCCAGCACAAGCAGGTACTTGCAGAGGAACTCTCCGCCCTTCTCAGCGCCAATGCGGTCGAGCCCGTGCCATCCGGGCAAGAAGGGCTGGGATTCTATTCCAGCTACTGGGGTTTGTGATAAATTATCCAAAGTCCCATCTTCTCCCAGTGCAGAAACTCGAATTCATAGGAGCTCTGCTGGATTCTCGGACGGCTCGCGCCTATCTCCCAGAGGCGAGGGCCACCAACTTGTTGTCCCTCGTCTCGCGGGTGCGAGCGTCCCAGCAGATCACAGCTCGGCAGATGTTGAGATTGCTGGGCCACATGGCCTCCACAGTTCATGTGACTCCCATGGCCCGTCTTCACATGAGATCTGCTCAATGGACCCTAGCCTCCCAGTGGTATCAGGCTGCTGGGGGTCTAGAAGACGTGATCCACCTGTCCACGAGTTTTCTCGAATCCCTCTATTGGTGGACAATCTGGTCCAATTTGACTCTGGGACGTCCTTTCCAAATTCCTCAGCCACAAAAAGTGCTGACAACGGATGCGTCTCTCCTGGGATGGGGAGCTCATGTCGATGGGCTTCGCACCCAAGGAAGCTGGTCCCTCCAGGAACGCGGTCTACAGATCAATCTCCTGGAGCTGCGAGCGATCTGGAACGCTCTGAAGGCTTTCAGAGATCGGCTGTCCCATCAAATTATCCAAATTCAGACAGACAACCAGGTTGCCATGTACTACATCAACAAGCAGGGGGGCACCGGATCCCGCCCCCTGTGTCAGGAAGCCGTCAGCATGTGGCTCTGGGCTCGCCGTCTCGGCATGGTGCTCCAAGCCACATATCTGGCAGGCGTAAACAACAGTCTGGCCGACAGACTGAGCAGGATTATGCAACCTCACGAGTGGTCGCTCAACTCCAGAGTGGTGCGCCAGATCTTCCAAGCGTGGGGCACCCCCTTGGTGGATCTCTTCGCATCTCGAGTGAACCACAAAGTCCCTCAGTTCTGTTCCAGGCTTCAGGCCCACGGCAGACTGGCATCGGATGCCTTCCTCCTGGATTGGGGGGAGGGCCTGCTGTATGCTTATCCTCCCATTCCTCTGGTGGGGAAGACTTTGTTGAAACTCAAGCAAGACCGAGGCACCATGATTCTGATTGCTCCTTTTTGGCCGCGTCAAATCTGGTTCCCTCTTCTTCTGGAGTTATCCTCCGAAGAACCGTGGAGATTGGAGTGTTTTCCGACCCTCATCACGCAGGACGAAGGGGCTCTTCTGCATCCCAGCCTCCGGTCCCTGGCTCTCACGGCCTGGATGTTGAGAGCGTAGACTTTGCCTCTTTGGGTCTGTCAGAGGGTGTCTCCCGCGTCTTGCTTGCTTCCAGGAAAGATTCCACTAAGAGGAGTTACTTCTTTCTGTGGAGGAGGTTTGCCGTCTGGTGTGACAGCAAGGCCCTAGAACCTCGCTCTTGTCCTACACAGACCCTGCTTGAATACCTTCTGCACTTGTCTGAGTCTGGTCTCAAGACCAACTCTGTAAGAGTTCACCTTAGCGCAATCAGTGCATACCATTACCATGTGGAAGGTAAGCCGATCTCAGGACAGCCTTTAGTTGTTCGCTTCATGAGAGGTTTGCTTTTGTCAAAGCCCCCTGTCAAGCCTCCTACAGTGTCATGGGATCTCAATGTCGTTCTCACCCAGCTGATGAAACCTCCTTTTGAGCCACTGAATTCCTGCCATCTGAAGTACTTGACCTGGAAGGTCATTTTCTTGGTGGCAGTTACTTCAGCTCGTAGAGTCAGTGAGCTTCAGGCCCTGGTAGCCCAGGCCCCTTACACCAAATTTCATCATAACAGAGTAGTCCTCCGCACTCACCCTAAGTTCTTGCCAAAGGTTGTGTCGGAGTTCCATCTGAACCAGTCAATTGTCTTGCCAACATTCTTTCCCCGTCCTCATTCCTGCCCTGCTGAACGTCAGCTGCACACACTGGACTGCAAGAGAGCATTGGCCTTCTACCTGGAGCGGACACAGCCCCACAGACAGTCCGCCCAATTGTTTGTTTCTTTTGACCCCAATAGGAGGGGAGTGGCTGTAGGGAAACGCACCATATCCAATTGGCTAGCAGATTGCATTTCCTTCACTTACGCCCAGGCGGGGCTGGCTCTTGAGGGTCATGTCACGGCTCATAATGTTAGAGCCATGGCTGCGTCGGTAGCCCACTTGAAGTCAGCCTCCATTGAAGAAATTTGCAAAGCTGCGACGTGGTCATCTGTCCACACATTCACATCTCATTACTGCCTGCAGCAGGATACCCGACGCGACAGTCGGTTCGGGCAGTCAGTTCTTCAGAACCTGTTTGGGCTTTAGGATCCAACTCCACCCCCCGAGGGCCCTGTTTGTTCTGTTCCAGGCTGCACTCTCAGTTAGTTGGTAAATTTTTTAGGTCAATCTCAGTTATGTCCTCGCCGTTGCGAGGCCCAATTGACCAATGTTGTTGTTTTGAGTGAGCCTGGGGGCTAGGGATACCCCATCAGTGAGAACAAGCAGCCTGCTTGTCCTCGGAGAAAGCGAATGCTACATACCTGTAGAAGGTATTCTCCGAGGACAGCAGGCTGATTGTTCTCACAAACCCGCCCGCCTCCCCTTTGGAGTTGTGTCTTCCCTTGAAGTGTATTGTCTTGCTACATACTGGACTGGCCGGCTCGAGCCGGTTTCGGGCGGGAAGACGGCCGCGCATGCGCGGTGCGCGCGGGCGCGCGAGAGCTAGCAAAGGACTTTGCTAGGAAGATTCCGATTGGAGGGGCTGCCGAGGACGTCACCCATCAGTGAGAACAATCAGCCTGCTGTCCTCGGAGAATACCTTCTACAGGTATGTAGCATTCGCTTTACTTATATTCCGTGTATACCTGTGAAGTTCCACATGGATTACATTGTAAAGACAAGCAGGAATAACCTAGATAATTACAAAAATGGTGTAAACTTTCAGTTAACAATAATGTAAACATCATAATTGGTTAGAATTAAGTAACCTTAATAATTGCAGTGTAATGTATATGTCCTTACATAACAGTGGTATAACAGGAATCTTAATCATGGTACTATTTGAATAACCAAATTTTCTAATTCTTCCTAAACGCCAGTTAATTATTCAAATAGTTCTCCAAAAACAAGGTATCAAATAGTTAAAAGAATATTTTTATCTTTAGATACTGAACACTTTTTATTTGATGGAAAATGTAATTGCATAGAATCTCTCAACTTTGTCTGTATTTCAACAGCAGGACAGGAGATAATGAGAACATATAGGGGCCCTTTTACTAAAGGGTGCCGCCAGCCCAATTTAGGCGCCGACAGTAGTTACATAGTAACATAGTAAATGACGGCAGATAAAGACCTGTACGGTCCATCCAGTCTGCCCAACAAGATAAACTCATTTTACATGGTATGTGATACTTTATATGTATACCCAAGTTTGATTTGTCCTTGCCATTCTCAGGGCACAGACCGTAGAAGTCTGTCCAGCACTGTTCTTGTACTAAGTTCTGAAGCTAACGTTGAAACCCCTTAAAATTTACACTCCAGCCCATCCATATCTATTCAGTCACAATCAGGGCGTAGACCATAGAAGCCTGCCGAGCACTGGTTTCGCTTCCCAATTACCAGCGTCACCACCTAATCTTTGCTAATATTCCGTGGATCCATTTCTTCTAAACAGGATTCCTTTGTGTTTATCCCACGCATGTTTGAATTCCATTACTGTTTTCATCTCCACCACCTCCCACGGGAGGGAATTCCACATATCCACCACCCTCTCTGTGAAAAAATACTTCCTGACATTACTCCTGAGTCTGCCCCCTTCAACCTCAATTCATGCCCTCTTCTTCTACTGCCTTCCCTTCTCCAAAAAAGGTTTGTTTGCGGATTAATACCTTTCAAATATTTGAACGTCTGTATCATGTCACCCCTATTTTTCCTTTCCTCCAAGGCATACATGTTCTGGTTGGCAAGTCTCTCCTCATATGGTTTGCAAATCCCATACCATTTTTTAAGCTTTTCTTTACGCCGCTTCCAGTCTTTTTACATCTTTAGCAAGATATGGCCTCCAAAACTGAACACAATACTCCAAGTGGGGCCTCACCAACGACTTGTAGAGGGGCATCAACACCTCCTTTCTTCTGCTGGTTATACCCCTCTCTATGCAGCCTACCATCCTTCTGGCTACTGCTGTCGCCTTGTCACATTGTTTCTTCACCTTTAGATTCTCAAGACACCAACACCCCAAGGTCTGTCTCCTGAGTCGAGCTTACTAATCTCTCTCTTCCTGTCCGGTATCTCTCTTTTGGGTTCTGCAACCCAAGTGCATCACTCTACACTTCTTAGCATTAAATTTTAACTAGTATAAACATCACAGGATCACAATTTATCTTACACTTTTAGCACTTTAAATGATATTTTTACTTTGTATTGGATGGAAGAAATGAATATTATGAAATGCTCTTAATAATCAAAACATTTATCATGTCAGAAATCTGACTTCTTACTGTGTTAATAATCCATATAGATTTTTTTGTATGTATATACAATCCTGATTCGATCTAATAACAATCATAATCAACTCTAAATTGCATTGGACACTATCAGTTAAAATTCACTAAGTAACTTTTTAACAAATCAAGCACTGTTGAGAATCACGTCTAATCACGTTTAAGTCCAATTGATCGTCAATAGCTCAAAGGCTGAGCCGTGTTCATTCCTCTGATGACATAATAACTTAGGAAGACTGTTGTGTGAGTGGTTGGTAAATACCTTGGATCCTTCTCAAAAAATTGACTCAAGCTGTTGTATGAGTGAAAAATACCTATTGAACAATTATTAAACAATATTGGCCTGTGTTGGGCATGATTGGAGTGTTTTTTTTACTAATTATCCCAGATTTGCCTACGATGAGGCAGGAATCTCAGACAGTTGTTGACCAATTACATAAATCCCTCCAGGAATGAGAGGGGCCATTTTATTTGTGGGAACTGTAATATGTGCCAATATGCATTCAAACTACAGATGTACAGATTCCTCTTTCTCAGAGGAAATCCTGTTTAAATTCTAGAATGGATTGTAATTCAGAGGGGGTAATTTATTGTGTAGTATGCCCTTGTGGTCTCTATTACATCGGGGGTTACCCAGCGGTAATCAGGCAGCTCCATGCACTGCTCAGTTATCACTAGGTTAGCGCGGGAGCCCTTATCTCTGTCTCAATGGCCACATGGCAAGTGCAAACTTACCACACGGCCATTTCATTTTTGGGGCTTTTTACCCGCTGCGGTAAAAGGAGCCCTGGTGCACGGCAAAAATGGCCACTGCCGCTATCACAGGGCCCTTTTTACCACAGCTTAGTAAAAGGGCCCCATACTGCGGAGCAGGACCATATAGAATACCACTGTACAGGTTTTATACAGTATTCTAGCTTGTATGGGCAATCAGTGAGCTGTTATCAGCATAGGGGTTGCTCTTTCATATTTCCCTACTGGATAATCCAGCCTGATTGCTGTATTTTGTAATGTTAGCAGTTTTCTCAGGAACGATTTAGTGCATCCTACATAAAGCGGATTGCAGTAATCCAACTGGCTTTTATAATTAGAAATTAAACTAAAAGTTTGAACATTCAAAACCATTACAAGTTCTTCTCAAACATCTTAAACATAAGCAGCTGGGCAATATGTTTGTCAAATGATAGTATTATCTAAGGTTATGTCTAGGACCTTCATCTCAGAGACCAGTGGAAAATGCACACAAAAGGTTTGTGTACTAATTTAGTGACTGTGGTCTCTCTTCATGAATATAAATAGATTTCTTAACTTTGTAGTTACATCTGCTTAGGTAGCATGCAAGGTCTCTCTCTAATCCCAGAGGTAGAGGGTTTGTGGCTGAATTGCTGTCATGATGATTTGTATGCACCAGGGATAGTATAGGATCAAAGTGTTACCCCCAGCCACCACCTGGCTTTTCCGAGTTTGTCGTTTACATAGTCTAGAGCAGGGTTCTCAACCCAGTCCTTGGAACACACCCAGCCAGTCTAGTTTTCAGGATATCCATAATGAATATATTTGAGTTAGATTTGCATACAAAGGTGTCGGTGCATGCAAATGGTTCTCATGCATATTCATTATGAATATCCTGAAAACCTGATGGATTGGGTTGAGAATCACTGGTCTAGAGAATCATAAGAAGCCTTAGCTATTGGATTCCTCCAGGCTTCTAAAATGTGGATGCATAATGTGATCATAGCAGAAGTAGACTCTGGATTTTTAACTTCATTTGGGGTTTATAGACACATAGAATCATGACGGCAGATAAGGGCCAAGTGGCCCATCCAGTCTGCCCTTCCTCGGTAACCACTAACTCCTCCTTTCCTAAGGAATCCCACATGCCTATTCCAATGTTTCTTAAATTCCGACATAGTCCTCATCTCCACAACCTCCACCAGGAGGCCATTCCATGCATCCACCACCCTTTTCATGAAAGAGTATTTTCTTAGATTCCTCCTAAGTCTATTTCCTCTTAACTTCATCCTATGCCCTCTGAGTTTTCCTTCATTTGGAAAAAGGTCACCTGTACATTAATGCCAATGAGGTATTTAAACGTCTCTATCATATCCCCTCTCTCCTGCCTCTCTTCCAGTGTGTACATGTTGAGGTCCATAAGCCTGTCCCTATACATTTTATGGCAGAGACTGTTCAGCAGTTTAGTAGCCGCCCTCTGGACCGACTCTATCCTGTTTATATCTTTCTGTAGGTGCGGTCTCCAGAATTGCACACAGTACTCTACATGGGGCCTCACCCGAGACTTATACAAGGGCACTATCACCTCTTTTTTCCTGCTGATCATCCCTCTCCTTTGGGCACGACCATCCCAAGTCCCGTTCTTCTTTCGTACACAGAAGCACTTCACCCCCTATATTATACTTTTCCCTTGGATTTTTGTAACCCAAGTGCATGACCCTACATTTCTTAGCATTAAATCATAGTTGTCAATTTTCAGACCATTCTTCAAGCCTTGCTAGATCCTTTCTCTTGCCATCCACACCTTCCGGGGTGCCCACCCTATTACAGAGTATGATATCATCCACAAAGAGACAAACCTTACCTGATAGCCCTTCCACAGTATCACTACAAAGATGTTAAAAAGGGCCGTCCCGAGGACTGACCCCTGCAGTACACCACTGATAACATCCCTTTCCTCAGAGCATGCTCCATTTACCACTGTCCTCTGTCTACTTCCATTTGACCAGTTTTTAACCCAGTCAGTCACTTTAGGTCCCATACCAAGGGCACTCAGTTTATCAGTCATCTGTGTGGAACCGTGTCAAAGGCTTTTTCTAAAATCCATGTACACCACATTTAGCGCCCCTCCCACATTCAACTGTTTGATCACCCAGTCAAAGAAATCGATCAGATTTGTCTGACACAACCTGCCTCTAGTGAAGCCATACTGCCTCAGGTGCTGCGATTTGAGAAAACTCACGCTCCTCCGCTTTAGAAGTGTATCCATTAGTTTACTCAGTACTGAGGTCAGATTGCCAGGTATGTAATATCCAACCTCCTCCTTACTTCCGCTCTTGTACAGGGAGACCACATCCACTTTTCTCCAGTCCTCCGGGACCACTCCAAACTCTAGGGAGTCATTGAAGAGGTCAGACAGTGGAGCCACCAGAACTTCTCCGAGTTCCTTGAGCACCCTTGGATGTATCCCATCAGGCCTCATCGCTTTGTTTACTTTTAGTTTAGCTAGCTCCTCATGAACACAGTCTTCTGAGAATTGGTCCCGGTCTTCCACACATACATCAACCTTAGCATTTGTTTTCTGTGGTCCTATCCCCAGCCTTTCATCAGTGAACACAGAACAGAAATAATTGTTATACTTCAACGATTTTTATTGATGAATTCACATGTTAAACATTTCCATATCAAACAGTATAGATCTGGTAACAAACAATGCTATCTTATATTAATGAACCTGAAACTTCTATCATCAAAGTTTTTATCAATCTTTTGAACAGAAATAATTGTTAAGCAGTTCAGCTTTATCCTTATCAGCTTTTACATATTTCTTTGCTGAAAATATGAACTGTGTTCTAACAACGCTGGAATTGAGCTTTTGGAAACATTTTGAATTTTGATCTTTTTGGATTTTTTTGGATTCTTTGCACTGATCTGTCTGATCCACTAAAGAACACGCATCAGAAAAAGCATTACACACCCTGGACTGTTGCAAAAAAAGAAGTACACCTTTTGTATGTGGATCATCACAGCGCCTTAAAGATAAGTGCTAACAGTGTTTACATTTTGTAAAACATTTACATATAGCTCTTTAGGCTATAGGGTTGAAAGAAGATGGTTATTGGTGTTATGATGGTGGCATGGTGTCGTTACAGTCACAGACCTTGGTCTGTGTAATGCGCTAGAAAAACTGAGCACCCTTTACACTTATATAATACATTATTTTGGATATTTAGTTTGATAGTTTTTATTTTTATGTCTTTATATTTTCTATTTTTGCTTTTTATTATTGAGGTTTCTGGAGTATCTGTAGTTTTACACTTGTAGAAACCGATCATAGGATTTACCCAGTATTTGTTTGAGATTAAATTTTAACTGCCAGACCTTCGACCATTGTTCTAACATTTGGAGATCCCTTCTCATTGTTTCTACTCTCTCCAGGGTATCCACTCTATTGGCTTTGTGTCATCCGCAAAAAAGGCAAACCTTTGCCTCCAACCCTTCAGCAATATCTCCCAGAAATATATTAAACAGAATCGGTCCCAGCATCGACCCATGAGGAACTCCACTGCTCACCTTCCTTTCCTCCGAGCGGATTCCATTTACCACCACCCTCTGCCACCTGTTGGTCAAAATGTTTTCATACTCTGAAATCATTGTGGTACAATAATTTCACTGTACAAAACCAACTTGCACTGTGTTGCAGACAGTTGAAGTATAAAAAGCATACCTTTTAATGAAAGGAAAAAGGAACCCCTCAGCTGCCACACATGAAAATAATTTTTTGATTTACTGTGCTGTCTAATTCTCTTTCATAGATTCTTTAAAAAATATATATATTTATATTTTTTTAATTGCATTGAGTGTTGCTTTAAATTATAACTTTAATCACTACTACTTGAAATGGTAAATTAACCATACAGTCGCTAACGGACTCATTTTCGAAAGAGAAAAACATCCAAAAAGTGTCTGTCTGAACAGATTTCTTCTCAAAACGTCCAAATAGGTATTTTCGAAATCTGTTTTGTAGATGTCTGTCTATGCATTTTGTCTGCAGTGCGTCCAAAGACGAGATTAGGGTGACCCTAACACTTACATTTTACATCCATAATGGAGCACAACCAAAATGTTTAGGGCAAAATCTTCATTTTGGTCTTGACCTGTTTTTCTAACAAATAAGTCAAAAAGGTGCCTTAAATGACCAGATGACCACTGGAGGAATTCAGGGATGATCTCTCTTACTCCTAAAGTGGTCACTGACCCCCCTCCCACCCCCCCCCAAAACGTGAATAAAAATAGTATTCAATGGCCTCGGATTTTATAGCCAGGTCCATTAGAGCAGTGTTTCCCAAGTCCAGTCCTAGAGTACCCCTTGCCATTCAGGTTTTCAGGATATCCACAATGAATATGCATGAACTTGATTAGGAAACACTGCATTAGAGCAGCATACAAGTTCCTGGAGTAGTGTAGTGGTGTGTGCAGTGCACTGTAGACAGGTGGACCCAGGCCCATACCTCCTCCTACCTGTTACAATTGTGGTGGAAACTGTGAACCCTCTAAAACTCACCAGAAACCCATATAGGTGCTCCCTTCACCCATAAGGGCTATTGTAGTGATGTACATTTGGGGGTAGTGGGTTTTTGTTGAGTTTTGGAGGGCTCAGCAGACACGGGAGCAACAGTGAGATGTGTGCCCTAGGGTGCCCCATTGCTCTTCTGGGATGTCTAGGGGACCAATTTGCTAAAAAGGCTGACCCTTCCTACTTCCCAATTGCTTGATTTTGTGTTAACATGTGCTTTTTTTTTTTTTTTTTTAATAAATGCACAAAGTACAAAACCTTGTTGGAAATTAAATTTTCAAAAAAAGAGACATTTTTCTTTTTTTTACGAAAATGGGTATATTTCTAAATGTGTAGTCTGAATTGTTATCTATGTTGTCTGTCTTTTCAGATTAAGCGACGGGCATCCGAGGCTCTCCCTGAACTACTGCGTCCTGTTACTCCCATCACCAACTTTGAAGGTGCACAGGCCCAGGACCCCAGTGGAATTTTTGGACTGGTGTCTAATCTAGAGCAGCTTGAGGTGGATGACTGGGACTTCTAGCACACCATAGTGGCTCTGTGACACTCAGAGACATTTTATTTCAGGATGTTTGAAATTTATGGTATTCCGTTTCTTGAACAAGGAAGTGTTTACAAAGATAGAATTGGTTCTGGATGGTACCTCCGGCTGCCTGGCTTCTTGCACAAAGTTCCTTTTGGAATATATTGTGAATATATTGTGAGAGCCCCTTGATTTTGGCACTGAACCTGATGAATACTTCAGTTTCCTAGATGCAAGTTATATTTATAAGCACAAGAGAATGTATGTTGCCTACTCCCTTCCCTTCATTTTTAAAGTTGCTCCTAGCACTGTCAGTATTATAAGTAGGAAAGGTATGGGTCAGACAGTTCAGCAAGAGAATGTGCACATCAAGCATTTAAAATATGTCTCCGTATGTTGGAGAGTAACTTTCTCCTTTAGAGCAGGCAAGGATATGGAGTGAAAGATTGTTGAAATTCCACTTGGTACTTTAATACAAACTTATTTTGCATGAAGATAAACCTTTTGTTGTAAAGGAAGGTGCTGATGTCCAAAAGGTATTGATTGGATTCTGATGTTTCAGTAACGGGTTGGCATAGCAGTAGGTGAAGCTCTGCTGAGAATACCTTGTACCTTGCTTTCTTTTCTTGCACAGACTGTCAGGTATGTACGTGGTGGGGAATACAGCATTCATTTAGTATTTACCTTAGCATGATAGAGTCCAACAGGTTTATATTTGGTTTCTGTTGTGTCTTCTATTGAGCTGAAGCAGAATTTCTCATAGCTGGCTGATGGATCCCCCTCCCCCCCCAGCCAATCAGATTTTCAGCATCTCACCTATATATACATGCAATAAATTAACATCCATTAGAAAACCAATATATGCTAATGTAGATCAAGCATAGTCGTAGATCCTGAAGACCTGAGTGGCTGCAGGGGCTCTAGGTCTAGCCAGAGTTTAAAAGTATAAGATAGTCATAAAGTGTGAATTCAAAGATGTTTCTTTGGATAGAAGTGATGATGGTCTATAAACTTAGGTTTCTTAACAGTAATGGGGGTTCTTCTTGGATAGTAGGATAAATGATCCATGCAGAAGGTGACAACAGACTGCCCCTCCCATAGCCCAGAATAATCCAGAAATCTTTCTAGCATGTGCCAGCCTTCCCCCACATCTGTGCTCCTGTACTTTCCTCAGTTCTTTGTAACAGAGAGAGAATGAGGGAATATGAAAGAGAAATGGCAACCATTCTCTAAGAGGGTCAGCAGGATGTGCAAATCACTTATTCTTGTCCACAGGACACCAATTACAGGTAAGAAACCACCTTTCTCTGTGGACAAGCAGGATAGAGTGATCTGCACAGGTCAGTGCAGGAGCTGAGGATTGTTTGAAAGAGACTATTAGTGTGGCATTTGGTTGAAGGCTGGGTGTAGTCCAGGCAGTTGTCAAGGGAGACTGAAACGCTGCAGGTCATCACTTTCAAAGGGTGTGATTGCAGTTATGGTTGTCTAGGCAATAATTTGGAGAGAAGAAATGTACCGGTGCCTATGGGGCTGCTCTAAAGCAATCATCTAGAAAAGCAGACTGGATATTTATGAGGGAGGTGTCTGTTGCTTGCAGTTAAGAATCTACAGATTGCAGAAGGTTTGTGCTCTCTGATGGTAGAGAGTTCTCTTGGGAACTGGCTGACCAGGTCTGTTAGGTTATAGGAGACAAACAGCTGGGGTCCTGGGTCTGAAGATGGTGAAAGAAGCACATGACAACAGTCAAATATGTGGAGTGTTTCATTCAGCAAGGGTAGTGGGTGTATAAAGAGGGGAAATGATGAATTGAAGTGAAATTGTGAGATGATTTTGCATACAGTCTTCAGAAACAGGTGAGGGGCAGACAGTTTTACTAATATTTCATTTCTTATTTATAAGTCATCCACTGTTTTATATCTGAGTGATGTACATCAAGGATGAGTGCCTTCCGCAGGGTGGGGAGCAATGTTGCAGGCTCAGTGGGTGATGGTGTTAATTGTTGGCAGCTGATGGATGAGAGGTTGATAGAGGTGGGTTTTCCCTCCTCAGTGTGATAGAAAACTGAGATGGCTGCCTAATAGAGGATGGTATTGGAGGCTGAAGTTATTTGGATGCTATTCAAGGTTGCAGATGCAACAGGACACCAATAAGACTTGTCTGTGGGAAGAGATTGGATTGAAGAAACTACGAAGCTTTCAACATCCAAGCAGTGCGTGTTAGACTTCAAGTTGAGGTGCAGTTGCATGCCATTGTGTTGTGTGGCCACAGCTGATTGGAGAGGAAGGTGGAGAAGCATAAAAGCTTACAGCTTCTGAAATATGGCAGCTGGGGGTAGGGGATCATGAAGATAATACAGAAGATTACAAAGGACAAAGCATGTATCATGCAGCTGATAGAGAAAGGGGGTGTGGAGGCATAAGCCAGGTAAGAACCCCAGTATATCAGAAAGGCATCTTTGGCTATTCCTTTGCTCATTGAGGTGAGTCAAAAGCAGATCAATTTATTGGTAATACCCCAGCTGTGAAAGATCTGAAGACAACCTCGTTATGCCAGTTGAAGGTAGGCAGCAGTAAGGAATGTCCTCAGGGAAAAATAGCATGCTATCAAATTTTGTGTGTCTGTGCAAATGCAGTGAGATATGGTGTCACTTTGAGATAGAACATAGCAGAGTGAGGGACCATTTGCCCTGAATTCTGAGGTTCTAGAGGTGGGCAACCCACCAGTCATGGAAGTGTCTAATCTATGGTGTGGGGGCTGAAGATGTTGGGTCCAATGGGTACAGAGTTGCCAGTGTAGTATATGCATTTAGAGTCTGGTGAAAGGAATGACGCAACCTGTAGAAGCTATTTGTCCAAGGAATTTCAAGATAGAGCAGGAAGAGGTGGTCTTCAGCTTGGAGAGCTTCTGGATGAGATAGATATATCTATCCCAAGGGTTAAGTTGGAAGGCCTTTGAACAGGTGGCTTCCAATTGAGTTCCAGTGACTTCTAATGATTATGCTGGAATGAAATAGGATTTTCTGCAGTTGAGGAATCCTAGGCATATGATAGTGGTTTGAGTAGCCAGTCACACTACATGCTGAGTGTGTGCTGAGTTGTTCAAGGATGAAAAGCAAGATCTGTTGCTAGTGAAGACATATGGAGAGACCCAATGGAAATACTCTGGTAGTGTTTGTTGAAAAAAAGAAAGTACCTCTGTTGTGCTAGGTAGATTGGAATATGATTATAGGTATCCTTGCGATTTAGAGATATTGATCCTCTTCGTGGAGAAGAGTTAAGGATGAGAGTCCAGTGAGAGCATCTTGAATTTTTGTAGAGTGATGTATGCATTGAGCTCTCTCAGGTCTAGAATCGGGCTGACAACACACACACACACCCCAGCCCCCTCTCCACCATTCTGTAGCAGTATTGAATTGAAGCCAAGGGAGCCTCCTTCACTGTGCTGACAGACAGCAGATTGGAAATCTCAGTGTGGAGGATGATTGTGTTGCTAGTAGTCTGATGAGGAGGAGAGGGAAAGAGGTTGTAGGACTGCTGGCGAAGAAATGGCATTTAACAGGTATGCTGGGGGAGGGGAGGAGAGCCTGGATTGCCTTCAGAGGTGGGGTTTCTGTGTCCACCCACCTAGGGCCCAGGCCCACCTAATATTGGGCATCTACCTACGTCACTGGATTAATGAGCTTATGAACAAAAATAAGATTGATATTGATAGTGGGGGTAAAAGGATCGCCAGTAAGTCAAGAGAAAAGCTTGTGTGATGGAGACTGTAAATAAAGCCTGGAGGGTAGTATACTGGTCTTTTGTTCACATTGATAGTATCGGACTGTGCACACCAAGCCCATGGCTATGTTGTCATGAACGTCTTCCTTCAAAGAAAAAGCCCACAGTCAAGCCATTTGACAGACTCCAGCAGCACTGGCTGCTGCTCTAAAGTAGGTCTGAAATGCCTTATAGGTGGAACATGTTGAGCACCTTCTATGAAGGTCTAACACCTTGGCAAAAAAAAACTGGAGGCCATTTAAATAGTGAGGATGAGTGACTTTGAGGCATATTTTCAAAGCACTTAGCCTTCCAAAGTTCCATAGAAACCTATGGAACTTTGGAAGGCTAAGTGTTTTGAAAATATGCCTGCATGTGTAATTGATAAGTGATACCTGTGATCATCTTTCTTCCCACTTAAGTGATGGTGTGGTGGTCCCTATTCAGTGATATGTTCAAATGTGAACAAAAGCATGTAGATCTCTTTAGAGAAGAATAAATCACTGGCTTGGTGTAGCTAGAGGCTAGGAGTACACTGTATTTGAAGACCAGCTGTCTACTGGTGGGGATGAGTGAGATGGGTTTGCTAGATCTTCGCTTGAGTTTCCAATTGCAGCCTGTGAATGGAGGCTGTGGCCATTTCCTTAGGAGGGTCAAGATAATGAAAGATGTCCAGGTTCTCCATTCTAGGGCCCAGTGGTGCTGGAGTATAACCAAGGCCATGCATACCTCTAATATCAAAAACTTTGAATATATTCAAGATTTTTGGATTTTTCTGGGCAGATGAAGCACATTGTTCAGTGTTGTCAAGATATGACCTGCGTGGCTCACTCTATCCTATCTGTCCCTGGAGAATTTCTTTAGACTTCTTCTGATGTATATGCTGAGGAAGTGAGGGGCTCCTCCCTGTTCTCCTCAGGACCTTTTGAATGGGTACAGCATTCAGCTAACGTACCAGAAGATTTCTTAATGTTGTTTAGTACTGCCTTACCCCCATCTGGCTTGCAATATTTTCTGGGGAGAATGCTGTTGCTGTTCAGTTTGCTATGTGGCAGGGGCATAGCCAGGAGTGCATTTTGGGGGGAAGGGACAAGTTATTTTCTTGTCCCCCCGCAACATTGAGGCATAACTTTTCTGGCAGGGATGAAGCTGGCACTTCCAGGCATATTCAGTTCAGTCGCTGAACTGAGCATGCATGTGAGAGCCGGCATAGGAGGCCAAAGTGTGCCTGCTTACTCAATGCTGCTCTGTCAGCAGAGGCAGGAGTCATGGAGGAGACTTCTTCAGCTGGCGGGGCTTGGCATCCCCGGCAGCCATTAAAGTGAAGGGGGCCCAAGCTTCAGGCCCCTGAGGCTGCCCCATGGCAACACCACTGGGTAGCAGTTCTGAGGACTCCTAGAGCATTCTGCATCAATTTGCCTGGTTCTGGGCTGCCTCAATCCTTTATTTCTGTTTAGCTGTGTGACTTTTTTTTTTTTTTTTATAGGGCCAGACCCTGTCTGGTAATAACTGCTCTTGATGTGAATTGGCTGTATTTATAAGTTGCATAGTGTTACTAGTAAAAGATTTGATAATAAAGTTCAGGCTCCTGAAAAACACTTCCTTGGTGGGGTGGCAAAGGGGGAGGAAGATTGTTAAGCTGCATAAACATCAAATCTAGCCACTTTTCTTCCATTACAGTTTTATATTTCAGTCTCTTTATTGGTATATCAAAAAGGTCAATTCAAAATACATCCACCCAAAACAAAGGCACAATCGTGTGAATATGACAATAACTTTACAACAGTCTAAGACAAACCATGGATCGTAAAATCTAACCCTATTGGCTGGATGCTATGAACATCATTTACTACTACTACTACTATTTAACATTTCTAGAGCGCTACAAAGTGTACGCAGCGCTGTACAAACACAGAAGAAAGACAGTCCCTGCTCAAAGAGCTTACAATCTAATAGACAAAAAGTAAAGCATTTAAATTTAAAATATTTAAGCAGTCAAGCACAAGAGAACAGTCACAGAAGGACAGAAGATGTTGAAGGGTGGACAGTGTGATTAGGTGTAACTCTGGTTGGAGTAGTGGGAGAAGGTGATAGAAGAATAGAAATGGGTGAGGTAAAGTAATGAGTGGGTTGATAGGGAGGTTATATAAGACATTTCACTCTAGGGGTGGGTGGGTAGAGGGGTAGGGTGGGTAGGATTAAGTCTAAAGCAGGAGAAGGTATTCTCTGCAGCCTATCTGTGAGATGGAAAATGCTCTCTGAAGCTGCTGCTATAAGTTGTTAGTTTTCTCTCCCTGAAAGAGATCCAAGCCACACCCACGAAGTTCAAACTGTCAGTGGGGAGGAAATGGCAGTGCTTGATGAAAAAGAGAGCTCAGTTTGATAGGAGATATACTATAGGATGTCATTCTGAGGCCAGGCTAAGTCTAAAGCAGGAGAAGGTATTCTCTGCAGCCTATCTGTGAGATGGAAAATGCTCTCTGAAGCTGCTGCTATAACCTGTACATGTATGATCTAACCCATTTCCACTTCCCTCCCTGTCCCTCCCCTCCCTATGCCCAGCAACAACCCTTTTACAAATGATAGTGCATATGAATGAAAGAAAACAGGAAGAAAAAAAAAAAGAGGAAAGGGGGGAGGTAGGGGTACAGTGGAGATGAACAAACTTCCACTAAACTAATTACTTCCCTTCTAAGTAGTGATTTTTTTTCCTTTTAATAGTTCAACAATCTGCTGCGTGCATGATGGGATAGTATCAGCCAGAAGGGGTCCCATGTCAAAAAGTACTTTTTCACTGAGAGAGTGGTGGATGCTTGGAATGCCCTCCCGCGGGAGGTGGTGGAGATGAAAACGGTAACAGAATTCAAAAATGCATGGGATAAACATAAAAGAATTCTGTTCAGAAGGAAGGGATCCTCAGAAGTTTAGCGGAGATTGAGTGGCAGAGCTGGTGGTGGGGGGCTATTGCTGGGGAGACTTCTGCGGTCTTTGCCGTGAGGATGGCAGATGCTAATCAAGGTCAGGTATACACAAAAGGTAGCACATATGAGTTTATCTTCTTGGGCAAACTGGATGGACCGTTCAGGTCGTTCTCTGCCGTCATCTACTATGTTACTATAAATCTGCATCCTTTTGCCCTATCTAACTCAGGAGTTCCAAGTCTGTCCATCCTCAATTGATCTAACATATACAATTAACAACATTGCAAGTTGAGAGGAGAAGATTGAAGCCATACACACAATATAGTCTTTATTCCAAATGTCATGGTGTAACTGAAAAATGATTGAAAGCCCTTTGGCGAAGATGATCATTCTTCCAGGTGATTGAATAAGAGCATATAGTCACTGGTCGTTCCCACCATCCTGACATTGTTCTTATTAAAGATTCCCAGAAGGATCTAATGTATTTACAGTGCCAGAACATGTGACCCAAGTGCGCCCTTTCAGATCCACACTTAGGGCATTTTCCTTCTTCTGAGATTCCAGCCTGTCATGTGCGATATGGAGAAATGAATAGTCTCATAAACTTGTACAGTGTCTCCTTATGTTGAATCGAGGTCACATGCCTGTGTGTGTAGATAATAAAGTCCTTTAATAAGATGTGGGCAACCTCCGTTTCTTAATCTCGGGGCCATGCGGATGCCAGGTTTTTGTATGAAATGGCTGGGGTGTTATCCTGTAAATATCTATGATGATATGATAAAGGCACCCCTTGTGTTCCCCCAAGCATGAGGGTCTCAGACAACACATCCTGTACATCTTCGGATAGATCAGTCCATTGCAGGGAACCAACATAGTGTTTTAATTGCTTATAAGCAAAGATATGAGTGTGAGGTAGATCATGAGTCTGTTGCAATTCCTGAAAAGATCTCAATCTTCCCTCATCTGTTACAACATTGAATAAATATCTTAAACCTTTCCTCGCCCATAACGAAAACATCCCCCCACTCTGCTCTGGCAGAAAGACTGGGCTCCCTGTAATGGAAAGAAATGGGGTCACCGATGCCGAAAAACCAAAGTGGTGGCACAACCACCTCCATGCTCTATGAGCTGCATAGAATATTGGGAATTTAAGATTCCAGTGGGCAGTGGTTTTGTTGCGTGTAAGATATGACTGAGGTGTATCGGATGTATGATTTCACCTTCTAAAGATGTAGCTGAGAATTTCTCGGTCCCACAAAGCCAATCGTTTATATGGCGTATTTCACAAGCAACAGTCAGATAACGGATATTTAGTAATCCCATACTGCCATGGGGTTTGGACCAGGTCTATGGACAACCATAGTTTCCTTCCTCTCCACAAAAATGTCTGTATCAATTTATGAAGCAATTGCAGATCCCTTGTCTTTAAGAATAATGGGAGCATTTCAAAAGTGTATGGCCAATGTGGTAATATAATCATGTTAATTAGGTGTATACATCCCCATAGGGAGATAGGATAAGCCACCCAAATTTGAAGTTGTTTGGCAGTATCTGCCAACAATGGTTGGATATTCGCTTGATACAGCCTGGACAGATCCATGGGTAAGTGAATTCCCAAATATTTGAGGCTTGTGTCCATTCACTGCAGTGGAAAGTCCCCTCTCCACCCTTCTTTCACCTCCACTGCATTAGGAAGGGCTTTAGATTTCTCCAGGTTTAAAGTAAAGCCATAAAACCTCCCAAATGCCTGTCTCACAGTAAGCAGTCATAGTAAAGAAATTTTAGGATCTGCCAAGGTTAAAAACAGATCATCTTCAAATACCAATAGTTTTATCTCTTGGCCCGCCATCCTCACTCCCCTAATGGAACCATCCAAGCTGATCTGACGAATCAGGGTTCTATGGAGAGAACAAAAAGTAGTAGAGAGACAGGGCCCCCTGACACGTGCCCTTCTGTATAGGAAAGGCCAATGTTTGCTCCCCATTTACCAAAATTTGTGCTTTGGGCTATTGATACAGTGTCTTAATGGCATCTAGGATCCACCCACCGATGCCCATAGAATCATGTACATGAATTCCCATCTCACTTTGTCAAATGCTTTCTCTGCGTCTAGGCTAACTGCAATCACTGGCAGTCCCTGAAGCTTACTAGTTGACATGGCCACCAGTATTTTCCTGACATTGCGTACTGATTGCCTATCTTAACAAAACCGGCTTGTTCATCCCTGATCAAATTAGGAAGCTAGCAGCTTGGCCAATAATAAGCGATATCAGTCTATAGGAATCTGCTGCATCTTTAGGCTTTCCTGGCTTTGGTAACTCCAGGCTTCATTCCTTTTCCCTCGTGGCTCCTTATGCCTGGAATAAACTTCCTGAACCTGTATGTCTAGCTCCATCTCTACCTGTTTTCAAATCTATGCTGAAAACCCACCTTTTCACCACTGCTTTTGGCTCCTAGCTACTACTCAATTGCCTCCCCTTGTTCCTTCTCACCCAGTACTCCCTCGCCCTTAATTGTCTTGTCTGTATTATTTTTAGATTGTAAGCTCTATTGAGCAGGGACTGTCTCTCTGTGTCAGGTGTTCAGCACTGCGTGCATCTGGTAGCGCTATACAAATGTTAATAATAATAATTAGTGCTGTGTTTTTGTGAGGAGATGGCTCTTTAAACCACTGTCTGAAAGTATGCAAACAGGGGTTCCAACAATGATAGCTGTAGAGTTTTATAAAAGGCTTCAGAGAATCAATCAACCCTAGGGGGCGCAAGGACTTAATTACCGACTGAAGCTTCTGTGCCCGAAGTGGGGCATTTAATAAATCGACCCCAGATTGTGATAATTTTGGAAGATTTGTCTGATCTAAAAAATCCTGTACAGAGAAAGCGCTTAAATTACCATCCTCTCTGTAAAGGGCTTGAAAATGAGTTTTAAAGATCGATGCTATGCGATCACTATAATTAGTTATCCCTACCTTCGGGTCCTTCAGCACTGATATAGTCCTAGTGCCTCCCCAAGTTTTAATCAGCCTTGCAAGTAAGCGGCCAGGCTTATTACCAAAACGATAAAGTTTGTAAAGGCAATAAATCATACTTCTAGTAGTATACTCATTTATTTATTTATTAGGACATGTGTACTGTCTTTTTGAAGGAATTCACTCAAGGTGGTGTACAGAAAGAATAGATCAAACATGAGCAATAGGCAATTACAGCAGTAAAAATATTTAACAATACAAAGTATGGCATGCAGGCTTACTTTCGAAAGAGAAGGGCGCCCATCTTTCAACACAAATCGGGAGATGGGCGTCCTTCTCCCAGGGTCGCCCAAATCGAAAGCCGATTTTGGGTGCCCTCAACTGCTTTCCGTCGCGGGGATGACCAAAGTTCACAGGGGCGTGTCGGAAGAGTAGCAAAGGCGGGACTGGGGCATGCTTAACACATGGGCGTCCTCGGCCGATAATGGAAAAAAGAAGGGCATCCCTGACGAACACTTGGCTGACTTGGTCCTTTTTTTAATGGTGTATACTCCTCTGAGGTATGAGTATTCTCCTGGTTCTACTAATTTGATACAATACCATCCAAAAGAACCCCCCCCCCCCCCCCCCCCCCAAAAAAAAAAAAAAAAAAAACTTTTAAATATAAAACAGAGAAACAAAACAGAAAAAAAGAAGAAAAAAACGAAAAAAGAATATATGAAAAAACTTGTGTAAAAAACTGTATGGACTCAGTCCCTTATTTTTTTGGTTTTCAAATGCTAATTGTGCTCAGTCTCTGGGTGTCCCATACTACAGCGGCTGCCCAACCAGTAGTGGGGTATAACCCAAGTTCACATCGTAGCACCCCCCTACCGCCTGTCTATGATGCTAAATTAGAAATATATCCTTCAACTGTACGTTTGTAGTCCTGCCACTCACTGGTGGACAAGACTATCTAATATAATAAAACGCACCGTGAACGTTCTAATGAGGACAACGTTCTGAAGCCATCTGACGTCACTCCCTGAGTCCCTGGCTGTAGGGTTCGTGGCGTTCGTGGTGTGAAGCCACCCAGCCGTCTCTGCCCCGCCCTCGTGTCTAAACAAACAAATCCGGAAGCGAAGCGTCAGGGAAGGAGGCGGCGCTCCCGACGTCTAGCCTTCCCTTCGCTGTGTTCCGCCTTCAAAAAAAGGCGGAACACAGCGAAGGGAAAGCTAGACGTCGGGAGCGCCGCCTCCTTCCCTGACGCTTCACTGCCGGAAACGCCACGGAGGTAAAGTTAAAAAGAATAAAAAAAACAAAAAAAGGGATGCATGGATGCGAAGGGGGGGGGCATGGATGCGAAGGGGGGGGAGAAGAGGGCGGGCCAAGCTGGGACATGGGAGAGAGAGGAGCATCGAGGAGGGGCCATGGAAGGGAGAGAGGGGACTTGCTGGAAAAGGATGAATGGAGGCAGCAGGGGACAGAGGAGCATGGATTGGGAGGGCAGGGCTCAGGGAAAGAGGGAAATTGCTGAAAAGGGATGAATGGAGGGGGCAAGGGACAGAGGGGCATGGATTGGGAGGGCAGGACTCAGGGAGAGAGGGAAATTGCTGGATAGGGATGAATAGAGGGGACAGATGGGCATGGATGGATATGGATTGCAGGGCAGGCCTCAAGGAGAGAGGGCAATTGCTGGATAGGGAAAAATGGAGGGGCCAGGTGACAGAGGAGCATGGTTGGGCATGGATTGGAAGGGCAGGACTCAGGGAGAGGGGAATTGCTGGATAGGGATGAATGGAGGGGACAGATGGGCATGGATGGATATGGATTGCAGGGCAGGCCTCAGACAGAGAGGGGAAATGCTGGATAGGGAAAAATGGAGGGGCCAGGTGACAGAGGAGCATGGATTGGAAGGGCAGGACTCAGGGAGAGGGGAATTGCTGGATAGGGATGAATGGAGGGGACAGATGGGCATGGATGGATATGGATTGCAGGGCAGGCCTCAGGCAGAGAGGGGAAATGCTGGATAGGGAAAAATGGAGGGGCCAGGTGACAGAGGAGCATGGATGGGCATGGATTGGAAGGGCAGGACTCAGGGAGAGGGGAATTGCTGGATAGGGATGAATGGAGGGGACAGATGGGCATGGATGGATATGGATTGCAGGGCAGGCCTCAGGCAGAGAGGGGAAATGCTGGATAGGGAAAAATGGAGGGGCCAGGTGACAGAGGAGCATGGATTGGAAGGGCAGGACTCAGGGAGAGGGGAATTGCTGGATAGGGATGAATGGAGGGGACAGATGGGCATGGATGGATATGGATTGCAGGGTAGGCCTCAGGCAGAGAGGGGAAATGCTGGATAGGGATGAATGGAGGGGGCAGGTAACAGAGAAACATGGATGGCCATGGATTGGGAGGGCAGGGCTCATGGAGAGAGGGGAATTGCTGGATAGGGATGAATGGAGGGGACAGATGGGCATGGATGGATATGGATTGCAGGGCAGGCCTCAGGCAGAGAGGGGAATTGCTGGATAGGGATGAATGGAGGGGGCAGTGCCCATGGAGAGAGGGGAATTGCTGGAAATGGATGAATGGAGGGGGCAGGGGACAGAGGAGCATGGATGGGCATGGATTGGGAGGGCAGGACTCAGGGAGAGAGGGAAATTGCTGGATAGGGATGAATAGAGGGGACAGATGGGCATGGATGGATATGGATTGCAGGACAGGCCTAAGGGAGAGAGGGCAATTGCTGGATAGTGATGAATGGAGGGGCCAGGTGACAGAGGAGCATGGATTGGAAAGGCAGGACTCAGGGAGAGGGGAATTGCTGGATAGGGATGAATGGAGGGGACAGATGGGCATGGATGGATATGGATTGCAGGGCAGGCCTCAGGCAGAGAGGGGAAATGCAGGATAGGGATGAATGGAGGGGGCAGGTGACAGAGAAACATGGATGGCCATGGATTGGGAGGGCAGGGCTCAGGGAGAGACTCACTCTCTCTCTCACACACTCACACTTTCACTCTGACTCTCAAACAGTCACTCTCACATACACTCTCCCAAACATACACACTCCGAGGAAAACCTTGCTAGCGCCCGTTTCATTTGTGTCAGAAACGGGCCTTTTTTACTAGTATATATATATATATATATGCAGTGCTACAAAGCGGGGAGTACTTATCGCTCATGTAGATGGGTCAGCTCGGTGCAGGGTCAATCCCCGTTCCTGCCTGCATGTGATATAAAGTTTCTTTTAATTTCAGCAGT
This sequence comes from Microcaecilia unicolor, assembly GCF_901765095.1. Taxonomy (NCBI): domain Eukaryota; kingdom Metazoa; phylum Chordata; class Amphibia; order Gymnophiona; family Siphonopidae; genus Microcaecilia; species Microcaecilia unicolor. Next base: position 94,752,136 of record NC_044042.1, read on the forward strand.
GCTTATAGTCCTTGTTCTATAATTCTATCTCGTCATGCTGGTAGTTCCCGACATGCTTGCATGTTTCACCCAAAGAGTCCTCAGGGGAACGATGGATTGCAAGTATAAAATAGAAAAATAGAGAAGATAAAAATAAGAATAAAATTTAAAAAATGAGACTAACAGTAGACAACTGAAGCTCGAGATTATGTAGTCACAATAATAAGCTCACGATTCATATAACCATTCAATTCAAGTAGCTAAACTTAGCCTTCATGGTATATTCAATCAATGTTAGCAGGGCAGTATGTATAAATTTTCTCATGGCTGACCTTTGATGGTCTTTTATTTTTAATGACCAAGCCACAAAAATGTGCCCTAAATGACCAGATGACCACCGGAGGGAATCGGGGATGACCTCCCCCTACTCCCACAGTGGTCACAAACCCCCTCAAATTAATATTTTTTCCAGCCTCTTTGCCAGCCTCAAATATCATACCCAGCTCCATGACAGCAGTATGCAGGTCCCTGGAGCAGTTTTAGTGGGTACTGCAGTGCACTTCAGGCAGGTGGACCCAGGCCCATCCCCCCCACCTGTTAAACTTGTGGTGGTGGTAAATGTGAGCCCTCCAAAACCCACCACAAACTCACTGTACCCACATCTAGGTGCCCCCTTCATCCCTAAGGGCTATGGTAGTGGTGTACAGTTGTAGGGAGTGGGTTTTGGGGGGGCTCAGCACACAAGGTAAGGGAGTTATGCACCTGGGAGCTTTTTCTGAAGTCCACTGCAGTGCCCCCTAGGGTGCCCAGCTGGTGTCCTGGCATGTCAGGGGGACCAGTGTACTACGAATGCTGGCTCCTCCCACGACCAAATGGCTTGGATTTGGTAGTTTCTGAGATGGGCATCCTTGGTTTCCATTATCGCCGAAAATCGGGGACGACCATCTCTAAGGTCCACCTACATGTTGAGATTTGGGCGTCCCAGATCGGATTATCGAAACGAAAGATGGCCGCCCATCTTGTTTCGATAATACGGGTTTCCCCGCCCCTTCGCAGGGACATCCTGCGAGGACGCCCTCAGGAAAACCTGGGCGCCTCGTTCGATTATGCCCCTCATGGTATACTAGCAATGTCAACACAATACGTAGTAGAACATTATAATTGGTAGTGAAGGGTAAGGCAAAGTTGTAACGCATAGATAGGTAAGAAAGTAGGAAGAGTTAGAAAGTAAGGTGACTGATTTGAAGAAAGTTGCACATGAGGTCACAGAGATGGTTAAATATCACCTCAGCTAGGGTAGGAGTGGATGAACATATCCCGCTGCAGTATGTACAGCCCGAGTCAATCCTTGTTTGTGTGGGTGAGACTAACAAGTTAGTTTCTTCTTCCATTAAAGACCTGGTTGAAGAGCCAAGCTTTCACCTGTTTCTGAAGTAGAAATAGTATTGTGTTAAGCGGAGCCTTTCAAGCAATGCATTCCAGAGTGTGGGGGCTTGCGGGTATCACATGTAATGTCTTTTGGAGAGGGTGTGGTTAGTGATAGTCCTTGGGAGGACCTTAGTGTCCTTGCCGGTGTGTAGAGGATTATCCTATTCTTCAGAGACTTGGGCCATTTTCTCAGGGCCTTGAAGATCAGACATAGACTTTTAAATTTAGCCCTGTATTGTACTTGTAGCCAATGAAGTTTTTGCAAAAATGATGTGATGTGGTCACGTCGCTTGCAACCTTCTATAATTCTTGCTGCTGCATTCTGAATCAAATGGAGCTGGTACAGGCCCTTTGTAGTCAGGCCATTGTATAGTGCATTGCAGTAATCCAGTCTTGATGTTAAGATTTATCTTCTCGATGTAAGGAGAGAGGCAGCGTAGCTGTCGCAAATAGTAGAAGCAGCTCTTGAAGGTTGCTTGGATTTGGTGAATCAGAGTAAGTGTTGAATCTAACTGTATTCCAAGGTTCCTGACTTGTGATTTGAGGGGAGTTCATTCTTTCCAAAAGGAATTTTGATGTCAGGTATGTATCCACTTGTGTTAGGGACCCAGAGAAGCTCAGTTTTACTTGGGTTCATGCAAAGTTTGTTAGGTTTAGCCCATTCTTGAATTGATGTTAGACAGGTAATCAGTTTATTAAAGGCTTGTAGGTAAGTCAGGTTCAGTGGGTATGAGTAGCTGTCCATTGACCGAATGAGCTCAGCTAGTGGCTTGAGTTAGATATTGAACAAAATAGGTAATAGTATTGATCCTTGTGGTACCCCACAAGTCAGTGTCTATGGTGGTGATGAGTTGCTGCCAAACATGAATTGTTGCCTGTCTGATAAATAGGATCTGAACCAGGCAAGTACTTTTCCATTGATAACTGTCTCTGTCAGTCGTGCTAGCAAGATATCATGATCCACAGTGTCAAAAGCTGCTGAGAAATCTAGCAGTCCTAACATCGAGGCAAATCCTTTGTCTCAGTTTCTGTGAAGATCATCTAGCAGGGATACGAGGACTGTTTCTGTTCCATAACCGGGTCTGAATCCAGATTGACAAGGATCTAGCCAGTTACTCTTTTCTAGCCATTCATTAAGTTGAACACAGACTGTTTGTTCTAAGAGTTTCCCTAGAAACGGGATGTTGTGGATACTGTCTTGTAACTTTCAAGTTTGTCGTGGTCAAGGTTGTTTTTCTTCAGCAGAGGGGCCACCACTGCCCTTTTTTTTTGTGTTTAAATATTTTATTGGTTTTGTTACAAAAGAGAGAATAACAACATGCTGTTGGTAGTGGCCCATTAGAAAGACAGGTGTTCACAATTTTTGTGGTGCCTTCTATAAGGCTGAGAGTTTAGAGTTCTGATTGCGGTTGGACTGATTGATCCTTCCAGCTATGACTGACAGCTCCTGAAGACGCCAACTGAGCGAAACACAATTTCTGTGTCAGACGCCAATTGAGCGAAACACAAATTCTGTGTCGGGCTGGACAATCTTTTGGAGAAATAGGAGTGTTTGACTCTAAATCTGTTTGGAAATTACGGAATACGGGAAGATTTCCGTGGTTAAAATTGGAACTATGAGATGGGCAGAACCGGATGTGGTTCGCCAGGTGGACTGTTGATTCATTAAGAAGAAAAGTCTCTATCACGGACTGTCTCAGATTCCGGAGGACTTTTTTAGTGAACTTATAAGGGTAATGAATGAATGGATGGATGGATGTGAAGATATGTTTTAGATAATTTTGTTAGGGATTGTTGTGGATTTGTATAGTAAAAATAAGGTATTTTGATAAGTTTAATACATGATTTGTTTGGGAATAAAAATAAAAAAATGTATAAAAATGTTATGATTTTTAGTAATATTTTCCTGTTTTGTATTTGGCCTTCTATAAGGCCCATACTTGCCTGCTGCACTGGAATTTCAACAGGCATTTGACAAAGTACCTCATGAAAGACTCCAGAGGAAATTAGAGAGTAATGGGATAGGGGGTAGTGTTCTTTTCTGGATTAAGAACGGGTTATAAGGTAGAAAACAGAGAGTCAGGTTAAATGGTCCATATTCTCAATGGAGAAGGGTAGATAGTGGGGTTCCCCAGGGGTCGGTGCTGGGACTGCTGCTCTTTTAACATATTTATAAACGATCTAGAGATGGGAGTAACAAGTGAGGTAATTAAATTTGCTGACGACACAAAGTTATTCAAAGTTGTTAAATTGCAAGAGGACTGAAAAATTACAAGAGGACCTTATGAGACTGGGAGATTGGGCATCCAAATGGCAGATGACGTTTAATGTGAGCACGTGCAAAGTGATGCGTGTGGGAAAGAGGAACCCATACTATAGTTACGTGATGCAAGGTTCCACATTAGGAGTCACCGACCAGGAAAGGGATTTAGGTGTCATTGTTGATAATATGTTGACAATAGAAAATGACACAGGGATGGGGACCCGTGGTAAATTCGCAGTTTAAAAAAAATGTTGACAAGGTTTACCACCCGTGCGGGAGTGAAGCTTTTTTTTTTTTTTGTAATTTATATATTTTATTGAAAACACAATATCACAACTGCGTTATATCATAACGTAACACTCCATTTCTCATAATAATATAACAATGCTTCTCTATATTTTATACATTTTCTCCCTCCCCTCCCTCCTCCCTCTCCCTCCCTCACCTCCCCCTCCCCCCCCCCCTTCTTTTAATCCTCAGGATATTATATCAACTTCTTCTTATTCCGTATCTTTCAAGAGTACTTGTAATTGTGTCCATTCTTTTGCTTCAGAATTGTATCTCCCTATTCTTTTGTCTGTTAATTTATCCAACTCTATGAGCTCCCTTAATTTAACTTTCCAATCAGTCCTTGTGGGCCCCAATTTACTTTTCCAATGGCGTGCTATATCCGTTTTCGCTGCTGCTAGCCCTATCCGTTTAACTCTTTGTTGCCATTTTTGCCCTCTGTGGTTTCCCCACCCTAGTAAGCACCATTTAGGTTCATGAGGAAAGGGAATCTCCAAGACCATTGATAATTCGTTCACAATGTCCTTCCAATACTCGTATCTGGCTACATTCCCACCATATATGGTAGAATGTACCTTTCTCTTTCCCACACCTCCAGCATTCCGCAGAGGCTCCTGGGTATATTTTATTAATTTTTTCTGGTGTATAGTACCATCTGCTTAGTATCTTGTATGCATTTTCTTTGATCAGCACACAAACTGATGTTTTCTTAACTTCGGTACACACCCTCCTCCATTCGGTCTCACTTAATGTCTGTCCCATGTCTTTTTCCCATGCTTCCATAAAAGCATGTTTTCTAAAAATTTGGCCCCGAAGGTGCCCATATACCTTGGAGATTCCCCTGCCTGACACATCAATTTCTCCCCATAGATTTTCGAATTTCTCATGATCTACTGGTGGGTGTTTTATCCATTTTTCTGTTATAATAAAGTGTTGGACTTGCATGTATGCGTATTTATCTGTCTCTTGTAATTCATATTTCTCTTGGAGTTCTTCAAATGCCCTTATGCGACCTCCGTCCATTAAGTCACGAAATCTGATCAGACCCTTCTGAAACCATGTGGAGAAGACCCTTGATTCTTTCCCCGCTGGGAATCCCTCCTCTTGTGTGATCCACGCATATGAGGATCTCTGTTGTGTCCCCCTTAATTTCTTTTTTAAGGTACCCCAAAGTGTTAGTAGATGTGTTATAAACGGGTTTAGAGTCAGTTTCCCATAACTTTGTTCAGGAAGGGAGGCCCACAGAAGACCCTCCAAATATCCCTCTCTGACAAACACTTGTTCTAATGTGGTTATATGTGACAAGTCTACCTTACACCATTCTGCTATTTGTGTGATTTGTCCTGCCCAGTAGTACCATTGCATGTTTGGCATTTCTCTTCCTCCTTCCTGTACTCTTCCCCACATTATCCTCTTGTGTAACCTGGCCGGCTTTCTCCCCCATGTAAATTTCCCTAATTCTGATTGCAATCTTGTCAACTCTCTGGTCGGTACTGGGATGGGTAATGTCTGAAACAAAAATAGAAGTCTTGGCAGGATATTCATTTTTATTACTGCTATTCGTCCCCACCACGACAGCAATCCTGACCCCCATCTATTCAAATCCCTCCTCACTGAACTAAGCAGGGGTTCATAATTCCAAGCATATAGATTCTGTAAATCTTTGGGAATTTTTATTCCTAGATACCGGAAACCCAGTTCCGTTATTTTAAAATTGCACCTTTCCTTCAGATAATTACACTCTGCCTCTGTTATTGTAATTCCCATTATTTCAGATTTGTCGTAATTTACTTTAAATCCTGCTTGTCTCCCATATACTTCAAGTTCCTTAACTATGACAGGTAGAGTGTGCATCGGTTGGCCCACGTAAAATAGAATGTCATCAGCGAATAACGCTATTTTATGTTCCTTTCCACCTAGTTTTATTCCCCTCACCTCCTTCATGGTTCGAATTCTCTGTGCCAGGGGTTCAATAGACAACGCGAACAATAGGGGCGATAGCGGGCATCCCTGACGTGTACCCCTCTGGATATGGAAAATTTCAGAGTATCCCCCATTAATCTTTAATCTTGCAGTCGGTGATGCATATAGCCCTTTTATCCATTCTATAAATGGTATTCCCATTCCCATTACCCTCATTACCTCCCATAGATATTCCCACTCCACTCTATCGAACGCTTTCTCGGCGTCTATTGCTAACAGCGTCAGCGAGTCTCCTCTTCTTTGCGCCCCCCAAATAATATTCAATGTCCGTCTGATGTTATCAGCAACCTTTCTATTTAATATAAAACCAGATTGATCTGGGTGTATAAGTTGTGGCATTATACGGGCTAGGCGGTCGGCCATGACCTTTGCAAGTATCTTAACATCTATATTTAATAATGATATAGGTCTATATGATCCACAACATGTTGGGTCCCTTCCTGGTTTAGGTAATACTGTTATACCCGCTATTTTCATGCTATTAGGTAGCCCATTTCCTCCAAAGTTTGCATTTCCAACTCTCACCAATATTGGGGCTAATTCCCTTCCAAATACTTTATAAAATTTCCCCGTGTATCCATCCAAACCCGGTGCCTTGCCTCCTTTTAGCCCCTTGATTACCTCTAGTACTTCCTGCAACTTTATGGACTTCTCTAGCTCTAATTTCTGAGCCTCCGTTACCTTGTGGAGTCCTAGATCTTTTAATTGACTTTGTATGTCTTCTTTGGGGATTTTTTCCCCTGGCGCGTATAATTTAGAGTAATATTGCACAAAGGCTTTCCTAATATCTTTATCTTGATATACCAATCTGTCCCCTTGTGTTTTTAGTTTAGTGATTAAGCTCCTTGTCTGTTTTTGTCTTAAACTGCGTGCCAGCATGGTCCCTGCTTTGTTACTAAATTCAAAAAATTTTTGTTTCATCAGGGTTCTATGGAATTCCATCGTACTCATCTGTATTTTCCGGAGTTCCCCTCTGCATTGTATTAGGTCTCTGAGCGTTTTTGCATCTCCCTGTAGTTGGTGTTGTGATTCTAATTGTGTTAATTTTAGCCTAATTGTCAATTCTGTTGCTTCTCTTTTTTTTTTTTTGTAGGTGCCTTTTGCTATCAGATGCCCTCTAATTACAGCTTTTAGTGCATCCCATAAGGTACCTTCCGATACATCTCCCCTGTCATTATTTTGGAGGTATTCTATTATCTTCATTCGTATATCTTGACAATCTTTCTCCGCAGCTATCAGGGATTCATTTAGTCTCCACATCGTTTCCTTTCTCTCTATCTCTATTTTCTCCACCAGTACCCATACTGGTGCGTGGTCTGATGTCTGTATATTTTCTATGTCTGAGTCTTTCATGTCCCCCCATATTGATCTGCTCCCCCAAATCGCATCTATCCTTGAGTATGATTTTTGGGCATGAGAATAAAAAGAATATGTTTTTTGACCTGGGTGTTGTATCCTCCATATATCTACCAGATCTAAATCCTTCATTAATTTAAGAAATTTCCCCCTATGTGTTCTCGGTCCTCCTCCTTTCCCCTGTGAATGGTCCAGTCTAGAGGCAGTCATGTTGTAGTCCCCTCCCATAATTATCTGTCCCCTTACAAATTTACTTAGGCCTAAGCCAGTTTTGTGAAAAATGTTCCCTGTCCCTCATTTGGTGCATATACATTGATAAATGTGATCAAGTGATTCCCTACCCTTCCTTTAATTGCTAAGCTTCTCCCATCTTCCCCTTTGTATATATCTTCTTGTACAAATCTTAACTGTTCATTAATGTAAATTGCCAATCCCCCCGTCTTCCCTCCCTTGGGATCCGCCAGCTTAGTTCCCTGCCCCAATGTTTTATAGCTAATCAAGTGCTCATCTCGTCTTTGTATATGGGTTTCCTGAAGCATTATCACATCCCATTTTAATCTTTTCAGTTCTTGAAGAACTATGCTTCTTTTCCCGGGATTATTCAAACCGTTAACGTTCCAAGATCCTACCTTTATTCCCCTCCCTCCCCTTTCCCTTCCCTCCCCCCCTCTTTTCCCTGCCCCCCCAGTGGGCTCCTGTTTTTGGCCCTGGACTCTTCTGGCCAGTGCTACCCTGGAGGAAGTGCATCTGTGCCAGACGGCTGCCCCCATATATTTACATCATCAGTTCCCTCCCCCTCCCCCATTTACATTTCCCTATTCCCCCACACCAAGCATGTTGCAACAATTAACCAGCACCATAGTTCTCACAGAGTATATTACCACAGTTCCATTTAGTTGACCTCTGGTTAATTTCTCAGTCTTTTCCTCTTATTTCTCCCTCAAATCTGGCTTTGTCCGGGGATCTGTTTTTCTTGTCTCTTCCAATTTTCTGCCATCTTTGATTTTCCGGGGTCTGTTGTCTTTGTTGTCGTCTTTGTTCTCCTTCTTTATCTTGTGGAATGTCCGTGCAGCCCATGTCTCTCAGGCTTTTCCATGCGCCTTCCACCGTCTGGATTCGCCTCGACTTGGTGCCCACTGTTACCAGAATTCCTCTTGGGTACAGCCACCGGTATCTCAGTCCTGCTTTTTGCAAATACATTGTGATGTCCTTAAGTTCTCTCCGTGCTTGCAGGGTTTTTTTTGCCAAATCCTGGAAGATTTGTATTTTATTATTTTCCCATGTAATCTCTTTCATGGCCCGAGCCTTGCGCCACACTGCCTCTTTGGTGTTATAGTCATGGAAGCATGCTATTATATCTCTAGGCCCCTCAGCCCTCTGTGGCCCCAATGTCCGGTGTGCTCTGTCAATTCTATATTTGTCCGGATTGGTTGAGTCCTCACTTTCACTCTCCAGATCCATAATAGCTGCACAGATTGCTCTTATTATTTTGGATGCGTCTTTGTATGACTCTTCCTCTGGTACCCCTTTGAATCTCAGATTGCATCGTCTAGACCTGTTTTCCAGGTCTTCTAGTTGCATTTCCAGGGCTTCTCTGCATTGATTTTCTTTTTTTATTGCTTGCTGCAGTTCTTTTATCTCCTCCTCTGCACCGTCCACTCTCTCCTCAGTCTCCGCCACTCGTTTCCCCATATCTCTCAATTCCTCCCGCAGCTCTCCTATTGCCGCCTGTATCCCTTTTCTTGTATTCACCATTTCCGCTTTAAGCTCTTGGAACCAGCGTGAAACATCCATTTTATCTGACTCCGAGTTTTCGTCTACCATTTCCTCGTGCTCCGGGTCAGATTCGGAAACTCCGTCCGCCATTTTGAAATTTCGCGACGCTACTTTCGCGCCCGCGCTTTTCCCTATTCCAGGGTTTTCGGCGGCGTACTTGAATTTAGCTAGTTTCTTCCGAGCTGCCATTACTTCTGGTGTTTAGATTCCTGCTTGGTGGGGATTTTCGCCGCGTTTTCGGGGAATTGGAGGCTCCTTTTACTTCTGGCTCTTCAGAGCTCTCTTGTTAGGCAGCCATTCGACAGCGCTGACGTCACTTCCTCCGAGAGTGAAGCTTTTTATCTCCCTGCTGGAGCAGTAAAAATACATTGCTCCCGCAGTAAAAAATAAAAACCCCAATTACCGCATGACCGGTGTCTCCTCCCTCCCTCCTTTGTTCTTCCCTCTCTTATCTTCCTCCCCGCGAGACGCAAGAAGATTCCTCATAGGCCTTCTCCGGGGCCTTCTCTCCTCTGCTGACTCCTGCCTTGTGATGCAACTTCCTGTTTCGCAAAACAGGAAGTTACAGCAGAAGGCAGGAGCTGGAGGAGGGAAAGCCCTGGAGCAGGCCCACCCAGCCACATTGCACAGCCACAGACTTTACCGCAAAGGCTCTTGCAGCTCCCTTCCACTCTGTCTTAGCAGCAGCAGCAGCAGCATTCTCAATCTAATCTCCTTGGCGATTCAGACAGGATGCCTGCACGGCTGACCAGGAAGCCTTCGTTCTCCATGGACATTGATCACCTAAGCACACAGTTGAAGTGATGCCCTGGTGATGTCACCACCCAGCCTTTCTGTAGCACAGAAAACTTAATAAAGTTCTCTGCACTATATATATTGCACACGCAGCCCTCTTGCCTCAGTTTCTTTTTGTCCGCAGTGTGGAATGACCCAAGTTGGTTTTTGTTTAATCCATCAGTTATTTTCAGTCATCATTAGAGATGTAATTTATTGGGTTTTATTTACTGCTATATTCATAATTAAATTGTCTGACTACAGAAGTATATCTCAGAAGACTTCCTGTTCGGATACATCAACTGCAAGCTTTAAAAAACAAAAACCCACATCAAAGCGCTTCACTTCGGCATTGACTTAAGAGTCTATGAGGAACCAAATACCTGCTCTCCCTCTTGCCTCAGTGCCCAGGGATCAGGTTTCTTCAGTTCCTGCTTTCCCCCTTGCTTCAGTGCCCGGGGATCAGGCATCTGCTTTTCCAGCAGCACAAAGTTTTTACTGGAGATGGAGCCATTCTGACCTAATGTTTAGAGCATCTGCCTGTGAGCCTTACATTCTGTGGTAAGTTGTCTTGTCATCTCTTATAAAGATTTCTCCTCGATGCTGAGAATCAAATTCTGGTGTCTCTGAGGAGATTTTGGTACTGAAATTACATTGGAGTATTAGGCACATTTGGTACGTGTCATCTCTCTATGTCGATAACTATAACTCCTCCTCTAACATACACGTCAAGAGCCAGTTATCAGAAGCGACAAGGAGCTCTCAGTGCTGAAGCCCATGATGCTAACACTCTAACTCAAGTGAATTCACACGTTCGATGCCAAGACCTGCGATGCTAACACTCAAGTACAGGCTCCAATTAACAATGGTGCCTAGAAGTAATGAAAATACATCACAGAATCTACCTGGTTTATTTCCTCAACCAATTAACAATGGTGCCTAGAAGTAATGAAAATACATCACAGAATCTACCTGGTTTATTTCCTCAACCAATTAACAATGGTGCCTAGAAGTAATGAAAATACATCACAGAATCTACGTGGTTTATTTCCTCAACCTCCGAACGGCTCCATATGAAGGAGTCGGGTAATATATATATATATATATATATATCGAAGCCAAAGTTATTTTGTAATAACAGGCTTCCTCTAGGGATACCTACCCTATTTCTCTAGTATGTTTTTTATCGGACTTCAACCTACCCCTACTTTGAGATGCGGTTTTCTTCTTCTATTGCCTTACTACACCTGCTCACTCAGTTCATTCAGAACCATCAACAGCGGCAATAGGTAGGAATACCTAGTATTTACCACAGTCAGCTCAGATCCTGAACAGACTTTTGTAGTTTAGCAGTTCAACTTATTCTGTCATCTCTCAATTTAACAGTATCATTTGGAAGAGCTCCTGTTTCCTTCTAAGCAGGATCCTTACTTCCAATAGAAATACATATTTTCTTAACTACCAATCTATTACTTCCGTTGGAAAGTTTTTACTGCTTTATTTCTTTTTTGGACTCTCAAGAACATGACATTTGGTTCTACTATAGTGCCTCCTGCTATATCTTACAATTCTTCTAAAACTAAGACACAGTGTCACAAACCTCCCACAGTGGATTTCCTTATTAGAAAGACCACACGGAGCATCAAGTTGATCCCTTTTATTCTAAATTTGTTTATCTGCAGGATTTGGTTGTTTCCACTTACTAGCCTCTCAATCGACTATAAAGAATGCTCAATTTGCAGTTCTAATTTTATCTACTGTTCTGGTGATGATGATGATTATACTTAAATTGAATAAAGACTGTTCAGATTACTTACCTACTCAACACCTGTCATCTGTCCATTAGATGAATAAATATATGCATTAGATCTTATTCTCCATTAAACCATTCAAGAATTACCAGAAACATCTAAACCTTCTAACTGTTGGATTGCTACAATTTTGAATGTTCAATCTACTTGATTCGCTCAGCTATACATAGCTATCACAGTATGGTTAGAGTAGCTTCTCTGGTGCTTTTAATCATCCTGTCCTGTCTTTAACTGCTCTCTGTAAGAGGAAATCTTTATTCCAGTTAAATCACAGTGCAGTCAGTTTTTTGTTAATTTTTTAGCTGTGTAGGTGTCAAAAGCCATACCAGCAAAAGTGATGCAAAGACTGCATACCATTCAATTAAATACATTTCACTTCACGTATTTCCTCATGCCAAAGATGAGAGGGTTTTTTTTTCTGTGTTCAATCTCCAAAACTCAATATGAACATTCCAAACGCTCACACTATCTCACAGCTAAAACTTAATGCAGAAAAAACACAATGTCTTGTACTTACCTCACAATATAACACAAAAAACTTCACCACCATAACCACACCATACTGTTCTCTTCCTGTCTCACAAAACTTGAAAATTCTTGGAGTCACCATTGATCGAAATCTCACTTTTGATGCCCACGTGAAAAACACTACGAAAAAGATGTTCCACTCCATTTGGAAACTCAAAAGAGTAAAACCTTTCTTCCCGAGGTACATCTTCCGTACCTTGGTACAATCAATGGTAATAAGTTATCTGGACTACTGCAATGCACTATACGCTGGCTGCAAAGAACAGACTATTTAAAAAATCCAGACGGCCCAGAATACGGCCGCCAGACTCATATGGAAAAACTAAATACGAAAGTGCAAAACCCTTAAGAGAGAAACTTCACTGGCTCCCACTTAAGGAACGCATTGCATTCAAGATCTGCACAATTGTACACAAAATTATTCACGCAGATGCCCCAACCTACATGCTAAACCTCGTGGACCTACCTCCTAGAAACTCCACAAGATCTCACAAATTTCTCAACCTACACTTCCCCAGCTGTAAAGGACTAAAATACAAGATGATGCACGCCACCACCTTCTCCTACATGAGCACGCAGTTATGGAATGCATTACCCACAGACCTAAAAACAATCGACAAAACAACTACCTTTCGCAAATTTCTGAAGACATATTTCTTCAACAAGACCTACAATGAGAACCTACAGCCCCACTAACCCACTTCACCAACCCATTCAGTTATGAAAGCCCACCTTCTATAAATACCCTAATAAATCCCTTCCTTCTTCTTCCTTCCCTTAACTAATCTCTACACAATACTAACTATACTTGATTCACTGGAATAACTATGTTATCAGTACTATGTAAGCCACTTTGAGCCTGCAAATAGGTGGGATACAAATGCAATAAATAATAATAATAATCTACCATACTTCCATTTTTACAATGCAGTCTAACGTTCCTGCCTCTGATTTACATAAGAACATATGAATAACCATAATACGTTAGACCAATGATCCATTTAGCCTAGAATCCTATTTCCAACAGTGGCCAAGACAGGCCACAATTACCTGGCAGAAACTCAACTAGTGGCTACATTCCATGTTCACAATCCCAGGGTAATCAGTACTTCCCCATGTCTGTCTCAATAGCCAGCTATTCCCTTTCTTTGATGGTAATTCCATTGAACCTAACTTCAGCACTGTGAGTATTCATAGTATCCGTAGTCACAGCAGTACCTCATCTTCATTACAGTGGACTCTCATATTCTCATATTTAGATGTTTGTTTAATTCTACACCACATGCTGGCATCTGCATTTTATGCATTGCTGATTATGGAAAGCTACCATTTCATTCACTGTCATAGTTGAAGTGTACGACAGCTTCAATCATCATTTTCTTCGTACTATCATATCATCTCGCTCGTACTCTCTATTTAAACCATCAAATTCCGAAGACCTCAGTCTTTCTCCCATTATTCAACCACAGGATGTCAACACTCCATATATTTCCTTACCCTCATTTTCACATAAACTTGTTGCCTAGGAAGATATTAATTACTTTTTACCTTAGTTCTTCACTTCAGTGCTAGGCTGTCCCAGCAAAATTTTATGGTACGAACACCCCTTTTTATCCTTCTACATATTACTATCAAATGTGGCTTCTGTCAACACTGGAGAGCGCATCTAGTGCAACATACTTTCCTGGTTAATAAGATGGTGTGCACTACATCAATCTTTGGATCTGACACCCATTCAACTGGCTCTCAGTAGTTTTTTTTTTTCTTCAATTCTTTGCCAAAACATATCTTTTTATGCAGACAGATTATCACATTGCCATGTACTTTATTTACATGCAGACAAGTACCAGCTTGTAAATATTGTGCAAAGAACACTTTGAATTTAAATAATTTCTTCTCTTTCTCAGATTCATTGCCTTCTCTTGAATCTCTCCCTGATTTAATGAGCAACAATTTATGTTTAAAACAATTTTTTATTGAACATACAGTAAAATAATACAACCATTAACTTTTGTCAGACGTTCATTTTCCTATTACATAATCTCCCTCTTCCTCTTTTGCGAAGCCATAACCTTACAATTGACATTCAATACTGGGCAAGACCAATATCCAGCACTAGGACAACAACTCAGTTAGGTCAACGATTCATCGAAGACATGGACAAGGAAGTCTAGTCTCCAGACTGTCCCCAAATAATATTAGGAGTCCTAGCGTTTGGACAGAACTTATGAATCCTTCCAAGATTGATAATAATATTAGTAATTCATACAAAGTTCTTTGTCCTGATAGATTCCATCTCCCCAATGGCTCCTTTATGCTTTCCCTTAACATCCCCTCCTTCCCCACCCCCCCTTTCCCCCCTATGAGCAACAATTTATTTCAACTTCACATGTGGCCCATCAAGGCCATTTTACTCTGTCCTATCTTACCAGTAGGAATTAATAGTTTTGTTTTCATAACATTCCCTTATTACCAATAATTTCAATTATTGCTCAATTACAAATTTAGAACAAAGTAGCAATCCACCTTTACTAAATCCACTGGAATCAAGACCTTCTTAACGCATTTCTTCCAATGCATCTCATACTACAAATTTTATAACAGATGCAATTGAATTCAATTCACATCATACTAGCCCAAACACTATGAGTCATGCACTACATTGCTATTCATCTACCACCTTTATTGTTGAAAAACTTGCCTTTCAACATACAAAATCAAGGCTGCCTTCGGTACCTTCAATCCTTGATTTTGTAAGTCCGGTTTCTCTGTCTTTTCTATTGAAAAGTAAACACTTTTCTGCATGTGTCTAGCAGTTCTTTCTGTGTCTTTTCCACAAACAGGTTACATATATTATTTATCAAACAACAGATTGTCTTTTTCAGCAATACAACTACATCTTCTTGTATCTGTTTCTCAAACAGTCTGTTACCCAAAAATCTTTTGTTATCACTAAATGCACACTCTCCTTAATTCTTATATTTCTCCTATATATCTCTTATTATGTTTGCTTGTTATAATATTACCTTGTCATTTCACTATCATGTACCAAAACACTTCTGCTATTACTAAATGTATAATTTCTCATGTATTACCACCATTCATGATGTATTGTAAGCCGCATTGAGCCTGCAAAGAGGTGGGATAATGTGGGATACAAATGCAACAAATAAATAAATTAATCTTAAGCCTATATTGCACAACCCATGATTCAATCAGATCTATACACCTAAATATTAGCGCATTCCAATCTTTTTAAGACTGGACACAACACCGAAATAACATCTGTATATATAAAACTTTGAAACTGAGCTTGCTCCAATATAGCCCCTAAAGACTGCAAAACCATATTAAATAAAATCGGCAAAAGGAGCACACCCTGAGGAACAGGGTGATACTCAAACTTCCAAAACATCTTCCCTGCACCTGACTTGGTAGTTTTCTTACTGCATGGCCATGAGTGCTGGGGGCTTTTTTTTTTTTTTTTTACCCGCTGCAGTAAAAAAAGGCTCTGGCACATGAGAAAAACGGCTCCCACTGCAAGCAACTTGGTAAAGGGACCCCTAAGTTTTTTGACACTAGAAAGTAATCTGTCCTAGAAAAGGAATGGTGGACTTTAGAACAAAAGTTAAATTCTAACGCTTTAGGGTGGCATAACCTCCGAATATCCAACAGGCCTATATCAGATATTACGTTTTTAAGGTCTTTATTTATAGATTCAGAACATCTACATGGTTTCCTGTCCAGCAAAGGGTCCAGTATACAATTAGTCTCCAGCGAAAATCAAGTTGGCAGGGAATTTTGACAGTAACGTAGATTGCAATGATTGAAAAAAAAAAAATGCACTATTACCTGTGGAGGGGGCATAAAGATAGGTACATCATTTTTCTTATGGGAAGCCAGGGGAAAAAAATACTGTTTTATGAAACCACTCTGTAGTTTTTCTGATTCTTTTATACATAAATGAGGTTTTTTTTGTAATAGATGTGTCTGCTTGAAGGGGTTTAAGGTAATTTATTCTTTTTTTTTTCTTTTTAATTGGATTATTTAGCCCATTTACATTTAATGAATAAATCTTAAGGGAAGGCATAGGGATGATAGCGAATGCTACATACCTGTAGAAGGTATTCTCCGAGGACAGCAGGCTGATTGTTCTCACTGATGGGTGACGTCCACGGCAGCCCCCTCCAACCGGAAACTTCACTAGCAAAGGCCTTTGCTAGTCCTCGCGCGCCAATGCACGGTCGTCTTCCCACCCGAACCAGCTCGTGTTCATCAGTCCCATATGTAGCAAGACAAAGACAAGGGAAGACACAACTCCAAAGGGGAGGCAGGCGGGTATGTGAGAACAATCAGCCTGCTGTCCTCGAAGAATACCTTCTACAGGTATGTAGCATTCGCTTTCTCCGAGGACAAGCAGGCTGCTTGTTCTCACTGATGGGGTATCCCTAGCCCCCAGGCTCACTCAAAACAACAAACATGGTCAATTGGGCCTCGCAACGGCGAGGACATAACTGAGATTGACCTAATAATTTATCCAACTAACTGAGAGTGTAGCCTGGAACAGAATAAACATGGGCCTAGGGGGGTGGAGTTGGATTCTAAACCCCGAACAGATTCTGAAGCACTGACTGCCCGAACCAACTGTCGCGTCGGGTATCCTGCTGCAGGCAGTAATGAGATGTGAATGTGTGGACAGATGACCATGTCACAGCTTTGCAGATCTCTTCAATAGTGGCTGACTTCAAGTGGGCCACTGACGCTGCCATGGCTCTAACATTGTGAGCCGTGACATGACCCTCAAGAGCCAGCCCAGCCTGGGCGTAAGTGAAGGAAATGCAATCTGCTAGCCAATTGGATATGGTGCGTTTCCCCACAGCCACTCCCCTCCTGTTGGGATCAAAAGAAACAAACATTTGGGCTGTCTGTCTGTTGGGCTGTGTCCGCTCCAGATAGAAGGACAATGCTCTTTTGCAGTCCAATGTGTGCAGCTGACATTCAGCAGGGCAGGAATGAGGACGGGGAAAGAATGTTGGCAAGACAATTGACTGGTTCAGATGAAACTCCAACACCACCTTTGGCAAGAACTTAGGGTGAGTGCGGAGGACTACTCTGTTATGATGAAATTTGGTGTAAGGGGCCTGGGCTACCAGGGCTTGAAGCTCACTGACTCTACGAGCTGAAGTTACTGCCACCAAGAAAATGACCTTCCAGGTCAAGTACTTCAGATGGCATGAAATCAGTGGCTCAAAAGGAGGTTTCATCAGCTGGGTGAGAACAACATTGAGATCCCATGACACTGTAGGAGGCTTGACAGGGGGCTTTGACAAAAGCAAACCTCTCATGAAGTGAACAACTAAAGGCTGTCCTGAGATGGGCTTACCTTCCACACGGTAATGGTATGCACTGATTGCGCTAAGGTGAACCCTTACAGAGTTAGTCTTGAGACCAGACTCAGACAAGTGCAGAACATATTCAAGCAGGGTCTGTGTAGGACAGGAGCGAGGATCTAAGGCCTTGCTGTCACACCAGACGGCAAACCTCCTCCATAAAAAGAAGTAACTCCTCTTAGTGGAATCTTTTCTGGAAGCAAGCAAGACACGGGAGACACCCTCCGACAGACCCAAAGAGGCAAAGTCTACGCTCTCAACATCCAGGCCGTGAGAGCCAGAGACTGGAGGTTGGGATGCAGAAGCGCCCCTTCGTTCTGTGTGATGAGGGTCGGAAAACACTCCAATCTCTATGGTTCTTCGGGGGACAACTCCAGAAAACGAGGGAACCAGATCTGACGTGGCCAAAAAGGAGCAATCAGAATCATGGTGCCTCGGTCTTGCTTGAGTTTCAACAAAGTCTTCCCCACCAGAGGTATGGGAGGATAAGCATACAGCAGGCCGTTCCCCCAATCCAGGAGGAAGGCATTCGATGCCAGTCTGCCGTGGGCCTGAAGTCTGGAACAGAACTGAGGGACCTTGTGGTTGGCTTGAGATGCGAAGAGATCTACCAAGGGGGTGCCCCACACTTGGAAGATGCGGCGCACTACTCTGGAGTTGAGCGACCACTCGTGAGGTTGCATAATCCTGCTCAACCTGTCGGCCAGACTGTTGTTTATGCCTGCCAGATATGTGGCTTGGAGCAACATGCCGTGACGGCGAGCCCAGAGTCACATGCTGACGGCTTCCTGACACAGGGGGCGAGATCCGGTGCCCCCCTGCTTGTTGATGTAATACATGGCAACCTGGTTGTCTGTCTGAATTTGGATAATTTGGTTGGACAGCCGACCTCTGAAAGCCTTCAGAGAGTTCCAGACCGCTCGTAACTCCAGGAGATTGATCTGCAGATCGCGTTCCTGAAGGGACCAGCTTCCCTGGGTGTGAAGCCCATCGACATGAGCTCCCCACCCCAGGAGAGACGCATCCGTAGTCAGCACTTTTTGTGGCTGAGGAATTAGGAAAGGGCGTCCCAGAGTCAAATTGGACCAAATCGTCCACCAATACAGGGATTTGAGAAAACTCGTGGACAGGTGGGATCACGTCTTCTAGATCCCCAGCAGCTTGAAACCACTGGGAAGCTAGGGTCCATTGAGCAGATCACATGTGAAGACGAGCCATGGGAGTTACATGAACTGTGGAGGCCATGTGGCCAAGCAATCTCAACATCTGCCGAGCTGTGATCTGCTGGGACGCTTGTACCCGGGAGATGAGGGACAACATATTGTTGGCCCTTGTCTCCGGAAGATAGGCACGAACCATCCGAGAATCCAGCAGAGCTCCTATGAATTCGAGTCTCTGTACTGGGAGAAGATGGGACTTTGGATAATTTATCACAAACCCCAGTAGCTCCAGGAGTCGAATAGTCATCTGCATGGACTGTAGAGCTCCTGCCTCGGATGTGTTCTTCACCAGCCAATCATCGAGATAAGGGAACACATGTACTCCCAGCCTGCGAAGCGCTGCTGCTACTACAGCTAGACACTTTGTGAACACCCTGGGCGCAGAGGCGAGCCCAAAGGGTAGCACACAGTACTGGAAGTGACGTGTGCCCAGCTGAAATCGCAGATACCGCCTGTAAGCTGGCAATATCGGGATGTGCGTGTAGGCGTCCTTCAAGTCCAGAGAGCATAGCCAATCGTTTTCCTGAATCATGGGAAGAAGGGTGCCCAGGGAAAGCATCCTGAACTTTTCTTTGACCAGATATTTGTTCAGGGCCCTTAGGTCTAGGATGGGACGCATCCCCCCTGTTTTCTTTTCCACAAGGAAGTACCTGGAATAGAATCCCAGCCCTTCTTGCCCGGATGGCACGGGCTCGACCGCATTGGTGCTGAGAAGGGCGGAGAGTTCCTCTGCAAGTACCTGCTTGTGTTGGAAGCTGTAGGACTGAGCTCCCGGTGGGCAATTTGGAGGCTTCGAGGCCAAATTGAGGGTGTATCCTTGCCGGACTATTTGAAGAACCCAACGGTCGGAGGTTACAAGAGGCCACCTTTGGTGAAAAACTTTCAACCTCCCCCCGACCGGCAGATCGCCAGGCACGGACAAGTTGATGTTGGCTATGCTCTGCTGGAGCCAGTCAAAAGTTCGCCCCCTGCTTTTGCTGGGGAGCCGAGGGGCCTTGCTGAGGCGCACGCTGCTGACGAGAGCGAGTGCGCTGGGGCTTAGCCTGGGCCGCAGGCTGTCAAGAGGGAGGATTGTACCTACGCTTACCAGAAGAGTAGGGAACAGTCCTCCTTCCCCCATAAAAACGTCTACCTGAGGAGGTAGATGCTGAAGGCTGCTGGTGGGAGAATTTGTCGAAAGCGTTATCCCACTGGTGGAGCTGTTCTACCACCTGTTCGACTTTTTCTCCAAAATGTTGTCCGCTCGGCAAGGGGAGTCCGCAATCCGCTGCTGGATCCTATTCTCCAGGTCGGAGGCACGCAGCCATGAGAGTCTGCGCATCACCACACCTTGAGCAGCGGCTCTGGACGCAACATCAAAGGTATCATATACCCCTCTGGCCAGGAATTTTCTGCACGCCTTCAGCTGCCTGACCACCTCCTGAAACGGCTTGGCTTGCTCAGGAGGGAGCTTGTCCACCAAGCCCGCCAACTGCCGCACATTGTTCTGCATATGGATGCTCGTGTAGAGCTGGTAGGACTGAATCTTGGCCATGAGCATAGAGGAATGATAGGCCTTCCTCCCAAAGGAGTCTAAGGTTCTAGAGTCTTTGCCCGGGGGCGCCGAAGCATGCTCTCTAGAACTCTTAGCCTTCTTTAGGGCCAGATCCACCACACCAGAGTCGTGAGGCAACTGAGTGCGCATCAGCTCTGGGTCCCCATGGATCTGATACTGGGATTCGATCTTCTTGGGAATGTGGGGATTAGTTAGTGGCTTGGTCCAGTTCGCCAGCAATGTCTTTTTTAGGACATGATGCATGGGTACTGTGGACGCTTCCTTAGGTGGAGAAGGATAGTCCAAGAGCTCAAACATTTCAGCCCTGGGCTCATCCTCCACAACCACCGGGAAGGGGATGGCCGTAGACATCTCCCGGACAAAGGCCGCGAAAGACAGACTCTCGGGAGGAGAAAGCTGCCTTTCAGGGGAGGGAGTGGGATCAGAAGGAAGGCCATCAGACTCCTCGTCAGAGAAATATCTGATGTCCTCCTCCTCCTCCCACGAGGCCTCACCATCGGTGTCAGACACAAGTTCATGAACCTGTGTCTGAAGCCGTACTCGACTCCATGGAAACATGGCCACGGTAGGAGCATCGAGAGGTGGACTCCCTCGCCAGCACCGGTGAAGCTCCCTCCGCCGACGTCGTCGGGGAGTCTGCCTGGGAAGCGGCCGAAGCCGGTACCGCAACTCACCTCGGGCAAGGGGCCAGCCGGCGCCTCACTCGACGGTACCGGTGGCGCAAGCACCCCCGGTACCGGAGGGGAAGGGTGCAACAGCTCTCCCAGAATCTCTGGAAGAATGGCCTGGAGACTCTCGTGCAGAGCGGCTGTAGAGAAAGACTGAGAAGCCGATGCAGGCGTCGATGTCAGAGTCTGTTCCGGGCATGGAGGCTGTTCTGGGCTGTCCAAGGGGGAGCGCATCGACACCTCCTGAACAGAGGGTGAGCAGTCCTCCCGGTGCAGATGCCTATTGGGTGTCGACTGCCTCGGCGACCCAGAGCTCTCGGTACCGAGACGGGAAGGAGACCGGTGACGATGCTTCTTCGACTTCTTCAAGCGAAGCATGTCACCGGAGCTTCCCGGTACCGACGAGGAGGACGTAGAATCCAGCCATCGCTTCCTCGGGGCCGAGGCCGAAGAAGGTCGATCTCGGGGGGGGGGGCTGTACCGCAGGAGCCCTCAGGGTAGGGGGAGACCCACCCGAAGGCTCACCGCCACCAGCAGGGGAATGGACAGCCCTCACCTGCACGCCAGACGAAGCACCACCGTCCAATGACATCAGCAACAGCGGAGGTCCCGGTACCACTGACGTCGATGCAGCCTTTCGATACCTCGGTACCGACAATGGCGAAGGTAGGGGCCTCGATGCAGTCGATGCCGAAGGTAAAGGCCTCGATGCAGCCGATGCCGAAGTCGAAGACTTTGATGCTGTCGACATCGATGCACTCGATGCCCGTGCTGTTGTCGTCGAAGAGCCCGAGAACAACACGTTCCACTGGGCCAATCTCGCTACCTGAGTCCTCTTTTTTAAAAGAGCACAAAGACTGCAGGCCTGCGGGCAGTGCCCAGCCCCCAGACACTGAAGACACGAAGCTTGCCTATCAGTGAGCGAGATTACCCGGGCGCACTGGGTGCACTTCTTGAAGCCACTGGAAGACTTCGATGACATGGGCGGAAAAATCACGCCAGCGAAATCAAAATTCGCGATGATGACGAAGGGCACCAAAAAGAAGGGAGAAAAACCCGAACCGAGGCCAAATAGGCCTGTCCCGAAAGCGAAAGGAAACTTACTCGGGAAAAAGCTGGAAATACGGGAAAAGGGTAAAGACCGATCGGTCTCTCTTTTTTTTTTTTTTTTTCTGGCGAAAATCGCGAAGACGCGCGAGGGTCAACTTGAGGGGCATGAAACGGCGGTAAAACACGACCGTCCCGAGCACGGACAAAAGAAGACTGATGAACACGAGCCGGTTCGGGCGGGAAGACGGCCACGCATGCGCATCGGCGCGCGAGGACTAGCAAAGGCCTTTGCTAGTGAAGTTTCTGGTTGGAGGGGGCTGCCATGGACGTCACCCATCAGTGAGAACAAGCAGCATGCTTGTGCTCAGAGAAATATAATTATATTCTAAATGGATGGCATTGCATTTAGGAAGTTTATACTATGATAGAAACAGTTATAAACAGCAAGAAGCCCACTTGTAACATTAAACATAATAATAATAATTTTACTGATATAGTCGCTGTAAGGCCCAGTCAAAAATGAAATAGAAAGAGAGAGAATAAAGAACCATACACGTTATTCACATTCTCACGTGAACTCACAGCAATGTGAGATAAGCAACATAGGGCAGCACTCCCTGACATGACAAAATCGTTGAGCAATAATGCAGAGATGCTACAATGATATAGATGATAATAGCATGTCATGAAAACATTCAAGGGTAGATACATAGTGCAAATATTATGCACATAGCAACATGGCTGCAAATACTCATACAAAGTAATTTCAGAGGCAGGCATATAGTCATCTCATAGGGGTGTGAAATGATTCAGTGAATTTTTTAAAGATCTAGTTTCATGTAAGATTAAGTATTATTCATATATGTAACTTTGAAAATTGCTGGGTAGACTAATCCGTACTTTGCATTCATCTGCTTTAAAACAGGGCACATTGCTAAAAACTGTTTGCGTGTTGTAAGTTTGTTTCTCGTCATCAGGCACAATATGTATTTTATTACCATTCCATTGAAGGTCTTTAATATTTTTAGCCTTCGTCAAAATTTCAAATACTTGCGGATATCGCAGAGCTTTCACGACTATTGGGCATAGGCCACACATATTGGGCCTATCAGCTGGCATGTGATGAGCACACTCCAACTCAAATGTTCTAGAAAATGAGATGTTCAAAACTTTTAGAATGAACTCTTCAAAGAATTATTGTCAAGCAAGCCTAGGATCTGGAAAGTAGACGAGTAGAGAACGTAATATGAGCTTCAATGCAGTGTGATTTTGCGCCAAGGTGGGGTTTTTTTTAGTTACCATTTTCATATTTGTATGTAATCCTTGATTCCTGAGGCAGGCGGGCTCTCCCACAAAACACAGCCCCATGTCGGGTGTGTTGGTGCTAATAAAGGTGTTTTATTCAATACTACCTGCGTTGAAGCTGGTGTTGCATTGTCTACCCTTCTGCTTTCCTTTTCATGTAGAGATGTTCTCCTGTTTTGTAATCCTAGGATCTGAAAATTATTTCTCCTAGAATCTGTTTCCTGCATCACATGCAAAACCCGTGAGTTTTTCATGGTTGGTGTACCATAGAAATGCTTCATCTCATTGATCATCAGTCTTTGAGGAGGACTCCACATTGCATGACTACATGGGCTGATACCCAAACTCCTAAGTGCCCTGAAAATGACAGATACAAATCAAGGGGTTGGTGGTTGGGAGGCGGGGCTAGAGCTGGGCAGACTTATACAGTCTGTGCCCTGAAAATGACAGATACAAATCAAGGGGCTGGTGGTTGGGAGGCGGGGCTAGTGCTGGGCAGACTTATACAGTCTGTGCCCTGAAAAAGACAGATACAAATCAAGGTAAGGTATACACAAAAAGTAGCACATATGAGTTATCTTGTTGGGAAGACTGGATGGACCGTGCAGATCTTTTACTGCCGTCATCTACTATGTTCTAATTCAGATATTCTAGTTTCTGATTTCGTTTGTTATAAACTTTCAACTGTAGTGGCATATTTGTAATTTCGGAGTGCATAGAAATGATGTTTTGTGCATTATCTTGCACAATAGATTTAATTACAGACAGTTCAGAGAGAATTGGTTCAATAAGTTCTTTTACTTCGCTAGCTGCCGCCATTTTAACTGGAGTAGCCACGTCCTGTTTAAGTCTTTTGTTACTGCAGTTGGTACATGCAGTAATTTTTATTTGCTTTCAATGCAGGCATGTTTCTGTGACAGCCAGATGTGATTTTCGTTGAATAAACTATTATTAGCACGATGTTTGTTGTGAAAATTCAATGTTGGGGAGAGCGATGTCTTATGCTGCCATCTTCAATGTGATGCAAGCTCTGCCTCATGCAGCCTTCTGTGTATAAAGGTTGCCCACCTATGTTCTGTGGATAACACTCTCATCCTTCCTGTGTCATCAGCTCGTAACCTTGGGGGTCATCTTCTACTCCTCCCTCTCCTTCTCTGCACATATTCAGCAGATTGCCAAAACCTGTCGTTTCTTTCTCTATAATATCACCAAAATTCACCCTGTCCTTACTGAGCACACTACCAGAACCCTCATCCACACTCTTATCACCTCTCGCTTAGACTATTGCAACTTGCTTCTCACAGGTCTCCCACTTAGCCATCTCTCTCCTCTTCAATCTGTTCAAAATTCTGCTGCACGACTAATATTCCGCCAGTGTCGTTATGCTCATATTAGCCCTCTCCTCAAGTCACTTCACTGGCTTCCTATCCATTTCCGCATACAGTTCAAACTCCTCTTATTGACCTATAAGTGCATTCACTCTGCAGCTCCTCTCCAATCTCATCTCTCCCTACATTCCTCCCCGGGACCTCCATTCACTGGGTAAATCTGTATCTGCACCCTTCTCCTCCACTGCTAACTCCAGACTCCGTTCCTTTTATCTTGCTGCACCATATGCCTGGAATAGACTTTCTGAGCCGGTACGTCAAGCTCCATCTCTGGCCATCTTCAAATCTAAGCTAAAAGCCCACCTTTTTGATGCTGCTTTTAACCTCCTAACCCTTATTCACTTGTTCAGAACCCTTATTTTATCATTCTCACTTTAATATTCCCTTATCTCTTGTTCGTCTGTCCTAATTAGATTGTAAGCTCTGTCGAGGCAGGGACTGTCTCTTCATGTACAAGTGTACAGTGCTGCGTACATCTAGTAACATAGTAGATGACGGCAGAAAAAGACCTGCACGGTCCACCCAGTCTGCCCAACAAGATAAACTCACATGTGCCATTTTTAGTAGCGCTATAGAAATGATAAGTAGTAGTAGTAGTTCTTGAGCTTGGGTGCATGGACAGTCTCTGAAGTCTTATGTAGATGCTGTAAGATCCTGAGATCTGGATGCCTGGTGGTGCCTCCTTGGCATCTCAACTTTGTGCTTTCAGTACTAACAGATGTGCCGTTTGAGTATCTTGTACAAATTCTACCATGAAAGATCTTATCTTAAAAACAGTCTAGCTCTGGCCCACTTAAATCATTCCTGGCCACAAAACCACCAGAATTCAGTGGCCCTTAACCAGGTAGTGCAACCGAATACTGGCTCTGACCAGCCTCCTCAAAAAGGTGGCAAGTCAGGGGTGGCGTTGGTGAGGCGCCAGGGTTATGTAGGTCCCTGCCACTATTCAGCGTCGGGACCCAAATAGCTAAGTGGGTGAATTTTAGATTAGCTCAAAAGCCCCTCTCCTTCCCTGGCTTTGACAAGAGGGCCCCCCTTCCATAGCTCCCTGGTGGTCCAGTGAGGGTGGTGGTGCCAGAAGCAAGGCCCCACCCCTGGTGGCAATATTCAGTTGGAACCCACATAAGCTCTGGCAGCCAGGACTTAACCAATTAGGCACAGATATTCAGGGAAAGGGAATGGGGATACACGACTTTTTTTTTTTGCACGGTTTACATGGTATATACAGGTACTTATTTGTACCTGGGGCAATGGAGGGTTAAGTGACTTGCCCAGAGTCACAAGGAGCTGTAGTGGAAATTGAACCCAGTCCCCCAGGATCAAAGTCTGCTGCACTAACCACTAGGCTACTCCTCCACTCCATAGCATTTATTTATTTGTAGCATTTGTATCCCACATTTTCCCACCTATTTGCAGGCTCAATGTGGCTTACATTTGCCGTAATGGCGGTTGCCATTTCTGGGTAACAGAATTTAAAAAGACCACCATGGGCTAAATATCTACCCCAGTGTTCTCAGTAGCTATCTGTTCAGCAAGGATAACATTAGAGCTGCACAGAGGGAGGGGCTGGGTTGCAGACCGTCTTCATCATTCAGACATGGAAGAGTTTCTTTGGTCAGACTGTGTTTAGAAGCTGCCTCCCCTTCCTGCTGCCTCTGAAGTGACAGTGACCTATTAAATCAAAGAAGCAATGTTGTCTGTATATTGTGTAGGACTCATTTTAAGAGGAAGGGAGGCCTCATCCTGAGCAAAAGCATAGCTTGATTCTATCACAAGAGATCTGGTAGTTGTTACATCCCTTTGTACCGTACTACAGGTTGGATGCTCAGCCCTTGCAGGATATAGCTTTTGGTACTTCCCAAGTGTACGGACTAGTCTTGTGAAATAAGGAAGGCCACAGATCTTACCCACTAATTTTCTTTCCCTGAGTCCCTCCAGACCAGTCCAGAACCTGTCCAAGACTGCTGAAACACTTTTTTTTTTTTTTTTTTAATATTTTGTTTATTAGGCAAGTAAACATTTAAACAGAGTGATGCTGAAACACTTATAAGAATTAATTCTGTGGACTCCAAGCGGATCAAAGCTTCATTGTTTTTATTTTGTATTTTTGAACTTCATTTTATTCAGTCATTTCTTGTATGGCCTTAGTTTGTTTAAATTCTGGTTGAGTTTCATTTGTTTCTTGTGACCAGGATTTTTTTTTTTTTTTTAAAGAGGGATATGTCCTTTTACTTTGACACTGAAATAATGACTAGTGAAAGCCTGCACTCATTCAGTGGTTCGTATAAGGCAAACACAACAGTGTCTGGCCTGATCAGGAGGAATTCAAGGAAAGAAAATTGGCAGGTAAGATCTAATTTCTCCTTGCCCTAAATTACACAAATTATTTTTTTCACAGTAGACATGGTCATAGCAAAATAGTATGCTATATTAATATCAGCCTATATGGGTATGTAATCTCCTAGTTTTAAATTCAAAGAAGGACCCCCACATCCGTCATTTTCCAAGAGCATTCAAATGTCTTCTTTTGGTTACCACATGGATTAATCAATTTGTTTTCCTCAGTTCAGGATTTTGCAAGAAATGTTATCGTTGGCCACTGTGACTTGCTGCAGAATCAAAATCTGTTGCACTAACTATGCTACTCCTCTACTGTACTCCAAAGCCTTGTTAAAAAGTTCAGTTGCAACTCGCTACTGCCCCTCCATCCTAAAAGAAAATTATTAAAAACCTATCTTTTCGACGAGATATATCACAAAGATCAACATGTGTAATTGTATAATCTTTTGAACTTTTAATACTGTCTTATAATGTCTTTTGCTTTAACACCATCATGTAATTCACCACCATGTAACACAAACCCTCTGTAAACCTAATGTATATTCACTTCTATTTCCAGTACCCATGATGTATTGTAAGCCACATTGAGCCTGCAAAGAGGTGGGATAATGTGGGATACAAACGCAATAAATAATAAATAAAAATAAGCTGTGGACTTGGGAAAAGCCACTGCTTAGTCTTATTTTATATACCTCTATCATGTCTCCCCTCAGCCGTCTCTTTTCCAAGCTGAAAAGCCCTAGCCTCCTTAGTTTTTCTTCATAGGGAAGTCATCCCATCCCCATCATCATTTTCATCGCCCTTCGCTACACCTTTTCCAATTCTACTATATCTTTCTTGAGATGCGGCGACCAGAATTGAACACAATACTCAAGGTGCGGTCGCACCATGGAGCGATACAAAGGTATTATAACATCCTCACACCTGTTTTCCATACCTTTCCTAATAATACCCAACATTCTATTTGCTTTCTGAGCTGCAGCAGCACACTGAGCAGAAGGTTTCAGTGTATTATCGATGACGACAGCCAGATCCCTTTCTTGGTCCATAACTCCTAACGTGGAACCTTGCATGACGTAGCTATAATTTGGGTTATTTTTTTCCCACATGCATCACCTTGCACTTGCTCACATTAAACGTCATCTACCATTTAGCCGCCCAGTCTCCCAGTCTCGTAAGGTCCTTCTGTAATTTTTCACAATCCTGTCGCGAGTTAACGACTTTGAATAACTTTGTGTCATCAGCAAATGTAATTATCTTGCTAGTTACTCCCATCTCTAAATCATTTATAAATATATTAAAAAGCAGTGGTCCTAGCATAGACCCCTGAGGAACCCCACTAACCACCCTTCTCCATTGTGAATACTGCCCATTTAATCCCACTCTCTGTTTCCTATCCTTCAACCAGTTTTTAATCCACAATAGGACATTTCCTCCTATCCCATGACCCTCCAATTTCCTCTGTAGCCTTTCATGAGGTACCTTGTAAAATGCCTTTTGAAAATCCAGATACACAATATCAACCGGCTCCCCTTTGTCCACATGTTTGTTTACTCCTTCAAAGAATTGAAGTAAATTGGTCAGGCAAGATTTCCCCACACAAAAGCCGTGCTGACTTGGTCTCAGTAATCCATGTATAGAACTGGTTACCCATAGTACATCTATTCTGTAAGGTAAATTGTAATGTGCCCCTTTTATTTATTTTTTTTAACTTTAGCTCCAGCTGTTTGGATCTAGATTAAGGTCATATACTACTGGTTAGTGTGTACTGTTAGTGCAAGCATGTACGAAGACTTAATAACCCCATGGTCACATGTGCTGGCCACACTATAAAAGTAAGTTTGGTTTAGTCTTTCAGACAGCATCTGCAGGTAAGTGTACAGGTCTATAAAATGAGACAGATGTACTACAATTATATTTAATTTACAATAAAAAAATGCACATCAAGTTCAAGAAGACCCAGAGCAATAACTATTCTGTTTCTTTTTCTTGGTCAGAGTGCTGAGACTGCTGTGCTTTCCATTTCTCTAATTTTGTCATCAGGTCTGCAAAAGAAGAGAGGACAGAGGAAGGATTTATTTTAGTACCAAACCAAACAGCAACCCATAATGTTCTCTCTGTGAAACACTATAAAACAAAAAAGGTGAGAATTCCATATCCAACCCCACTGCTGTTGCTATCATTAGATGCTGAAAAGGGCCAGTGTACCTTCTCCAATGGGAGAGGGTGCACTGGCCCTTCTGTTTGCTCCATCAGATGGGATTCTCAAGTAGGCTTGGCTGGATCAAATTTATCAACGTCCAGCAGCTACTCTTAAAATTAATGGCACTTACACTCCCACTTTTAGGCTGAAGAGAGGGACCCGAGAGGGATGTGCTTTATCCCCATTGCTTTTTGCATTACTAATTGAGCCATTAGCATGTTCCATTCAACATCACCCTGATATAAGGGGACTCTGTTGGGGAGGAGATGAGTGGAACAACCTTCCTGAACCCTTACGCCAAGCCCCCTCCCTGCCCATCTTCAAGTCTTTGCTTAAAGCCCACCTCTTCAATGCTGCGTTCGGCACCTAACCCTTACCGTTCAGTGAATCCAGACTGCCCCAATTTGACTGCCCCTATCGGACCGACCGTTCACTTGTCTATTAGATTGTAAGCTCTTTGAGCAGGGACTGTCTCTCTTTGTTAAATTGTACAGCGCTGCGTAACCCTAGTAGCGCTCTAGAAATGTTAAGTAGTAGTAGTAGTATAAAGTGCAGCTTTTTGCGGAGCAATCTCTTATTCATTGGGAAGCGGAGCATATGGTTGCTCTTTCTAGATTAAGATAAATATGTCAAAATCTGAAATCTTAAATATTACTCTTGAAGAGAATGTAGTCTCAGTTGAAA
This sequence comes from Microcaecilia unicolor, assembly GCF_901765095.1. Classification (NCBI taxonomy): domain Eukaryota; kingdom Metazoa; phylum Chordata; class Amphibia; order Gymnophiona; family Siphonopidae; genus Microcaecilia; species Microcaecilia unicolor. Next base: position 94,782,125 of record NC_044042.1, read on the forward strand.
AGTCTTATAGGGCTTCTCAGAGCATTAAAGCCAATCTTCCAGGGAAATGGTGAAATAAGGTCTTACCTGCTTATTTTCTTTCCTCTACACCCTCTAGACCGGTCAAGACGCTTGGGTTATGCACACCTACCAGCAGAGGGAGACTGAGAACCCTAAAACTTAAACCAGTATGAGCTAGCAGCCAACCCCCAAGCAGCCAGTAAATCCTTAAAGCAGAAAACAAATGAAACCAATAAACAATTATAACCCCGAAAGGTCAAAGAACCCTGTACTCAGAAACAAAAAACATAAAACACGTGCTTCAACTGACCGAACGCCACAGCGCTACGGTCCCTCTCTGAAATGCAGAGGAAATATATGTATAGCAAGACTTGAAATTTAGATACCTTTCAGCCATAGCAACATAGACCATAAGAACACCAGAACTCTGCCAATCATACTCACCACAAAGAAACATGTACACAGCGGGAGGGTTCTTGACTGGTCTGGAGGGTCTAGAGGAAAGAAAATTAGCAGGTAAGACCTAATTTCACCTTCCTCAGCGACCCTCCAGACCGGTCAAGACGCTTGGGAAGTACCAAAGCAGTACAACTCCTAAGGGCGGGAACCTTGCATCCCAGAAGTCAACACTGCCGCACCAAAACTGGCATCCTCCCTAGCCTGCACATCCAGTCTATAATGTTTCACAAACGAATGCAACGAGGACCAGACCGCCGCCCTGCAAATATCTTGAGGCGGAACCAGTCCACTCTCCGCCCAGGAGGAAGCTACTCCCCTGGTCGAATGCGCCTTCAGTTGGTCAGGCACTCTACGTCCCTTGATCAAATATGCCGAGGAAACCGCCTCCTTCAACCATCTGGAAATAGTTGCCTTAGAAGCTGCAGCTCCCTTCTTTGGACCGCCATACAACACAAACAACCTATTTGAAGACTGAAACTCCCGAGTCCTGGATAAATAAACCCTCAAGACTCGCCGAACATCCAGCTTGGCTAAACGGCGCTGAGACGCATCTCCCAACTTATCTCCCAGCACTGGCAAAGAAATGTCCTGATTTACGTGGAAAGACGACACTACCTTGGGTAAAAACGATGGAACAGGCTTCAAAGAGACCTTTTCCTTTGAGAAAGCCAGGAAAGGCGCACGACAAGATAAAGCCTGCAACTCCGAAACTCACCGCACCGAAGTAATAGCCACCAAAAACACCGACTTCAAAGTAAGATCTTTAAAAGTACTCAACCTCAAAGGCTCAAAGGGAGGCCCTACAAAGACTTCCAACACCAAGTTCAAATCCCACAGCGGTACAACAGGCCACCGAGGACAAATCAACTTTACAGCACGTAAAAACCGAACCACATCCGGGGAAGATGCCAAGGAGACTCCCTGTATCCTTCTCCGAAAACAAGACAGAGCCGCAATCTGCACCTTCAAAGAGGAAAGAGCAAGACCTCTGTCTACACCATCCTGTAAAAACTCTAACACCTCCGGAATGGAAGCGGTCCAAGGCGAACAAGAACGATTGTTACACCAACCTTCAAAGATCCGCCACACCCTAACATAAGCAAAGGATGTGGAACGTTTACGGGACTGCAATATAGTATCAATCACCTTAGTTGAAAAACCTTTCTTCTTCAGCCTGTCCCTTTCAAGAGCCAGGCCGTAAAGTGAGAACAGAGACGGGTCTGGCATCACGATCGGACCTTGCACCAACACCACCGACTCCGCCAGCGCGAGCGGCCCGCCTATCGCCAGACATACTAGATCGGCAAACTAAGGCCAACGAGGACAATTTGGAGCCACAAGAATTACTGTCCCGGCGTACCGCTCTGTTCTATGAACTATCCGTCCTATCAAGGGCCAAGGAGGAAACACTTACAACAGCTGGTGAGGGGACCACGCGAGCACCAGGGCATCGATCCCCTCGGACCTCAGATCTCGCCGCCGGCTGAAAAACCTAGGTACTTGAGCATTGTCTGACGAGGCCATGAGATCTATCAACGGCAGACCCCACTCCTTCACTAGGCGACGGAACAATGGACGATGTAGCGACCACTCTCCTTGATCCAACGTGTGCCTGCTCAGAAAATCCGCACTGACGTTGTCTACTCCGGCTACATGACTTGCCGAGAGACTCTGAAGATAAAGTTCTGCCCAACGCATTAACTCCGCCGTCTCCTCTGACACCTCTCGACTCTTGGTACCCCCCTGATGATTTACGTACGCCACCGCCGTGGCATTGTCGGACAGTACTCGAACTGCCTTGCCTTCGAGAAGATACTGAAGAGACTGCAGTGCCAACCTTATCGTCCGAGTTTCCAACCGATTTATGGACCACAAGGCCTCCTCCTCCGACCAGCGACCCTGAGCTACCTCTCCGAGACAATGCGCCCCCCCCAACCTGCTAGACTGGCATCCGTTGTTAGCACCGTCCACTCCAGAGGATCCAAGGGCATGCCTTTTTCCAGATTCGGCGTGTGAAGCCACCATCGCAGGCTGAGACGAACCGGATCTGGCAAGCGCAGTCTTTTCTCCAAGCTCTGAATCTGAGGAGACCACCGCTCCAACAGTGCCGCCTGCAGCCGCCTCATGTGAGCCCTGGCCCAGGGCACTACCTCTATCGATGCCACCATGAGTCCCAAAATCTGAAGGTAAGAGTGAGCAGACGGGAACCGTTTGGCACAAAACTGGCGAATCAATAACTGCATCTTGGCAATTCGAACTGCCGGTAAAAACACCCGGCCCTTCGCCGTCTCGAAGTGAACCCCCAGATATTCCAGGGACTGAGTCGGTTCCAGGTGACTCTTGACCAAGTTCACCACCCAGCCAAGCGACTCCAAGAAAGCTACCACCTTCGCCGTCGCATCCACACTCTCCTGAAGGGACTTGGCGCGAATGAGCCAATCGTCAAGATACGGGTGTACCAACACTCCTTCTTTCCCCAAAGCCGCCGCCATGACCACCATAACCTTGGAAAAGGTACGAGGCGCCGTAGCCAGACCGAACGGCAGCGTACAGAATTGAAAACGCTGTCCCAAAACCGCAAAACGGAGAAACCGATGATGCGCCGCCCGAATGGGAATATGAAGATAGGCTTCTGACAGATCCAAAGATGTGAGAAACTCCCCCTTCTGCACCGCTACTATGACCGAGCGCAATGTTTCCATGCGAAAGGAGGGAACTTTCAAAGCCTCGTTGACCCTTTTGAGATCTAGAATAGGCCGAGAGGAACCTTCCTTTTTGGGGACCACAAAATAAATCGAATAACAAACTGTCCCCCTTTCCGAAACCGGCACGGGAACGACCGCCCCCAGATCTATCAGCCAATGAAACGTCTGCTGAATCGCCCTGGCCTTGACCCGAGAGCGGCACGGAGAGGCGAGGAAAAAATCTGGAAGGAAAGTCTCTAATTCTAGCGCATACCCGTCTCGCACCACCTCGAGTACCCACTGATCTGACGTGATATGGGTCCACCTCTGATAGAATTGACTCAAACGAGCCCCTACCCTTACCAGAGGCTGGACCCGCACCCCTTCATTGTGAAGCACGCCCAGAGGACAGACCTCCCCCCGGCGCATCTCGGCCTCCTCGCCGACCTCCGCGAAAGGGCTGAGTACGCTGAAAAAAATCGAACCAACTTATCCAACTCTTCTCCAAACAGCAAGGTCCCCTTGAAGGGGAGAGAACGTAACTTGGACTTAGACGCTGCATCCGCCGTCCAACCACGAAGCCAAAGAGCCCGACGAGCTCCAACCACCAATGCCATATTCTTAGCAGAAGCTCTCAGCAGATCATAACTAGAATCTGCCAAAAAGGAAGAGCCCATCTCTAACTTGGCTAGCTCTTGCACCAAGGAAGCTCTATCTAAGGCCGGGCCATCCAAAAGACTTTCAGCCCAACAGAAACACGCCCTGGCTAACTAGGCCCCCGCCCAGAGCGGCCTGAAGTGACAATGCCGAGAGATCAAAATTGGGCCGATTGAAAGACTCTAATCTCCTATCCTGCGGATCTCTGAGAGCAGCCCCCCCCCCATCAACCGGAATAGCCGTAGCCTTGGTAACCGTGGTCACCACCGCATCCACTGTCAGCGACTTAAAGGAGTCCTTATCCCTTTGCGGAATAGGGTACAGTCTCGCCATAGCTCTGCTCACCCTACAAGGAGAATCTGGGGAGGACCACTCCTGGACGATCATATCTCTGAGATCCAAATTCATGGGAAAAGTACGCGCTGCCCGCCGAATTCCCTTAACTAAAGGGTCAAGCTGCTTAGCGTCCACTACCACCGGCTCAGGCGAATCAAACCTAAGCATGGACACTACCTGCTCAAACAGCTCAGGAAGCTCATCCCTAGGGAAAATGCGCACCACCGAGAGGTCTTCACCTGGCAAAGGCCCCTCCTCCTCAGAAACCTTGTCCCCTAGGAACTCATTCCCCAGCAGACTACCCTCGTCGTCTGAGGAAGGCAAGGAAAACAAATCTGGCTCTTCAGACCAATCTAAACGCTGTCGCTTAGCATTCAGAGGCCCTGCTCCCTTCAGAGGCTCTAACTGATTAGGGCCTGACTGCCAGGCCTGAAACATGGCCCAAATAAAATCCGGAGGAAACACCATGGCCCCCGCACCTTCCGGAGGCCTGGAAGCACTCTGCCCCGGACCTTCCAACAGCGGGCGAGCAGCCACCCCTGTGGCGCCCAAATCCAAGATGGCGGCGGTTCCCGCCAAAATCGGAACCGCCGCTACGGGCCCAGAGGACAAGTCAGATCCGGGCAAACCTTTACCGTTACCTGAACCCTCCGCAGCTAGTACCGGAGGCGAAGAATCAGGCTGTTTAGGCTCCCCACAGAACCTGCATTGCGCTCCTGGCACGTCTATCCTCCTTCGCACACAAGAACGGCAGCGCGACGGCTTTCTCGCCGACATCGCGAATTTAAAGCGGTACACCCTAACGTCCCAGCTCTCTCAAAGTTGCTCAAAATCCCCAGGCCTCTCTGTCAGCTTCCCAAACAACACAGTCAAGCACTGCCAAGGAGCCAAACACTGTTTCTTTTTCTTTTTACACTCTCAACAAAAGCCCAGTTGCTAAGAGCTGACAGGGACTAAGCACTCAAGTTCCTGCCAAAGCAGGAGCCCAGGCAACAGGCAGAAAGTTCAGAAAGGATTTCAAAGCTACAAACTGCCAGAAGTTATGGCTCTCAAGGTTCCTGTCACAACAGGAGCCGAGGCACATGGCTGCCTAACCAAAGGCCAGCCGGGGAATAAGCCACACACCGGCTAAATTCCACAGAGAAAAGTGAATCCCACTGGACCCGCTTTTCTTGAAGCACTCAACCAAAAATAATTCCAAGTATTAGTTAAGAAAATCTAATCCTACCAGACCAGACTGACTGCTCAGGCTGCATGTCTACCCTCTGCTGGAGACTGAGATTTACTGGCTGCTTGGGGGTTGGCTGCTAGCTTATACTGGTTTAAGTTTTAGTGTTCTCTGTCTCCCTCTGCTGGTAGGCGTGCATAACCCAAGCGTCTTGACCGGTCTGGAGGGTCGCTGAGGAATAGAGGAGTTATTTCAAGAACTTGATAGATAGGAAGGTCTTAATGTTTCATGGCTGGGACGTATTAATGGCATTAGAATGATGGTACTACCTAAATTATTATATCTGTTCATGGCCTTGCCTCTTAAATAGCTCAAAAGAAGGGTTTTTCATTATATGAAGTGTCCACCGAGAGTTCAGGTTCGGGCAATGTGTCATCCTAAAAGGTTAGGAGGTATGGCAGTACCAGATTTCTTGTTATATTATCAAGCTTCACAACTTCATATTCTGGCAGAATGAGTAGTTAGCTCAGAGAGGGTGTGGGTCCAAATGGAGCAGAAATGGCTAAACCTGGTACCACTGAGAGTGATACCGTGGATGTAGAAGACTAAGTTTGCGAGATGTATGAAGCGAGTATCCTTGGGGGTGGAGGGCCCACTCCATATTTGGCATATAGTTAGGAAAAATGTTTTTCCTACTAGATCTTATTTTCTCCATTATGCCCCGGGCTTTCAAGAAGGAACAGTGGGAGGCAAAAGGATTGGCTACTTTAGGCCAAATTTGGGAAGAGGGTAAGCTACACCCATACACTGACTTACATGGGGAGTATGGTATCCCGTCGCACCGTAATTTTAATTATAGACAAATTAGCGATTAAAGCTAGAGAGGAATTTAACTTAACAGAAACCGAGACAGGGGACTCGCCTCGGTGTTAGTACTGCTAGATTTCTCAGCAACTTTTGATATTGTAGATCATGCTAGCATGACTGACAGAAACAGGTATCAATGGAATAGTACTTGCCTGGTTCAGATCCTACCTATCAGATAGGCAACAGTCCATAATGGCAGCAACTCATCACCACCATGGGCACTGCCCTGCAGGGTACCACAAGGATCGATACTGTCACCTATTCTGTTCAATATCTACCTCAAGCCACTAGCTGAGCTGATTCAGGCAATGGACACTCAGTTCTACATCTACACGGATGATGTGCAGCTACTCATACCCACTGAACCTGACTTACCTACAGCCTTGAATAAACTGATTACCTGTCTAACACCTACAGCCTTGAATAAACTGATTACCTGTCTAACATCAATTCAAGAATGGGCTAAACATAACAAACTTTGCCTGAACCCAAATAAAAAAATGAGCTTCTCTGGGTACCTAACACAAGTGGATACATACTTTACATCAAAATCTCTTCTGGGAAGTACAAACTCCCCCTGAAATCACAAGTCAGGAACCTTGGAATACAGTTGGATTCAACATTTACTCTGATACCAAAAATCCAAGCAACCTTCAAGAGCTGCTTATACTATTTACGACAGCTGCGCTGCCTCTCTCCTTACATCGAGAAGGTAAATCTTATCCCAGTTGTGAATGCCATGATAACACCAAGATTGGATTACTGCAATGCACTATACAATGGTCTGACTACAAAGGGCCGCACCAGCTCCAGTCGGTTTACAATGCTATAGCAAGACTCAGAGAATGTTGCAAGCAATGTGACCACATCACATATTTTTTGCAAAAACTTACCAGTACAATACAGGACTAAATTAAAAAAAACTCTTATGTCTGATCTTCAAAGCCCTAAAAGGAAATGGCCCCGAGTACCTGAAGAAAAGGATGATCCTCTACACACCACCAAGGACACACACCCTCTACAAAAAGATACACGATATAATACCCAAAAGCAAGCCTTCTCCGGAGTAGCCCCCACACTCTGGAATGCACTGCCTGAAAGGCTCCGCTGAACACAAGACTATTTCTACTTTAGGAAGCAGGTGAAAGCTTGGCTCTTCAACCAGGCCTTTAATGGAAGAAGTAACTAACTTGTCAGTCTCACCCACACACACAAGGATTGACTCGGGCTGTACATACTGTAGCGGGATATGTTCATCCACTGCTACCCTAGCTGAGATAATATTTAACCATCTCTGTGACCTCATGTGCAACTTTATTTAAGTTAGTCACCTTACTTTCTAACTCTTCTTACTCTCTTACCTATCTATATGTTCCATCTTTGCTTTACCCTTCACTATCAATTAAAATGTTCTATTACATATTGTGTCAACATTGTAAGTACTATACTATGCCATATTTTTTAATGTTATTTGAATATTTTTACTGCTGTAATTGCCTATTGCTCAAGTTTGATCTATTCTTACTGTACACCGCCTTGAGTGAATGCCTTTAAAAAGGTGGTAAACAAATCCAAATAATAAATAAATAAACCAAGACACTTTTAGAACGAGCAATTGGAGGAGGGGGGGGGGGGGGGGGGGGTAAGGGATTTGTGTCATGAATATATCAGGCTTTACTCTTGTTTTACTCGCCCACACTTCCCTATATGTAACGATGGGAAAAACATTTGGGCAAGGTAATAGAGGGAAAGAAATGGGAGATGGGCTTTAAATATCCTCTGTTACTAGTACATTAATAGATAGTGGACATAAAATGTTATATCGATGGTACTATAGCCCATAACAATTGTTTCATAACGTATCAAGCAGGAACGGGATTATGTTGGAGAAAATGTGGGGTTCCAGGAGATATGTATCGTATACGGTGGACATGTCCTGCTGTGCAAAAATACTGGCAGGATATTCATTTTCTGCCACAGCAGGTGCTTGGGGTGTCTTATCCCTTGCAGGCAGAACATTGCTTATTGCACCATAGACCCTTTGGTATAAAAAGATGATTATAGTTGGGCAGCTTGCTTGGCTTTGGACGCTGCATGGAAGAGCACATCACTTCCCTCTAAATCCATCTATCTCAAGAAACTGGATTACCTTCACCTTATGGCAGAATTGACAACCATCAAGAATGGGCAATTGGACTCTTCATAAGATATGGGATAAATATCGGGGTATGGCAATTGAACAAGTCTCCCCAGGGCGATTCTGGAGACCCTGTTGACAGTTAAGGCTTTAACTAGTTGTTATGTGTGAGAGGATAAGGAAGAAGCTGAGCTGAAACTAGGCAAAGATTTCAGGAGGGGATGGGTTTAGGGGATTGCTGATATGCTGAACTTTGATGTGTAATACATACAAAAGTGATGAGAAAAAAAAAAAAGGTTTCTTCTTAAAGCAACCCCTTCAGTGTTCCAGGAGACTTATTAAGATGATCATATTTAGTCTGTCTTAAAGAACTGAGCTGCATTAACGCACCTGAGAGGAAGGTGATGAATGGAATAAAGGAAGGGGAGGGTTTTTTTTTTAATGCACTGAATACAACTTCACTTTTGAAATGCCATGATTAAAGTTATTTTTTTAACCATAATTCTATATACCTTTACCACATATAAAACTAGGAGTTTGGACCAAAGAAACTAATACTTAAAAAAAATGTTTCCCCATCTATACACAGGAATTCTTGGTATTAAAAAAAAAAAAAAATACCTTTGGCAGGATTGAAAACACCACTGGTTTGCTGGTCACACACATAGCAACGCTGAGTCTTCCTGTAATGCTGAAGTGCACATCTTTCACAGAAATAATGTTTACATCTGTAAAAAAACACAAAAACAACAACTAAAAAAAAAAAAAAAAAAAACCAGTGGCCAGTGAACACCAGAATCGCACCATGAGGGTAAGGTAATGAAACAGAGAACTTAGGATTAATGTAAGGCCAGTATTCAGAGCTGTGTGATCATCTGCTTTCAAGCAGGGCAAGAGGATAGGGTCCATGAACAGTGAGAGGCAAAAGGATTGGCTACTTTAGGCCAAATTTGGGAAGAGGGTAAGCATTGGGCTGCCTTCTTATAATTCAACAAATTTCTTTGAATAATTTTCTTGGTTTTCCTTTTTTTGGACACCTTTTTTGATGTGCAACGTCTGGGTTTTGACATCCACTGTTGAGTTGTGTTTTGACATCCACTGTTGTGTTTTTGCTACACGATTGGTTATCCTGTCATCAGCTGAGGATAATGTGATTATTTGTGATTGGACAACGAACGTCTTACAGCTAGCATTCTTCCCTGCCTCAATGTTTGTCAGTAGGGGGGCAGTAGGAAGCTTACTCTCTAGTGCTTTAGAAGTTAGCATTTAAATCAAAGTGACTTTTTGTTTGTAATGAGGGTTTTTGAGTTCATGGTTTAAGTTGTGTGTTTGTTTCTAGAGTTTCAAAGTTCTGGAATTAGTTATAGTTTGCAGCTTGGATGCAATGTATTTCCTAAAATCAAATTACTCTAAACTATTTTGAAGTTTATCTTGGCTTATTTCTTATGCTCATATTAATTTCATTTTATTGCCCGTTGCCTTGTTATTTTGTAAGCTGCCTAGAATTGTTAGATAGAGCAGGTTATAAATGGTTTAAAATAAAATACTTTCTGCTAGTGCATCAGAGCCCATTTTCCATTAGTTCAGAAATGGTTGGCATTACTCAGGTACCTGTGAACTTGAATACCATAGAACTGAAATGTCCTACTGAGCACCAATGGAAATACTTACTTAGTAACCACAGGGTCCTTAAAGGAATCTCTACAGATGAAACACTTGAAAGGTAGCTCTTCCTCATCGCTGCTCACCTCGTAATTCTCATCATCTTGCAGAAAACAAAAACATAAGACAGGTATAAGGTATAAGCAGCAGGAAATAACTTTTTCTGCCTAGTTTCTTATAGCAGAATTGGTCTTATAAAAATCATGTCCGTCTCCTTCCCTAACAATTTTTGCACCATAAAATTTCACTCAAATTTGTGCAAGAGCTAAACGGCCTAGTTCACCTCCAACACACACTTCTCATGTACCACTGATGCCCCTCAACATTTAGACTTCCTTTATTTCCTATGGGGAAGCCACTTCTGTTGAAACAGCAGGGATGTCAAAGAACATGGGCAGACAAACAATAGAGGCAATAATCTGCTCACAAATAAAATGTCAAACAAGAAAAGCAGACTGATGAATGGATAGCTGAGCGGATTTATTTTTAGTTAGCCAACGTGGCCATGTTTCACCTCAAAAGGCTATGTCAGGGGTGATGTGTGAACAATAAAAACTCCAAATGAAATAACATACCAAACAAACACCATTAACAATGCTAGGTTATAGTGCATAAAAAAACAATAATGGTAAGCATAAAGGTGACATCCGGTGTGGTGATCAAGAATATCACCAATATGTTGAAATACTAATATTCTTAAAATGGATGTAAACGGTAAAAATTATGAACATATAAAGGGTCACACACAAAATGCACAAAAGGGACTCATAAAGGGCAAAAAGTTGTTTCCCCTTTAATTAGTAAATCTGAATCCAAGACAGCCTAAAAGATTCAATTCTTAAAGCTGCTCTGATCACCAGCCAACTCCATTTCTTGCTTGGTTTCCTAAAGCAGAAAACCACTGATTATGTTTAACTATTTCCAATGCCCCTCCCTCCACATACAACCCCAGCTTGATAGAAATCAGTTTTCTTACCCAACAGGCCAGTGAGGAACAAGTGGGCTAGGCCCCCCTATCCAACACAGAGACAAAAGAGTTGTAAGCCCTGCCCTATATAGAATATTGTGCAACTATCTGCTCTCCTCCATTCTCTGTTTTCAGCAGATGGCGACGGACATTCTGTGCAACTGGTTTCTGAGCTGGTCTGTAAGCTCCAGGATCTAGCTAGGCAACCGTTAACCCCACTGATCGCATGCATGTTAATTTGTAGGTCCATGGTTTCTTAAATCTATCTGCACCACAAGTTGATTTTTTTTCAGTTTTAATTAACCCCCCCCCCCCACCCCAATAAAAAAAACAACACATACACACAAACTTCAGGAGAAAGGCCAAATTGTCATAAGAACATATGAAAAGCTAATCACAGAATCCCAAATATTCATGAGACTGGGGGATTGGGCGTCCAAATTGTAGATGAAGTTCAACATTGACAAGTGCAAATTACAGCTATGTTATGCAAGGCTCTGCTTTAGGAGTTAAGGACCGAGAAAGGGATCTGGGAGTCATTGTGGATAGGACGTTGAAATCTTCAGCTCAATGTGCTGCTGCGGTGGCTAAGAAGGCAAACAGAATGTTGACTATTATTAGAAAAGGGATGGAAAACAAACATGAAGATGTTATAATTGCGTTATATCGCTCCATGGTGCGACCGCACCTGGAGTATTGTGTTCAGTTCTGGTTGCCTCATCTCAAAAAAGATATAAATGAACTGGATGAAGGTGCAGAGAAGGGCGACAAAAATGATAAAAGGGATGGGACGACTACCTTATGAGGAGACGTTAAGATGGCTGGGACTCTTTAGCCTGGAGAAAAGATGGCTGAGGGGTGATATGATAGAGGTGGGGTGGAGCAGACAGATGTGAAGCGTTTGTTTACACTTTCTAACAATAATAGAACCAGGGGACACAAGATAAAATTAGAATGTGGTAGGTTTAAAACAAATCGGAAAAAGTTTTTCTTTACTCAGCGCATGGTTAGACTCTGGAACTCATTGCCGGAGAAGGTAGTGACGGTAGCTGGCCTTGCTGAGTTTAAAGGGGGTCTGGATAGATTCCTGAAGGAAAAGTCCATTGATCGTTATTACATTTTGGATTTTTGCCAGGTTCTTGGGGCCTGGATTGGCCGTTGTCGGAGACGGAGTGCTGGGCTTGATGGACTTTTGGTCTTTTCCTAGCATGGCGGTGCTTATGTACTACTTATCATTTCTATAGCGCTACTAGATGTAAGTAGCAGGAGTCCATGCTACCAATTCCAGAAAAGTGGCTTACCCCATGTCTATCTTAATAGAAGATTATGGACTTTTCCTCCAGGATTTTATCCAAACCTTTTTTTAAACCCAGATATGCTGACTGCTGTAACCATATCCTCTGGCAATGAGTTCCATAACTATTCATTGAATGAAAAATTATTTTCTCCCATTAGTTTTAAAAGTATTACAATGTAACTTCATTGAGCGTCCCCTAGTCTTTGTATTTTTTGAGAGAGTAAACATAAGTACATAAATATTGCCATACTGGGAAAGACCAAAGGTCCATCGAGCCCAGCATCCTGTTTCCAAAAGTGGCCAATCCAGGTCACAAATACCTGGCAATATCCCAAAAATGTACCAAACATTTTATGATGCTTATCCCAGAAATAAGCAGTGGATTTTCCCAAGTCAATTTAATAATGGTCTATGGACTTTTCCTTTAGGAAGCCGACCAGACCCCTTTTTAAACCCCGCTAAGCCAACCAACCGCCTTTACCACATTCTCTGGCAACAAATTCCAGAGTTTAATTACACATTAAGCGAAGAAACATTTTCTCCAATTCATATTAAATTTGTAGCTTCATCGAATGCCCCCTAGTGCTAGTATTTTTGGAAAGAGTAAAGAAACAATTCACGTCTACCCGTTCCACTCCACTCATTACTTTATAGACCTCCATCATATCTCCCCTCAGCCGTCACTTCTCCATGATGAAGAGCCCTAGATGCTTCAGCCTTTCCTCATAGGTAAGTCGTCCCATCCCCTTTATCATTTTCATCGCCCTTCTCTGTACCTTTTCTAATTCCACTATATCTGTTGGCATCTTTAGAGCTCACTGATATTTGCACCTGTTTTCAGTGCTGGGTCCTTTTTTCATGGAAAATAATGCTTACATTGGCTTCCTATTGCGTATCATGTCAAAGTTAAGATTTTTATTATGACCCATAAAGTACTGCATACCAGTACTCCAGCTTATCTGTCATCTCTCATAATACCGTATACAGTGTACTCCATTTAAGTGCACGTCAGATAAGCGCATGCTCTTGTTTAACTGCATGCCGTACTTCAGTCCCGTTTTTGGCACCATCAATGGGGACAAACTTTGGTTTAGCGCACCACTGATAAGTGCAAGATTCGCTTATATGCATGGTTTAAGACCGCTCCTCTGCAGGAAAGACTCCGCATAAGCACACGCACGGAATATGGAAGCCGATTGGCACGTGACAAAGGGGTGATAAATTTGAAATCTCATTGGTTACCTGCCACAGGCGGTAACCAATGAGAGTTAATTTGTTAGAATAAGTTGAAGAAAGTTGTTAGTGTACAATGGAGTTGTCGTCATCGCACAACTGTAAGACTTTAACACTGGCTGAACGAATAGAAGTTCTTAAAAAATTAGAAAACAAACAAAGTCAAGCATCTATTGCTAAAGAATATGGGGTCAATCCCAGTCAAATTTCACGTATCTTGAAGCAGAAAGATCAGCTTCTGGAAGACTGGCAAAACAATACTAATCCACACAGGAAACGTAAAACGGGCAGGAAAAGCTGAGGATGTAGAAGATGCTCTTCTTCGGTGGTTTTCGCAAGTCAGGAGCAGACAGTTTCCTGTCAGTGGTCCACTGCTTATGGAGAAAGCTAATCAGCTAGCTGAAAGTCTTGGACTAACTGAATTCAAAGCCACTGTTGGATGGTTGGAAAGATGGAAGGAGAGGAACAACATAAAATTCAAGAAACAGCATGGTGAGAAACAAGACACTGATGACTTTGGTGCTGAAAATTGGGTTGTTTCAGTTCTTCCTACCATCTTGAACGAGTTTGCACCTCGTGACATTTTCAATGCTGACAAAAACGGTCTCTACTGGCGAGCGATTCCTGATGGAATACTTGCATTCAAACAAGCCGAAACTACAGGAAGTAAAACGTTGAAGGACCGACTGACAATCCTCCTTTGCTGCAATATGGATGGAAGTGAGAAGCTGGAGCCATTCGTAATTGGAAAGAGCAAACACCCCCGTTGCTTCAAGAATGTTAAGCGACTTCCTGTGTCACACGAGACTAACGCAAATTCATGGATGACTGGGGAAATTTGGAAGCAGTGGCTAAAGAAGTTAAGACACTAGAATGTGGGCACAAAAGCGTCAGATTTTGTTGCTTTGTGATAATTGTGCTGCACACAGGGATTATGTCAGGCAGTCTAATGTCAAGGTGGTCCTCCTGCCACTAAACACTACTTCTCTGATTCAACCTATAGATCAAGCATAATAGCCAATTTCAAAAAACATTAATCGGGCTCTTGTGCTACGTCGTCTGATGAGCATTATGGATGGCCAGACTGGCAAGGATAAACGTGCTGTTGAACTGGCTCGTAATCTATCACTGCTGGATTCCCTGCATATGCAGAAAGAAGCCTGGAATCATGTTACACAGGCAACCATTGTGAACTGCTACAAGTGGGCAAGCTTTGTTAAGGATGTGGAGAGGGACGAAACAGATGCAGCTGTTGCAAACGCGACATATAAACAGGTTATTGACATCCCAGCCGGTGTTACTGAAGAGGAGTTTCATCACTAAGTAGCTGTTGATTACGATCTACAAACAGCTGCCGACAGCACTGATGTTGAGATATGCGCCTACACGCACGCAACAACAGCTGATGATGAAACAGATAATGAAATGAGCAGCGAGGCATATGCTGACAAATTCAACAACCTCTTGTCAGTTTTGCAAGAGCGCTGGAGAGTCTCAACACCGTGCGTGCCTATCTGGAGGCCACTGGATGTCAGTGCTATGACAGTTTTTACCGTCTAACAGACGTAGTCTATGGAACTCACAGACACAATAGTGTACAGAGGACTATGACTGATTACTTCAAGTAAGCCTAACGTCAGTTAACGGAGACTGTACACTGTACATAATAAACAGTACATGTGTTTATCAGATTTCGAGCTTCTTTGGGTCACAACGGTTAAGTGCACGCTCCGGTTAACTGCATGTATTTCTTTGGTCCCAGACCCTTGCACTTAAGCGGATTGCACTGTACTCCCACAAGTATTCTAGTCCTAATAGGGCCCAGGGCCTGGTGGGAGTCTACAAGAGCACGTACTTTCTTTTTTCTTGCTCTTGCATTATGGAACTCCCTTCTGCAGTATCTCCAGCTGGACACGTCTTATTCTTCTTTTCGTAAAGCTTTGAAAACTTACTTTTTTGAACTTGCTGTTTGGATTGGAGGACAGTTTGTCCCTGTGGTAGTAGATTGTTTTTAAGTTTGGATGATTCAATTTTATGCTTTATATATAAGTGGTATGTAAGATTTAGAACACTGTAGTATGGGGATGTATGTTTTGTGTGATTGTTCTTTCCTATTTTATTAATGACGTTCCTTTCTATTTCCTGGATTTTTTTTTTTCATATGTAAACTGCCTCAATTTGCCAGAGAGGTGTATGAAGCTGAAGTAGAAAAATAGGTCTCCCTTTTGAACAAACTCTGGGTCAAAGTACAGCAAGCAATGCATGAAGTTCCAAAGGGGAGCCAGGCTGAGGACCTGCTGTAAGCTACCTATCGGCAATATCAATAGAAATCACAGAAATATTGTGAATTTCTGAACAGGCAAACAACATTAGACAGCAAGGCCCAAAGGGAGAGACAGCAGGCCAAGGACCTCACATGCTAGACCATGATGTCTGAAGTAATTAAAGGCACAGAAACACACACAGCCCCTGCAGAGCAGAATCTGCCCCAATACTCTGGCAGCACTAGAAGTTCTAGGTCCCTGAAATCACACAGGACAAGCCATTCTAGCAGGTCCACTACAAGCTCTCTTGCTCTTAAATTGCAAATGGATGTGGTGGCTTCCAAATAAAAGATTCTTTATAGCAAACAAGAGGCCACTATTGAACGTGAGAAACTTAACATAGAAGAAGAGGGAAAGAAAACAGCTGCCGAGGATGTTGCCACTGCCAAGGCTAATGCGGCTGCTGCTGTTGCCACTGCTGAGGCTAATGCCACCGCCATTGCTGCTGCCTCTGAACGTAAGAAGGCAGAGTTTTATACATCACATTGAAGCTGCTCCAGCAGGCGAAAGAAGCAGCTGTCCTTGAGGCCCAAGTAAAGGCTATTGAAGGAATAAGGCAGGATGGTAGGGAGAGTCAGCTCAGCCACATCATTGCAGAAGATTCTGCCCAGTGAACAGCAGAATATGTGAAGGCTCATACCTTGTCTCACAAAAGCACAGTCACAGTCTGACTCAGAAGAATCATCAGATTCTGAGTAAGCATGTTCCTCTACACTAGAGTCTCGCTTCCCGAAAAAAGCAAGCCTAAAGGTAAAGCACACCATGTAGGCGAGCCGCCACCAGTGATCCATACTCTTGTATGCAAACGGATGCACTAGCACCAGCTCTCACTCCAGGAAAGCACACTAAAGGAAACGCTTTATTTCAACCACAGACTCTGGTGCTACCCAGGAACTGGGCTCAGATACAAGTTGGGCAGTTATGCCCTGCAAAATTCCCTGTGATTAAGCAACAGCCACTTGACCTGCCATACTTCACACCTGACTTCAAACCAACCCCAGCACACAGGCACCTACTGCCAGTGTGCTAGAAACTTCAGAAAGAAGATTTTACAACATACATGGCTCGCAAAAAGATGGGACTTTACCAGTTCAATGACTGCCCAGAAAAGTATAGAGGGTGGAAATCTAACTTTAAGGATGCCACGGCAATTATGAAGCTCACTCCCACATAAGAGATGAACCTGATGATAAAGTAGCCGTGAACTGAGTCACAAAAAAACAAATAGGCATTCAATCTACAAGATCCAGCATGGGAAAAAGAAGCAATAGATCTAAAAAAAAAAAAAAACCTCCAAGCTGTGCACAATGTACAAAATGTTCAATTTATTCACCACTAAAAAAAAATATTTAGATACCGTATTTTTCGGACTAGAAGACGCACTTCTTTCCCCCCCAAATTTGGGAGGAAAATGTGGGTGCGTCTTATAGTCCGAATGTAGCATACCGGCTCGCTGTGGGGGGGTGGGGGGGCAGCCAGGGCTGGTCTTAGGCCGAGGTGAGCGTTGCAACCGCATAGGGCCTCGTGCTCAAAGGGGCCCCGCGCAGCGCGCCTTGTGGTCGCTGAGAGGGAAGGGAAGGGACGAGGAGGCAAGCCTGCCTGCCTGCTGCTTTTACTTACTGCTGGTTCCCCGCAACTTCGGGTATGGAAATTAAAGATTTCAAGGCAGGGAGCACAGTTGCACGAACAGAAAGTCGGGGAGCTGAGGGCGGACAGGCGGGCTGGGGTTTGAACGAATCGCTGGACATGGGGAGGGGAGGAGAATTGCTGGACATGTCTCATTTAAGGTCCTGCGAGACTGCAAGAGAGGTTGCTGGCGCAGCAGTGAACCGGAGACAAGCAAGCTTCAAGATCTAGCTTAATTTATGGACTTTGCATGGACTTTTGAGGTATTTATGAGAATAGTGGTAACTACCAATACCAGGCGGGGAGTGTTTGCCCCCATATTCATGGAGGCATGTTTAATTTTATATGGATATGTTGGACATTGTTATATCAGATTGCATTGCTTGTAACAGTTTACATTGCTTGTGCCTTTAAGGAAGGCAAGAAGTGCCTTTGGACTACAAATATTAGTCTTCCTGCAGTGCTCTGTAACAGGCCTTTCCTGAGCACATGTCCCAGTTCCCTATGCCTTGTGGGACTTTTCTTATTGGCTGGCCTTGTCGCTATGTATGTGGGCTGGAGCCCGCCCGTCTTCTCTTCATTTGGGGTTTGAAAGTGTGACTGCTGCATGGTTTTCTAAGGACTGTAACCTAACTTTGCTGTCCATGTTGCATATTCCCTCTTTCCATTTAAATTACCAGGTTTTTACCATTTAAAAGTATTGACAGCATCTACTTGTCCGCCAATGCTAAGATTTCCTGGCTTCCCTGGTTACAGTATGAGTTGGTAGAGAACAGACTCCCAGTTCTGCATTGCAGAGATTCATGTGCACAACATCAAAACTGCAAGTTATTTTCCTTTGTTTGATGTGCATTAAAAATTTGGTTCAAGAGTTCCGAGTCTTCACAGTGATGTTCTATACTCTGGTTAACTGCATGCTAATCTCCTGAGTAGAGAGAGCCTTTCAGGAGACAAGAGCAGAACAAAATCCTTTATCAAGAGATCAAAACTTATTTCTAATCATATCCTTTTGCCTCCTATTAAGAATTACAGAATACTTCACTCTCTCTAGCTTCCATACAAAATTCCATCTAGCTAGGATCAACCAGGGGCAAAAGGAAACAAGGACCTCATTTCATCCTTATGACTATCTATTTTATATCTTAATAGTGATGAAAATGTGAGTAAGAACACAAGTTTGTGGCTTTGAAGCTCTGATCTCCTTTATTAATCTCCTGTATCTTGTTTTCTTGTCCGATGGCTGCAGCTAATGCAAAACAAATGGAGTATAAAGTACACTGAAAGGACTCTGAACAAAGGGAGAATATAAAATAACGGGGAAAAGTCTCCAGGTAGACAAACTAATGACTCCAAATTTCAATACTGCTTCTGACTGTGCTAGACGCAGAAAGGAGGAGGAGGAAATTATGGATTAAAAAAAAAAAATCAAGGGGAATCAAGATGGCGATTTGAGCAGTGGTGTGGAAGCGACGCTCTGCAGGCTGTCGATTAATCTGCCGTGTGGGCTCCGTTTACTATTCGAGAAATGGGTAAGCGGAAGGGGAAAACTGCGGCACCTACCTCCATGGTCCCGCACTTGACGCCATCTACCCGCCAGACGACCCTCGACAGCTTTGGTATCGCTTCCCAGGTTCAGCGGGATCCTGCTTCGATCAGCCCTGCTCTTTCGGGGGCGGAGCGCAGCATAGAGGGAGTTTCGTTGAGTCCTCCCTCGCTTACAGCGCCCCAGCAACTCGGCCTCGAATTTTCTCCATGGGGGCCACAGAGAATGGAGGAGAACACTACCATTACTGTGGTAGGAGGACCCAGGGGATCTTCAACCCCAGGAAGTGAAACGTCGGAACAGGGACAGAGTCAACCCTGTTCTTCTACTCCTGGGAGGTTAACGCCGGGGAATACTGGAGAAATTAGAAGACCAGCTGTAGTCACACTGGAGACCTTATGGGACGCAATACAGGGTGTAAGTACTGCATTACTACAGATGAATACTTTAATGAAAAACGAAATTTCCGAGTTAAAACAAGGACATCAGGATTTGTCTGTTAAACTTCAAGAGCAAATTGGGAAAAATGATAAGTTTGAAGGGGAACTAGATAAATTACAAAATGTTACATCAGAATTAATTAGAGAAAGAGAGATCCAAGAAACAAAAATTGAATATTTGGAAAACACCGCTCGTAGGAATAATTTAAGAATCTTAAATTTTCCAAAATGTCCACTGTTACCCGCAGCCGACATGCTCAAGAAATATTTTAGAGAAATACTGGAGATCCCAGAGGAGGGCTTTCCGCCCATAACGAGGGCCCAGTATCTATCAGGAATAAAGGGTTCCAAAGGATTAACTCAAGATAATCCTAATCTAACAGATTTTTTGGAAAACTCTCTTGAGATTGTAACTGGAAGAACAACGTTACTTGTCACATTTGCCTTGGAACCAGACAAAAAACAATATATTTCGACTATATTTTCGTCATTTAAATGACCTTTTTCTTGGGGGTAAGATTCAAATTTTTCCAGACATTGCAAGAAATACGCAAAAAAGGAGAAAAGAATTTATTTTGTATAAATCAAGGATTTTGAATTTAGGTGGTCTTTTTGTGTTAAACTTTCCTTGCAGATGTTGTATATCCTTAGAATCTGTTAATTATGTATTTTATACCCCCAAAAAGTTGTTGGAATTCATTGAACTTAAAGAAAAAAAGGAATAGACCCCTGGAAACAATCTCATAAGAAATATGCTGTAAAGTCAGCTGTCGGCTACTGTTGTCCCTAACTGCTCTGTAATTTGATTACTTTTTTTTTTTCTTCTGTTGATTATCCTAGTATCTTGATTCAAGTTTTTGATTTTGATTTAGGGGACTAAATTAATAGTATATTTCAATAATATATTTACTATATGTAAAATATGTTATTTATATAATTCTTTATTTTTTTTCTGGATTTCCAAGACATTTATGTTTTAAATATGTAAATGTAAAAAAATAAATATGAAATTAAAAAAAAAAAATCAGCAGTGTACAATGCAGAACACATCAGTATTGGTGAAAAAATTTGCATACCATTCACTCCATAGCGACCTTCATCCAGCTCTCGTTCAATTTGCCAGCCATGTTTGTAGTCTGATCTGTCATGCAGGAATTTACAGCTGTCTAGAGGAGAAATCAGAAATGGCAAAGTGAAGCTATTTTTCCAGAGCAGAAAGCATGGTTACAGGGCCTCCAGTTCCTTCTCTTTTCACAAATTTGAAACAGATTAAATCATTCCTCACCTCCAAAGCCACAGAATCCAGTCTCCTTATAATCTTTGCAAATGTCTGGCTGGTAGTCCCACCTCACTGTGGACCGCAAATGTTCGGGGGCTCGGATTGGTCCCTTCCTGTGTACAGCAAGAAATCAATACTTCATAAGAAGAGTTCCAAGACTGAAATATTGTTTGTCGGTGCAACATTCATACATAAGTTTTGTTGCTTTTATCTATGGGTTTATTTCTTTATAAAAAATTTTTCACCATAAAAAAAAAAAAAAAGAAGAGTGCTGCACAGAAGATTAATGACATTATATAGGGAGCCTAATACATGAATATGGGGGCTTTACACACGTTTTAAGTGAAGACTGTTGAACTAGCAAAAACATGAAATATCTCCTAACTCCATAATGACAAGGAAACAATATTAATGGCACCAAATATAAACCAGTAAGTGTGCTGTAAGGTTTCATATCTGAATCTGGACTTTAAGAGAGGATACTCAATGTGCTGGAATTTAGGGGTATGTCTACTAAAATATGTTAAGCCCTAGCGCGTGCTTGGCGGATACAAAAACACTTACCACAAGAAGCATTAAAGCATTTTGTGGTAAGCAAGCTGTTTGTATGTGCTAAGCGCATGGTGGTCAGTTTTTTTTTGCGTTACTTTTCTGGAGGGTGCGTGTCAGGGGTGGAGAATCCCAGCCATCCCTTGGATGACTCCCAGGTCCACCGCTCCAGGTTCCTAGTGCTTCCACCAGCTACCTTCCAGGTGCTGTGGAGGGCTTACAGCCCATCTACATATCCTCCCAGACCTTCTCCGAGGTGACTCCCAGGTCCACCACCAACCACCTCCGCTCCAGGTGCCTAGTGCTTCCACCTGAAACCTAGAGATGCCACACACCTACAAGTTTTAATTTTCTTCCTGCTATTCCCAATGACTCCAATACAATTTCTTTTTTGATACTGTCCCTTCCCAATCTCTTTCTCCATCTGAAACCATTCCCGTGTATACCGCGGGGATCCCCTCCAGGACCGCGGGGATCCGGTGGGGATGGACCCGGGTCCTGCGGCGTTCCCATGAAACGGAAGGGAAAACAGAGACTACCCTGTCTTCAACTCCCTCCCTCCCTCCCTCCACCTCGCCTCCCGCCCTCCCCATACATACCTGGCATCACCCTGGTGGTCTAGTGGCTTGCTTCGGATCAGGAAAGGTCCCCCTGCTTTCCTGCCTGCTGCCACCGATCCTTTCACCGCCACTTACTTAAGATGGTTGCCGAGACTTCAAGCAAGCCACTAGACCACCAGGGTGATGCCAGGTATGTGTGGGGAGGACATCCAGGGCTGGAGGAGAGTGCACGGGAGGGAGAGAGCTGAAGACAGGTAGTCTCCGTTTCCCCTTCCTTGCACGGCCGTCACCATACACTCAAAACAGAGCAAACAAACCTATGAGCTGCTGCATTCATGTTGTTCTTTATTATTGGTAGCATTTTTATTTTTTATTACATTTGTACCCCGCGCTTTCCCACTCATGGCAGGCTCAATCTCACTTGTATTTTCAAACATAACGACTTGTGTAGCATATGGATGTACACAGAGGAAGTATAATAACGGAATAACTTTTCATAGGTAGAGTAGTAATTTGTTTATAGACTTCCTGAATCAGTAGGCCAAGCTCCATCTCTGGCCGACTTCAAATTTAAGGGTAAAAGCTCATTTTTTTGATGCTGCTTTTAACTCCTAACCCCTATTCGCTTGTTCAGTACCCATGTCTGTTTCATCATTCCCACCTTTATCCCTTATTTGTCCAGTTTGTCTTAATTATATTGTAAGGTCTGTTCAGCAGGGACTGTCTCTTACATGTTCAGTGTACAGCGCTGCGTACATCTAGTAGCGCTATAGAAATGATAAGTAGTAGTAGTAGAATGGGCGTGGACACGTTATCCAGCTAGCAGGTTCTAAATACCGTGTGCTAACTGGTTAGCCTGTACACAATGTGGGAGCCCTTAGCATCTCCTAAACAGGAGGCAGCAAGTGCCCCCCCCAACTCTTTTTCAGGCTATGCCCACTAATGCAACCATTAGTGCACAACCTAAAAGAGAAATCCTGAACATTCCCGTATTTCCTAGGTGCACTAGAAATGGGCTTAGTGTGTGAGAATGTCCCATGTTAGCACACACTAAGTCCATTTACTAGTGTGCTTTAATAGACATAGACATCCTTGAGTCCTGCTACACCAGTTCAAACCAGTGGGTTATGTCCCCCAACCAGCAAATGGAAGGTAGAGGAAAACTGACAGATTCCAGTGACATCATAGATGTAGCCTGCAGCTAGTCAATAGACTTTACCAAAGTGAGTGCCAATCCCTTTATCATTTTGGTCGCTCTTCTTTGAACCTTTTCTAATTCTGCTATATCTTTTTTGAGATACGGCAACCAGAATTGAACACAATACTTCAGGTGAGGTCACATCATGGAGCAATACAGAAGCATTATTCACCATCCCTTTCCTAATAATTCCTAGCATCCTGTTTGCTTTTTTGGCTGCCGCCACACACTGAGCAGATTTCAGCATATTGTCTACAACGACAACTAGATCTTTTTCTTGGGTGCTGACCCCCAAGGTGGACCCTAGAATCAGGTAACCATGATTTGGATTATTCTTCCCAAAGTGCATCACTTTGCATTTGTCCACATTAAATTTCTTCTGCACTTATGTTCATGCAAATGGGTGTCACTGTAAATTTTCTTCTTCCTCCATCTGCTGGACATAATCTACTGGTTTGGATTGGTCTAGCTGGATGAAAATGAATCATGGATCTTGACAAGCAATCACTCTGGTCATATATTTCCACTTAATGGACTATAGGTAACATCCAACCTATGACTGTTCTCTGTGCAGGTGCAGACCAGAAAAGGTACCTCTTCTGCCAGCCTGCAAGAGGAAGGGACATGTGCAATGATCCTAGGCCTTCACTCCAAGTCCTTAACCAGAGCTCTGCCAGAGGACCCTCCCAGCAACAGAGTAGGTTTGTTTTTGGTTTTTAGTTGGGACCACCAGAGTGTCCTCTCCTCAAAATGTCTGCCTGACTTTGGCCCAAGCACAACAGAACAATGAAACACCACAGGTTTCTCCAGGCCAGAAAAGTGTACAGTATGTGCTTTCTTTATTCAAGGCAAAAGCTTGGGCACCACCATCTTTCAATGTACCTATTGGAGATATAAATCATCCCTGGTTCTAGTATGCCATAGCTCTGTCTCCATGTTCTCATTACTGGGGCAAGTGTTCATAAAACAGTCCTGCTCCTGCTGTAGAAGGTCAAATAGCTAAGAAGGTAGAAACACAGAAAGCAAACTAATTTCAGTCACTTTGGGAAAGGGAAACTGAATCTGGAAGCCCCTACTTATAAGAAATATTAATACCTGTTGGTATGCGTTAACCCTGTTTCAATAAAGATATTTACAAAAAAGGAAAAAGACCCCATAACTGAGCAAAAATGGTAATATATACATCTACTATAATAAAACTCACCCTCAACGTTCTGAGGACACTGACGTCAGTGAAGCCAAGCTACTGACTTCAGTTCCTTCAGGTTCGAAGGTTCGTGGTGGTGAAGCCACCGGGCCCCGCCCTCGCGTCAAACGTCATGACACTGAGGGCGGAGCAAACGTTGAGGGTGAGTTTTATTACTGTACCTGTGCTCCGCCCTCGCGTCATAACGCGATGACATCGAGGGCGGCCCAGGAAAATCGCCACCCACAGAGAGCTACGACAACGCTAACAACTGCGGTGGCGCACGAACCAGCTACAACGGCGACTAGCCACGGGGCGGCCCAGGAAAATCGCCACTGTTCTCCGTATGTGAGTCACCCCCCCCTCCCCCCCCAAAAAAAAGCTAGCGCCCGTTTCATTGCTCTGAGAAACGGGCCTTCTTTCCTAGTTATTCTATAATTTGTCAATTTAGCACACTAACCTTAGTGATCACTATTCTGTCTGCAGTGACTCTGATTTTTTTTTTTTTTTGTGCTAACCGAGAGAACATTTTGAAACAAACATACTGTACTTATTACAAAAAAACATTAAAAAGAACACGGCTTAGCACTGATGGAACAGCAGTCCTACCTGACCATTCCAGAGGAGGCGTTCCCCATGGACGTGTCCTTTGGCTTTACATATTTCTGATAATTATGGATTCCTCGATAAATTTTATCATCATCTTTCCCTCGCAGCTCCTAGAACAAAAGAGGAGACAGTAGCAAGTCTTCAGTTCCCCTACAAGTGAAGAAAAGACCGTTGCCCATAGTCCTTAACATACCCAGCCACAGAGAAAAAGGACTGTTTGGGGTCTCTGGTCCCCCAGCACATCATGGGAGAGACCAGGCTTCAAGTCCCCAGAACACCAAAGGCAAAAAGAACTGGAGCAGCCCACTGGCTCAGGTGCTGTGCACTGCTATTTGGAAGACACCTGCTTCAATGACCATGTTGGATTTTCTGCCCAACAGGCGTGCTAGGAATGCAGCACAGGCCCTTAAATGAGGCACTTAAGGGTGACACCTCAGAGCCTAATGCATAGACCCTGACCAAAACTAAAACTGCAATGACCACACCAGATGCGGTGGGGCAGGAAGAAATATTCCTACATATCTGTAAATGAAGGCTCATGATATCGGATGCCAACCCCAGGTCTGACAACTAGAACCATAACAAAGAAAGGGGTCTGGAATTGGGACTTCCAATCGGCACATTAAGAGCGACCATGCACCTCCAGTGGCATACAGGGGACTAAAGCGACAGCAATGCTTTAAGGTACAAGGGAAAATGCTGACATCCTGTATCTTTTGGCTTCGTTCAAAAATGGCTTGGGCGTCTTTGTCTTTTTCTGTGTCTAGTTCATATACTGCTGTTGCTCCCATGTCTTCGGGACCCACGGGTTTCTAAAACAGAAAGAAAGAGATTCCTGGTTAACTTAACAGAAAACAAACCAAAGAGAATTTAAACATCTCACTGCAAAGAGAACATAAGGTGACACAATGGGTAGATTCTATATTTTGCACCTTAAAAAAAAAAAAAAACACACACGCCTAAGTTTATTCTATAAAGTATGCCTAAAACTTTGGGCGTACTTTATACAATACTCCTACATTTCTGAACTGTTTACAGAATAATCCAGAATACTTGTCTGTGTGACTAAATTCATTTATTCATTGTTATATCCCACAATTATCCAAAAACAAGTTTTGGTTCAATGTGGCCTACAGTTAACAATTATGAGACTACAAGTAATGCAAATTACAAAGTAATGTAGAAAATCAGAAGCACATACAAATTAACCATAAAATATGTATTGAAAAGGTAGGTTTTTAGTTCTTTTCTGAACACAGTTTGAAATGCTTCTTGTGACCGTATAGATGGATTTGTAAATTATGCTTCTGCAGGTGGGTAGGTGAAGTAGTAAATAACCTCTGGTTCCTGGGCTTGCATTTCTAGGTGATAGTTCAAGTCTAGGAAGTAATCCTGAGACATGCCAAGCAATACTTTGAAAACGAGCATGCTAGCTTTGAAAAATAGTCTGGCCTTGATTGGGAACCAGTGTAACATTACCAATAGTGGGGTTATTCTTTCATATTTTCACTTTTTGAATTTAGTCACAGGCAGTTATGTCAAGTAAACCTTGGTGTAATTGACGACCCCTAAATTAGGTGCGGACCAGCTGTATTCTATAACAATGCGCATAGATTTTAGAAACGCCCATGACCCACCCATTCCACGCCTCCTTTTCAGCTATGCGCCTTAGAATTTACGCGCATCACTTTCCAGAATACGCTTAGACAGTTGTGCATGTAAATTCTAATTAATGCCAATTAGTGTCAATAATTGCTTGTTAATTCACAATTATTGGCTCCGATTAGCTTGTTAACTAATTAACTTGTGCGTGCAAATCCAGAATACGACCATATTTGAGTGTGCAACTCAAGCTGCACTATATAGAATCTGGGGGGGGGGGGGGGGTAGTGGGCCTTTTCTTGTCCTTTATTAAAAGTTGGGTCAATTACTAACTACATACTGAAAGCATCCATTTGGAGACACTGCCTCCGAGTCAGCACAAAATTAAACATTTTCGTTCATTCACAGATCTAACAGTCATGAAGGCTCATATCATCAGCAGGACCACAGACCTTTACTTGGTCTTCTAGAGACAGAAAACGGCTCCTAGATAAGGTTTAGTGGGTTTTAGGTGAAGAGGCAGAAATGCAACCCCCCCCCCCCCCCCCCCCCCCCCAAAAAAAAAAAAAAATAAACAAACAGTTATCACCATAAACAACCTGCATGCTGCAGTGAATTTCAATTGAAGGGACTTCTTGGACAGAAGTTCTAGAATGGCTTAAATCATACCGAAAAGTGCTCACTGCATGCTTGCATCTCACAAGCAATAACAAAACCACCTCTTCACAGACACCTCTTGCCAACTGAAGTGAAGATTTCAAAATAAACACATAACACGTTAGTGCTGCCATTTGTTGATGAATTATGGAGGTGGAGGCAATACTTTTCACTTAAGCCTCATATGTTAATGAATTTTCTAACCCTGGTGTATTTTAAGATACTCACTGCAAAGCATTCTGAGGAACTGTAGCTTTTACATTAAGTTTACCTAGGGGCACAGTACTACCAAATTTTACACTCTAAACAGTAGAAGAATTAAATAAAATTAACCACTTATCTTCTTCATGATGACAATGAAGTCCAGAATACAAAAGAAAGATCTTAATGATTTTAACTATCAACTAAATAACCTTTAAAAGTTGGGGGGGGGGGGGGTTCCCCTGTTGCTTAAAAGCAAAGTGTCAGCCCTAGCAGTGATATCTGAATTTTTGAGCAAAATTCTATTTTACAGATTTCAGAGTACAAAAATGCACAGAAGAGGAAATCTTAAAAAATGATTTGTAGGATTTTGTTTTGCAAAGAATTCCCTGGTCTTATCGTAGTTAAAAATGATCCCAAACAGAAAGACTGTGAGGTAATATAATAAAGCATGATAATAATCAATTTTGCTATTAAGCAATTGCAGTTTCTTTTATATTCTTTTAGAGAAAAAAAGGAACAAGTCATAGTCAGGGCTTCTGGTTTTAGGTTTAACTTATAAACTAAAATAAAAAACACTCGAAAACACCCCTTCCACTAGTAGTCTTTCATTTTTCTTCTTGCTTGTCTTTGTTCCTTTTCTGAGCTGACACATGTTTGATTCTACCAGAAAGGGTAACCAGCAAGAACCCCTATGGTGACAAAAACAGACACTTTGTGCCCTCAAAGAATCACTAATTAGCTGGAAAATAAACATCTAAGTTTACAGTTTATAAACACCTTAGAAGTCCTAATCAATAATCTACTAAAAGTTTTCAGTTAGGTTTAACTCTGCTCCTTACCGCAGATCTGGTTGATTTGTAAGACACAGCAATACCTTTCACTGTGCCCTCTTCACTGCTGCCACCGCTGTCACTGTATTCTGTCTTCTCTTTCACAGATCTCTTGGTCTGCAAAATGAATGATTAACATAGGATACTGAACAAACTGAAACACTGCGGCCTTCTATGTTAAAGCATGTGAGTAGGGACAGATTTAAATTTCACACATCCTTAGGCAAATCAGCCAGTACTGTACCCCCCCCCCCCCCCCCCACACACACACACACAATGGATACAACCAAAGAAGGTTACATTTATTATATGCAGGTACTTTCTTTGTCCTTAGTGGGCTCACAATCTAAGTTTTTGTACCTGGGGCAATGGAGGGTTAAGTGATTTACCCAGAGAGTCACAAGGAGCTACAGTGGGAATCAAACCCAGTTCCTCAGGTTCTCAGCTCCCTGCACCAACCATTCTTGGCACAATCTTTCCCCCCTTCTTCCTATCAACAACAGGAGAGCAGCACTTCTGACTGAAGTCTGGCCTCCTCCTGTTGCACAGTACAAGCACCTAGACTAAGAGTTGTATAGTACAACTGCAGATATACAGCCCTGAACATCAGTGATAAGTATTCGGGTACAATAAGAAGTTACATTTTAAGTATGTGCCTGAGGCAAAAGGAAATAAAATTACTTACCCAGATCACAAGTATTATTAGTGAGAAAAACAAGACTTGAAAACTCTTTTTCTTTTTTTTGTTCTCAGCACATTGCTCTAAGCAGCAACTCACCCTTAAGGAATGGGGGAACCACCAAACATTGCTTGCATGTAAGACAGAAGGTAAAATTATGTATCATACCTGATAATTTTCTTTCCATTAATCATAGCTGATCAATCCATAGACTGGTGGGTTGTGTCCATCTACCAGCAGGTGGAGATAGAGAGCAAACTTTTGCCTCCCTATATGTGGTCATGTGCTGCCGGAAACTCCTCAGTATGTCGATATCAAAGCTCCATCCGCAGGACTCAGCACTTAGAGAATTACACCCACGAAGGGACACTCTGCCCAGCTCACCACCGCCGAAACGGGGGAGGGGAATTAACCCAGCTCATCCCCACACAAGTGGGGGAGGGGAATCCGTCCAGCTCATCCCCGCGGAGCGGGGGAGGGACACCACACCCGCCGATGCGGGGGGATCTGGCTTATCCCGCAACCGCAGGAGGAGCTGACTGACCCTAATACCGCCGAAGCGGGAGGGGTACAAAGCTGCCCTACAGCCACACGAAGCGGGAGGGAGTGCCGGCAGAATTTAAATCTCAATCCAGCCCCGTAAAACGGAGGGGAGAGGAATGCAGCAGCTCACTGTAACACAAACTCGTCTCAACTCTTGAAGAATCCAAGTGAAAGAAGAACTTGAACACGAAGTCCTCCTGAAGTAACTGAAGGCTAAACTTGAACCTAAAATTCAACCAGAATATAAACAGTACAGATATCTGGGAGGGGCTATGGATTGATCAGCTATGATTAATGGAAAGAAAATTATCAGGTATGATACATAATTTTACCTTCCATATCATCAAGCTGATCAATCCATAGACTGGTGGGATGTACCGAAGCAGTACTCACCCAGGGCGGGACATAGAAATCCCTGACCGCAACACTGAAGCTCCAAACCGGGCCTCCGCCCGAGCAGCCACAGTCAAGCGGTAATGCCTGGCAAAGGTATGGGCCTTCCCCGCGGCCACCTAAGCCGCTGCAAAGGCTTCCTTGCCCATCTTGCCACTGTAGGCTTAGAATCCTGCAGACCCTTACGAGGACCTGGAAACAGGACAAACAGATGATCCGATTTCCGGAAATCATTGGTCACTTCCAAGTATCTGATGATGACTCGTCTCACATCCAGAAATTGAGAGCAGAGTATTCCTCTGGGTAGACCTCCCTACGAAAGGAAGGGAAACAGAGCTGCTGCATCACATGGAAGCGAAAAACAATCTTGGGCAGGAAGGAAGGCACTGTGCGAATAGTCACTCCTGCCTCAGTGAACTGCAGAAAAAGCTCTCGACATGAGAGTGCCTGGAGCTCGGAAACTCTTCTGGCTGAAGAGGTAGCCACCAAAAAGACTGCTTTCAACGTCAGGTCTTTCAGAGATGCCCTCGACAAGGGTTCAAAAGGCGGCTTCTGCAATGCTCTTAGCACCAGGTTGAGATTCCACGCAGGCACCACTGAGTGCAGAGGAAGGTGCAGGTGATTAACTCCCTTGAGAAAGCGCACCACATCTGGCTGCGAAGCCAGGGAAGCACCCTTCAGGCGGCCCCTGAAGCAAGCCTAAGCCGCTACCTGAACTTTCAGGGAACTGAGCGACAGGCCTTTGTCCAGACCTTCTTGCAGGAACGCCAACACTGAAGAAATTGGAGCAGTGAAGGGAGAAAGTGAGCCTGCTTCACACCACGCTGCAAAGATACGCCAAACCCTGGCGTAAGCAGTAGAAGTAGAGCGCTTCCTCGCTCTCAGCATAATGGCGATGACCTTGTCTGAGAAGTCCTTCTTTCTCAGACGCTGCCGCTCAATAGCCAGGCCGTAAGACCAAAGGGGGAGGGATCCTCCATCACCACG
This sequence comes from Microcaecilia unicolor, assembly GCF_901765095.1. NCBI lineage: Eukaryota > Metazoa > Chordata > Amphibia > Gymnophiona > Siphonopidae > Microcaecilia > Microcaecilia unicolor. The sequence continues at coordinate 94,812,801 of NC_044042.1, forward strand.
GGACCCTGATGTAACAGGCCCTGCTCCACTGGCAGCCGCAGAGGATCGCCGACTGAGAGCCTGATCAAGTCCGCATACTAGGGACGTCTGGGCCAATCCGGACCCACCAGGATTACCCTGCCGGGATGCTTTGCCACCCGGTCTAGCACCCTGCCCAACATGGGCCAGGGCGGGAACACATAGAGAAGCTCTTGTGTCGGCCACTGTTGGAGAAGAGCATCTACTCCCAGGGATCGAGGGTCCCGTCCTCTGCTGAAAAAGCGCGGCACTTGGCAATCGGCCGATGACGCCATCAGATCTAGGCTCGGCTGGCCCCAGCGCTTCGTGATGCCCAAGAACGCCTGAGCAGATAGCTGCCACTCTCCGGGCTCCAAGGTATGGCGACTGAGAAAGTCCGCCTTGACATTCATGACTCCGGCAATGTGGGCCGCTGACAGCTGTTCCAGGTTCGCTTCCGCCCACTGGCATAGATTCATGGCCTCCTTGGCTAGAGGGGCGCTCTTGGTACCTCCCTGGCGGTTGACATAGGCCACAGCCGTGGCATTGTCCGACAGGACCCGTACAGGCTTCAACACCAGTACCGGGATGAACTCCAACAACACCAACCGAATGGCTCTGAGTTCCAGGAGGTTGATAGACCACTTTGCCTCTGCAGGAGACCAGAGCCCCTGCGCTGTCCTTCCCAAGCAGTGGGCTCCCCAGCCCATCAAAGAGGCGTCTGTCGTGACGACAATCCACTCCGGGGTCACCAGAGGCATTCCTGCAGACAACTTGTCTGTCTGCGTCCACCAGCTCAGCGCCTTGCGCACTGCTGGGTCCAAGGGAAGGCGCACAGCATAATCCTCCGACATCGGAGTCCAGCGCAGCAGCAGAGATTGTTGTAGTGGTCTCATATGAGCCCTGGCCCAGGGCACCACTTCCATCATGGCCGTCATAGAGCCCAACAGCTGCACGTAGTCCCAAGCCCGAATAGGAGAGGCTACTAGGAACTAGTCCACCTGAGCCTGAAACTTGACAATCCGATTGTCTGGCAGGAACACTCTTCCCACTTGGGTGTCGAATCGAACTCCCAGATACTCCAGGGACTGAGTCGGGCGCAGCTGGCTTTACTCCCAGTTGATGATCCACCCCAGGGAGCTCAAAAGAGCAACCACCCGGTTCACAGCTTTGCCGCACTCTGCATAAGAGGGGGCTTGGATCAACCAGTCGTCCAGATAAGGATGGACTTGAACTCCTTCCTTCCTCAGGAAGGCCGCGAAGACCACCATTACTTTGGAAAAGGTCCGCGGAGCAGTAGCCAACCCGAACGGGAGGGCTCTGAACTGGAAGTGTCGGCCCATTACTGCAAAACGCAGAAAGCGTTGATGAGGAGGCCAGATGGGAATATGCAAGTACGCTTCCTTGATGTCCAAGGATGCCAGGAACTCTCCTGCCTTCACTGCCGCTATAACAGAGCGGAGGGTCTCCATGCGAAAGTGCCGAACTTTCAAGGCCCAATTGACCCCTTTGAGGTCGAGGATAGGCCGTACAGAACCTCCTTTCTTTGGAATCACAAAGAAAAAGGAGTAACATCCCTTGCCAAGCTGATTTTCTGGCACCGGAACGACCGCCCCCAGGCGGATCAGATTGTTCAAGGTCTGCTGCACTACCACAGCTTTGACCGGAGACTTGCAGGGAGAGAGTACAAACCCGTCTTTTAAGGGTCGGCAGAACTCTAGCTTGTAGCCGTCTCTGATGACTTCCAGCGCCCAAGCGTCTGAAGTTATTGTGGTCCACTCGCCCATAAACGAGGACAGCCGTCCTCCAATCTGCACTGGGGCGTGGACCAAGGCCCCGTCATTGGGTACGAGACCCTGGGGGAGGACCGGAGGGAGCACCTCCGGGACGGCGGTCTCTGCGAAAAGGAATGCTGCTTGGGGGAGAAGTTCCTCTTGAAGGAAGAGGGGGCAGAGGAGCCCGACCTGCCCGGGCGGTACCGACGGGTTTCCTGAAACCGTCCTCTGGAGGTACCAGGGCGAGTACTAGCCCGAGCCCTGACCTCTGGTAACTTCTTGCCCTTAGACGTGCCGAGATCGGTCACGATTTTGTCCAGCTCGACCCCAAAGAGCAGCTTGCCTTTAAAAGGCAATCTAGCCAGGCGGGATTTAGAGGCGTGGTCAGCAGACCAATGTTTCAGCCAAAGCCACCGCCGCGCAGAGATTGTCTGAGCCATGCCTTTCGCTGAGGCCCTCAAGACATCATACAGCAAGTCTGCCAAATAGGCAGAGCCCGATTCCAGGGCCGGCCAATCAGCCCTCAAGGAAAGATCCGAGGGGAAAGCCCGCTGCACCATAGTCAGGCACGCCCTGGCCACATAGGAGCCGCAAATTGAGGCCTGCAAACTTAAAGCAGCTGCCTCAAAGGACGACCTTAAGGCCGCCTCCAATCTTCTGTCTTGGGCGTCCTTTAGGGCCGTGCCACCTTCCACCGGCAACGCCGTTTTCTTAGTCACCGCAGTGATTAAAGAATCCACGGTAGGCCACAGATAGGCCTCACGTTCCCTTTCAGTCAAAGGATAGAGGCGGGACATAGCCCTAGCCACTTTAAGGCTCGCTTCCGGGACATCCCATTGAGCCGCAATTAAGGTGTGCATGGCATCATGCACGTGGAAGGTTCTAGGCGGGCGCTTCGTCCCCAGCATAATGGCAGAGCCAACAGGGGCTGAGGGAGAGACGTCCTCCGGAGAGGAAATCTTCAAAGTGTCCATGGCCTGTACCAACAGGTTGGACAAATCCTCTGAGCTAAAAAGCCGCGCTGCAGAGGGGTCATCCGCTCCATCCGAGCGGGGATCCGTCTCCTCCAAGGAATCCGCAAAGGACCGTTGGGAGACCTCAGATACGCTGCCCTCATCTACATCGGAGGAGACAAAGTCCTCCAAGGCCTGGGAATCAACCCGAGGGCGTTTACCTCTGGGAACCTCAACCTCTTTACCAGACGAGGGAGCAGGGGCAGCGTTTTGCATAAGGAAGGCCTGATGCAGCAGCAAAACAAACTCGGGGGAGAAACCCCCCAGACTGTGTACTTCCGCAGCCTGGGCAACAGTCCTAGACGCACCCTCAACCGGCGCTCGCAAGAGCGGGGGAGAGACATGCTGCGCATCCAAAATGGCGTCCGGCGCGACACTCCGCGAAGGAGCCGCGCGGGAAGAACGGCGCTTAACTTTAGCCGCTTTTGTGCCGTCGCCCAAATTAAGGGCGTTCATGGCATTAATGTCTCCAACCTCAAGGGCGGCCCAAGAAGAAGCCGTCCGAGCCGCATGGCCGGCCAAGATGGCGGAGGCGAGGAGCGGGGGATGGGCGTTTATGGCGGGAAAAATCGCCACGCCGGAGGAAGGACCGGGACATTCATCGGCCACGAAACTGTCACCCAACAAGGGCGAATCAGGCTTTAAGACCCCCGCATCCCCTCTAGAAGCGCCCAAGCGATCCGGGGAGCGACTCTTTACGCCCTCGCCCTCCGACGCCATATGCCACGTGGAGATAAATCGGGGAACCCCCTGCCCGCTATAAAAAGGTAAAAATTACCTGCTGTCCGCTCCGAGCTGTAACGACCTGGTGTCCCAGTGAGTAGCTGCAATAAACGTTTAAATAAACGTCGAAATAAACGCCTTTAAGGACGTTCAAAATTTTTTTTTTTTTTTTTTTTTAACGGAGCCAGCGGGAGGGGGGAGAAAAGGAGGGACCTGGCGCCACCAGGTTTGCACTTGCTCAAAAGAGCCCTCAACCCCAGGCACTCAACAAAACCTAAAACTTAGGCTTGGAGGCCTAGCCAGAGCTGCTGCTGTGTGTGACCACCACCTGCTGAGATAGAGAACATACTGGGGAGTTTCCGGCAGCACATGACCACATATAGGGAGGCAAAAGTTTGCTCTCTATCTCCACCTGCTGGTAGATGGACACAACCCACCAGTCTATGGATTGATCAGCTTGATGATATGGAAAGATGGTTTTAAAATTAAAACTGGTCCAAAAGAAAGTATGTAAGGTTGCCAAAGCTTGGACCATGCTATCTGTTGTAGCACTGGTATGTGCTATTGCATTTATGAGACAGCTTCCTCACTTCTTACCCCTCCCCCCTTGTCATGAAAAGGCAGAACATTTCTGATCCATAATGTGACACTACAGACAACTACAATCCTGAGGGTGCAGATTACACACTTACTGCCCCGTCCCCACTCCCACCTGCTAACATGCTCCCAACCACTTACGTGTTGTATCATTGGATTATGAACTGCCCGTTTCCGCTCTTTACGGACCACCGTGTTGGCCTCGCCCTCACTGCTGCTTCCTAACCAAAGGAAAAGAAGGGAACAAATTCCAGTTAAATCCAGTGATCACCATTTTCATTATTTAAAATTAAAAAAAAAAAAAAAAAACTATTCTCTGCCTACTGTCACTATACTATTTAGAGATACTTGACTGAAAACATGAAACAAGTTTCTTCCTTTAAGGATACTTTTCGGCTCCCCTTCCTATGCACACAGAAGAATGGGATGGACCATGGCCTGACCCCAACTAACTTTTGTTTCTATATGTAAGGTTTTCAAATCTGGGACACCCCGGCAACTTTCTACCACAAAAAAATTATGTTCTTTTGTGATTGTTATTAGATTATACCTGAAAAGTATATTCTTTAAGTTGCTTAACACAAGATACAATAAATGCACTGCCAAGATTCAAACAGCACCAAGCTGACCTATGAAAGAAGCAGCACTGGAAATATTACATCAGGAGCTAGATCACCAGTAAATCTCCTACTGGACAAACAGAACAAAAAGGACTGTCGCTCAAAAGCGCATGGTTCGGGAAAAGATACCTCACAAACGGAGACTGATTCAAGATGGCGTCAGGTTAGGACGCGGTGATCCTACCTCGGATGGTCTTTTCTCAAACTTGTTTATTTTCTTCTCAACTATGCCCAAAAGGAAGGGGAAGACGAGGGGGGGTAAAAGCTTACCCTCCACGATACCTCCTCGAGGGCAAACTCCGATTACGGATTTCACCGTCTCTGTCGCTAATTTGGGCGCTCCATTAGCCGAGGCAGAGAGGAGCCTTGGCCAGGAGAGTGAATTATCACTCAGCCCACGAAGCCCGCGTTTGCCTCGTGTAGCAGGAAGTGACGCTGGAGGAAGTCCCGTCCAGCAGCCCGAACTCGAAGCTGCGGTCTTGGGGAAGGAGCACTCCTTCAACGCTGCGCTGCTCCCGCTGAGTTTTACCAGCGAAGATCCGAGCCAAACATCCACCCCCAGAAGTAGGGGTAATATGGATAACATCCAGGTGGAAGCCCGAACCGCACAGGAGATGGCGGACCGACAGCTGGGACCTGCACTGCAACTCCTACCCCTGGAGAAGCCACCTAAGGTGACGTTGGAGTCTTTGTGGGGGGCGATGGAATCTTTACATAAAATATGTTTAACTTTTGTTTCTAGCTCCCAAACTAATACTTTAAAGATAGAATCTCTTCAGACTAATTTGGCTTCTCAAGCTAGTAATTTAAAGCAATGTGAGATATCTATCTCTTCACTGAAAGAACAAGAGTGTAAACTGTTCCAAAATGCGGACTTGATGCACAGGAAGACTGAAAATTTAGAAAATGGGACTAGAAATTTAAACGAGGTTTTTGAACTTTCCCTTTGTTAAATACACCCCATTAAGAGATTTGTTCCATAAGCTGCTGAAGGAAAATTTCAATTATTCCGAGACAAACTTTCCCCCAATACAAAAACTTTATATGATACCTGCTCGAGAATCCAAGGAGAAAGATAAAGAGCCTATTGAAAACGTTTTGGAACACTTGGATGCATCGGCATTGCTTGAGCAATCACAAGAGGTGGTTGAGTATAGATCCACTTTGTTGGTATCTTTTGTCTTCTTGGCGGATAAAGAAGCTATCCTGAAGCAATATCTGAGACAAACCTCCTCTATGGTGTTTTTGGGGGAAAGATTTCAACTATTCCCAGATGTATCGAGAACCACACAGGAACGGAGGAAAAAATTCCTGATGATGAGACAAGAGACAGTACAGATGGGAGCTAAGTTTCAGCTTCAATTTCCTTGCAAATGCGTAGTTTTTTATGAAAATAAGACATCATTTCTTTGAGCCTTTGCAACTCCGTTCATTTTTAAATGCAAAGTCACCTAACCCGCCATAGGGACCCAACAGAGCGGACGTGATTTGTTTAATAGTGACAACCTGATGCCATACTTGTATTTTATTTATATATTTCTTTGTTAAATATCCTTATCCTCTTCTAAGGTTTTATTTCAGTCTCCCCATGTAGAGGACTATGATGATTAATAGTTTCCTATGGGATTTCTCCCAATTAATGATTATTGCTACTGATATTATTGTATTATTTCTTGACAAAGCTTTGCTTTGGTATGTAATTTAAAAGTTATAAATAAATAAATAAATAAAATACCTCACAAACAGGGAAGATAGGGTTTCTGGATAGTGAGGTTGCACAACAGACCGTGGTAGGCCAGGTGCCCTTAAATACAACTAAAGATCAGACAAAAGATGGCAAATCAATAGTGTCAGGTACTAAGCATCAAGCAAATAGGAACAACAAACATACTCTGAAATGTCTATATGCAAATGCTAGGAGTCTAAGAAATAAGATGGGAGAGTTGGAATATATTGCACTAAATGAAAAATTGGATCTAATAGGCATTACTGAGACCTGGTGGAAGGAGGATAACCAGTGGGACACTGTCATACCGGGGTACAAAGTATATCGTAGTGATAGGGTGGACCAGACTGGTGGAGGGGTAGCATCAATATATATAAATGGCGAGTGTCGTACTCACTCGCAAATGCGCAGTAGAGACCCTCTCTGCCCCGCCCCCACGTCAATACGCGATGACGAGGACGGAACAGAGAGGGTCTCTACTGCGCATTTGCAAGGGACACCGCCGTCGCTAACGCTCCCCCCACCCGGAGTCGCCGCCACCACCCACCTTCCACCCAGTCGGGCCCTCGCTCCTCTATTGAAACAGCAAGGGCACGCAGCACACAGCTCTGCTGAGCTGCCGTCGGCCTTCCTTCTTCTTCTCTGCCTGTGTCCCGCCCTCAACGACGTTACGTCACACGAGGGCGGGACACAGGCAGAGAAGAAGGAAGGCCACGGCAGCTCAGCAGTAGAGCTGTGTGCTGCGTGCCCTCGCTGTTTCAATAGCGGAGCGAGGGCCCGACCGGGTGGAAGGTGGGTGGCGACGGCTCCGGAGGGGGGGGACGAACTCGGAGGGGCAGCGGCGAAATCGACGGCAGGGTGGGGGGCCTTTCAACCCCCCCCCCCTCCTATACTAGCCAGTTTTTACGGGCTGAACGGCTAGTTGTATATTAACGAGAGCCTTGACTCAGATAGATTACAAATTCAGCAGGACACAAATCACACCTTTACATAAGTACATAAGTAATGCCATACTGGGAAAAGACCAAGGGTCCATCGAGCCCAGCATCCTGTCCACGACAGCGGCCAATCCAGGCCAAGGGCACCTGGCAAGCTTCCCAAACGTACAAACATTCTATACATGTTATTCCTGGAATTGTGGATTTTTCCCAAGTCCATTTAGTAGCGGTTTATGGACTTTAGGAAACCGTCCAACCCCTTTTTAAACTCTGCTAAGCTAACCGCCTTCACCACTTTCTCCGGCAACGAATTCCAGAGTTTAATTATATGTTGGGTGAAGAAAAATTTCTCCGATTTGTTTTAAATTTACTACACTGTAGTTTCATCGCATGCCCCCTAGTCCTAGTATTTTTGGAAAGCGTGAACAGATGCTTCACATCCACTCATTATTTTATATACCTTTATCATGTCTCCCCTCCCCTTTGAATCATTGTGGGTTGAAATTCCATGTATAAAAGGGAAAAAAACAGTGACAGGATTGTACTACCGTCCGCCTCGCCAGGATGAGCAGGTAGTCGCAGAAATGATAAAAGAAATCAGAGACGCGAACAAAATGGGCAATGTGATAATGGGTGACTTCAATTATCCAAATATAGACTGGGTAAATGTAACATCGGGACACGCTACAGAGGTACAATTCCTTGATGAAATCAAGGACAGCTTTATGAAGCAGCTGGTGCAGGAGCCGACGAGAGAAGGAAAAATTCTAGACTTGGTCCTTAGTGGAGCGCACGATCTGGTGAGGAACGTTATGGTACTGGGGCTGCTTGATAACAGTGATCATAATATGATCAGTTTTGATATTGACCTTGAAGTAACTGTACACATAAAGTCAAATACGTTAGCGTTTAACTTTAAAAAAGGAGACTATGATAAAATGAGAAGAACGGTAAAAAAAAAAAAACTTAGGGGGGCAACTGAGAGAGTAAAAACTGTACAACAGGCGTGGACGCTGTTCAAAAATACCATCCTGGAGGCCCAGGCCATACATATTCCGCGAATTAGAAAAGAAAGACGGAAGTCCAAAAGACAGCCGGCCTGGTTGAAAAGTGAGGTGAAGGAAGCTATTAGGGCTAAAAGAAACGCCTTCAGATAATGGAAGAAGGAACCGTCTGAAAATAACAAGAAGCAGCATAAAGAGTGTCAAAGCAAATGCAAGGCGCAGATAAAGAAGGCCAAGAGGGATTACGAAAAAAAGATAGCATTAGAGGCAAAAAAAAAAATAGTAAAAAATTTTTTCAGTATATTAAAAGCAGGAAGCCGGCAAAAGAATCGGTTGGTCCGCTGGATGACCGAGGGGTAAAAGGGGCGATCAAGGAAGACAAAGACGTAGCGGAGAGACTGAATGAATTCTTTGCTTCGGTCTTCACCGAGGAAGATTTGGGTGGGATACCGGTGTCGGAAATGGTATTTCAAGCGGACAAGTCGGAGAAACTTACTGACTTCACGGTAAACCTGGAGGACGTAATGGGGCAGTTCAGCAAACTGAAGCGTAGCAAATCTCCTGGACCGGATGGTATTCATCCTAGAGTACTGATAGAACTAAAAAATGAGCTTGCGGAGCTACTGCTAGTCATATGCAACTTATCCTTAAAATCGAGCGTGGTACCGGAAGATTGGAGGGTGGCCAATGTAACACCGATTTTTAAAAAAGGCTCCAGGGGAGATCCGGGAAATTATAGACCGGTGAGTCTGACGTCAGTGCCGGGGAAAATGGTAGAGGCTATTATTAAAAACAAAATTACAGAGCACATCCGAGGACATGGATTACTGAGACCAAGTCAGCACGGCTTTTGTGTGGGGAAATCTTGCCTGACCAATTTACTTCAATTCTTTAAAAAAGTAAACAAACATGTGGACAAAGGGGAACCGGTTGATATTGTGTATCTGGATTTTCAAAAGGCGTTTGACAAGGTACATAAGTACATAAGTAGTGCCATACTGGGAAAGACCAAAGGTCCATCTAGCCCAGCATCCTGTCACCGACAGTGGCCAATCCAGGTCAAGGGCACCTGGCACGCTCCCCAAACGTAAAAACATTCCAGACAAGTTATACCTAAAAATGCGGAATTTTTCCAAGTCCATTTAATAGCGGTCTATGGACTTGTCCTTTAGGAATCTATCTAACCCCTTTTTAAACTCCGTCAAGCTAACCGCCCGTACCACGTTCTCCGGCAACGAATTCCAGAGTCTAATTACACGTTGGGTGAAGAAAAATTTTCTCCGATTCGTTTTAAATTTACCACACTGTAGCTTCAACTCATGCCCTCTAGTCCTAGTATTTTTGGATAGCGTGAACAGTCGCTTCACATCCACCCGATCCATTCCACTCATTATTTTATACACTTCTATCATATCTCCCCTCAGCCGTCTCTTCTCCAAGCTGAAAAGCCCTAGCCTTCTCAGCCTCTCTTCATAGGAAAGTCGTCCCATCCCCACTATCATTTTCGTCGCCCTTCGCTGTACCTTTTCCAATTCTACTATATCTTTTTTGAGATACGGAGACCAGTACTGAACACAATACTCCAGGTGCGGTCGCACCATGGAGCGATACAACGGCATTATAACATCCGCACACCTGGACTCCATACCCTTCCTAATAACACCCAACATTCTATTCGCTTTCCTAGCCGCAGCAGCACACTGAGCAGAAGGTTTCAGCGTATCATCGACGACAACACCCAGATCCCTTTCTTGATCCGTAACTCCTAACGCGGAACCTTGCAAGACGAAGCTATAATTCGGGTTCCTCTTACCCACATGCATCACTTTGCACTTGTCAACATTGAACTTCATCTGCCACTTGCACGCCCATTCTCCCAGTCTCTTTCAGGGAGAGAAAACTAACAACTTATAGCAGCAGCTTCAGAGAGCATTTTCCATCTCACAGATAGGCTGCAGAGAATACCTTCTCCTGCTTTAGACTTAGCCTGGCCTCAGAATGACATCCTATAGTATATCTCCTATCAAACTGAGCTCTCTTTTTCATCAAGCACTGCCATTTCCTCCCCTCACCCTCCCCACTGACAGTTTGAACTTCGTGGGTGTGGCTTGGATCTCTTTCAGGGAGAGAAAACTAACAACTTATAGCAGCAGCTTCAGAGAGCATTTTCCATCTCACAGATAGGCTGCAGAGAATACCTTCTCCTGCTTTAGACTTAGCCTGGCCTCAGAATGACATCCTATAGTATATCTCCTATCAAACTGAGCTCTCTTTTCATCAAGCACTGCCATTTCCTCCCCTCACCCTCCCCACTGACAGTTTGAACTTCGTGGGTGTGGCTTGGATCTCTTTCAGGGAGAGAAAACTAACAACTTATAGTAGCAGCAGCTTCAGAGAGCATTTTCCATCTCACAGATAAGCTGCAGAGAATACCTTCTCCTGCTTTAGACTTAGCCTGGCCTCAGAATGACATCCTATAGTATATCTCCTATCAAACTGAGCTCTCTTTTTCATCAAGCACTGCCATTTCCTCCCCTCACCCTCCCCACTGACAGTTTGAACTTCGTGGGTGTGGCTTGGATCTCTTTCAGGGAGAGAAAACTAACAACTTATAGCAGCAGCTTCAGAGAGCATTTTCCATCTCACAGATAGGCTGCAGAGAATACCTTCTCCTGCTTTAGACTTAGCCTGGCCTCAGAATGACATCCTATAGTATATCTCCTATCAAACTGAGCTCTCTTTTTCATCAAGCACTGCCATTTCCTCCCCTCACCCTCCCCACTGACAGTTTGAACTTCGTGGGTGTGGCTTGGATCTCTTTCAGGGAGAGAAAACTAACAACTTATAGCAGCAGCTTCAGAGAGCATTTTCCATCTCACAGATAGGCTGCAGAGAATACCTTCTCCTGCTTTAGACTTAGCCTGGCCTCAGAATGACATCCTATAGTATATCTCCTATCAAACTGAGCTCTCTTTTTCATCAAGCACTGCCATTTCCTCCCCTCACCCTCCCCACTGACAGTTTGAACTTCGTGGGTGTGGCTTGGATCTCTTTCAGGGAGAGAAAACTAACAACTTATAGCAGCAGCTTCAGAGAGCATTTTCCATCTCACAGATAGGCTGCAGAGAATACCTTCTCCTGCTTCCACCCACCCTACCCCTCTACCCACCCACCCCTAGAGTGACATGTCTTATATAACCTCCCTATCAACCCACTCATTACTTTACCTCACCCATTTCTATTCTTCTATCACCTTCTCCCACTACTCCAACCAGAGTTACACCTAATCACACTGACCACCCTTCAACATCTTCTGTCCTTCTGTGACTGTTCTCTTGTGCTTGACTGCTTAAATATTTTAAATTTAAATGCTTTACTTTTTGTCTATTAGATTGTAAGCTCTTTGAGCAGGGACTGTCTTTCTTCTGTGTTTGTACAGCGCTGCGTACACTTTGTAGCGCTCTAGAAATGTTAAATAGTAGTAGTAGTAGTAGTAGTCTCGCAAGGTCCTCCTGTAATCGTTCACATTCCTCCTGCGACTTGACGACCCTGAATAATTTTGTGTCATCGGCGACACAAAATTATTCGTGAAAGGCTACAGAGGAAATTGGAGGGTCATAGGATAGGAGGAAATGTCCTATTGTGGATTAAAAACTGGTTGAAGGATAGGAAACAGAGAGTGGGGTTAAATGGGCAGTATTCACAATGGAGAAGGGTAGTTAGTGGGGTTCCTCAGGGGTCTGTGCTAGGACCGCTGCTTTTTAATATATTTATAAATGATTTAGAGATGGGAGTAACTAGTGAGGTAATTAAATTTGCTGATGACACAAAGTTATTCAAAGTTGTTAAATCACGACAGGATTGTGAAAAATTACAAGAGGACCTTACGAGACTGGGAGACTGGGCAGCTAAATGGCAGATGATGTTTAATGTGAGCAAGTGCAAGGTGATGCATGTGGGAAAAAAGAACACGAATTATAGCTAAATCATGCAAGGTTCTACGTTAGGAGTTACGGACCAAGAAAGGGATCTGGGTGTCGTCGTCAATAATACGCTGAAACCTTCTGCTCAGTGTGCTGCTGCGACTAGGAAAGCAAATAGAATGTTGGGTATTATTAGGAAAGGTATGGAAAACAGGTGTGAGGATGTTATAATGCCGTTGTATCGCTCCATGGTGCGACCGCACCTTGAGTACTGTGTTCAATTCTGGTCGCCGCATCTCAAGAAAGATATAGTAGAATTGGAAAAGATGCAGCGAAGGGCGACTAAAATGATAGCGGGGATGAGACAACTTCCCTATGAAGAAAGATTAAGGAGGCTAGGGCTATTCAGCTTGGAGAAGAGACGGCTGAGGGGAGACATGATAGAGGTATATAAAATAATGAGTGGAGTGGAACAGGTGGCTGTGAAGCGTCTGTTCACGCTTTCCAAAAATACTAGGACTAGGGGGCATGTGATGAAACTAAAGTGTAGTAAATTTAAAACAAATCGGAGAAAAGTTTTCTTCACCCAACGTATAATTAAACTCTGGAATTCGTTGCCAGAGAAAGTGGTGAAGGCGGTTAGCTTAGCAGAGTTTAAAAAGGGGTTGGACGGTTTCCTAAAGGACAAGTCCATAAACCGCTACTAAATGGACTTGGGAAAAATCCACAATTCCAGGAATAACATGTATAGAATGTTTGTACATTTGGGAAGCTTGCCAGATGCCCTTGGCCTTGATTAGCCGCTGTCGTGGACAGGATGCTGGGCTCGATGGACCCTTGGTCTTTTCCCAGTATGGCATTACTTATGTACTTATGACTACTACAGATCCCTACACTGAAATTACGTTCTAGCAGAATCATTCACAGGATATACACAGGATATCCAATAAGTTAGCATTTGACTTTCAAAAAGGAGACTATGATAAAATGAGAAGAACGGTGAAAAAAAAACAAACAAAAAACTTAGAGAAGCGACTGTGAGGGTCAAAAATTTACATCAGGCGTGGATGCTGTTCAAAAATACCATCCTGGAATCCCAGGCCAAATATATTCTGTGTATTAAAAAAGGAGGGAGGAAGACCAAACGACAGCCGGCATGGTTAAAAAGTGAAGTGAAGGAAGCTATTAGAGCTAAAAGAAAATCCTTCAGAAAATGGAAGACGGAAACGACTGAAAATAATAAGAAACAGCAGAAGAAATGTCCAGTCAAATGCAAAGCGTTGATAAGGAAGGCAAAGAGGAACTTTCAGAAAAAGAGTGCATTAGAGGCAAAAACACATAGGAAGAATTTTTTTTAGGTATATTAAAAGCAAGAAGCCATGGTATTACTGGGTTGGGTAGAGAGTTGGTTTCAACGCTAAAGGGTAATAGAGATAGTAAGCATTACCATAAACGGGAGGGATATGACTGGGGTGTCCCTCCTGTTCTTATTGTGTGTTAACTGTGCGTAGACTCAAGTCTCAAGCTTATGAGCAATGGTGAAAATTGTTTCTTGGAATGATGGGGGAATTAGCTCGCCCATAAAACGTTCAAAGATCCTGTAATATTTACATAGACAAAAAGTAGACTTAGGTGCATCTCCTGCAGTAAGGCTAAGTCAAACAGAGCACACCAAACTCAAGTCATGGTGGGTGGGAGACTGTGTGGCGGCCCATGAGCAGGGGAAAATGGGGGGAGTGGTGGTCCTAATTAAAAAAGGGTTGGTCTCGGCAGTTACTCCCCTGTTTATAGATCCTGCGGTGAGATATGTAATATTAGAGGCGCAGGTTGATTGGCAGAAAGTGCTTATTTGTAATTTGTATGCCCCCAACAGCTATGATCGGAGCTTTTACCAGCGAATAGTTAATTTTCTGATGCAGCACCCACATGAAACTTTAGTGGTTGGTGGGGATTTTAATGCAGTATGGGATCCTCTTCTAGACAAATTGGTACCAGGGAACGTAGCTTCCTACCATCTCAATAAGGGCTTGTTGCATAGTGGATGTATGGCGGGTGTTACACCCTCCAGAAAAAGATTACACTCATCTCTCGTGTGCACATTCTACCCGATCGCATATAGATTATCTGTTAGTGTCTTGTCAGATGTTTGGTGGGATTGTTAAAGCAGAGATAGGGCCCTACATCATCTCGGATCATGCCTGAGTTTCACTGGAATAGTTGATGATCGCATGATAAGCAATACAAAAGCTGGATGTTTCCTTTAGAATTCTACAAGGACCAGATACTCTAGGGGTGGCTCCACAGTTGCTGGGAATCCTATAAGATTAATAGTAGAGAGCATCAAGTGGACCCCATTCTGTATTGGGAAGCAGCGAAAGCTGTACTCAGGGAGGAAATTATAAGTCATGCTCATTTTGTTAAAGTCTCTCGCGACAGAGAGACTATGAGGCTGAGCAGGCAGGCGCGTCAACGCTTTGGCCTCACGATGCGGGTCACAAACAACAGGTGATAGAAATACAAGTTGCCTTAGATGAGCTCTTAAATCGGAGGATTGGAGGGCAATTAAATCCCAAACGTACTTTCGCTATATGTTATATAAGCATGGTAACAAGGTGGCGCGGTTAATTCATCCCCCCAGAAAATTCTAATGATTAGACAGGAGGGAGGAAGTTACTCTCACTCTGATGAAGCAATTTGTGGAGTATTTCAGGCCTTTTATAGGGACTTGTATGCCCCTCCACCAGAGATGGGGCTGCCGAGTCAACTATATCTCGAGAACATCAGTTTGCCCAGGCTTAAGTAGCTGGAATTGGATCGCCTTAATGAACCGATCGGTGAGGAGGAGGTGTCTTTGGTGGTAGCTCGCAGCCCGTTGGCAAAAGTACCAGTGCCAGATGGTCTGCGGGCTGAATTTTATCAACTATTGAGTGAGGATATCATACCCGATCTTACAGGTTTTTTTTAATGCACTGATAGACTCAAAATCCTTGCCCTCAGCAATCAACCAGGCGCAAATCATTGTTCTGCTTAAACCCTGGAAACACCCATAAGAGCCAACCTCGTATCGCCCCATTTCTCTTTTGAACTATGATGCCAAGCTACTGGCGAAGGTTCTTGCTAACAGACTGGCACGTGTGCTACATGAGTCCCAGGTTGGTTTTGTGGGTGGCAGGTCGGTGGCAAAGAACCTACGGAAGATACTGACCACCCTGGAATTTGGCCATCGATATAGGTTACCATCGTTGTTAGTAAGCTTCGACGTGGAAAAGGCCTGATTTATCTCAGCAATTCAGGCTCTATATTCGAATCCCAGTGCGACAATTTTGGTTAATGGGATGGAATCTCAGAGTTTTCCTATTTTAAGAGGAAGGCGACAGGGTCGTCCCCTCTCGCCACTCCTTTTTATTTTGTCTCTGGACCCTCTCATTAGAGACATTATGGGAAACCCCTTGATCAAGGGAATCCAGATAGGCTCAGATAATTTTAAGGTTGCAGCGTTCGCGGATGACCTGTTGGTACATCTTACGGACCTGAGGGGATCCTTAGAGGCCCTCCTGGAAGCGTTTCGGGAATATGGAGCCTACGCAGGGTTTCGTATCAACTTAACTAAATCAGAAGTGTTGGCCTCATCATCAGCCTCTGGCATTGCTCTGGGCCCAGACTTCCCTCTACGATGGGCGAATACCTCTTTCAAATACTTGGGTATTTGGCTCACAATGAAGATCTCATCCCTGTATCGACTTAATGTCTCGGCCCTGTTACAGGATACAAAGAAAATAACTGGATGGTTGGATGGGCCTCCCATTGATGTTGGTGGGCAGGGTAAACTTAATAAAGATGGTTGTATTCCCAAGATGGCTATATATCCTGCAGACGTTACCCCTTCGGCTACTGCAGAAGGATCAGAAGTTGGTGAACAGGCTGTTTAGTCGTTTCTGCTGGGCCTGCAAAAAGCCAAAATTGCTCGAGGTAATGAAAGGCAGCTGGAATCGGGGGGGGGGGGGGGGGGGGGGGTTGGGTTTCCTAACTTGCTTCTTTATAACCAGGCATGTCTCCTTCGCCACCTAGAGGACTGGTTTCGACAGAAGCAGAAGTATACACCTATAGACTTAGAAGTATTTTTACCCCTTACAATTTCTTCTCATTGCTACATATCACGTCTGGTCAAGTACCGAGACATTTACAGGGAAGTGTGCTGCTCAGACCTTTAAGGGAGGCCTGGCATGGTGGGTGCAGCAGTTGGGGGGCAGACCGGTGGTCTACGACCAAATATCGATTAGAGGCAATATTGCCTTTGAGGCCGGAATGGATAACCCGACTTTTCTTATCTGGGAGAGGAAGGGTCTCTCCACACTTGAGCATTTGTTGAAAGAGGATGGGGAATTTATTATGTTTGAGGATATACAGGAGCGGGTGAGTCCCACATAGGGGAATTGATTCGCATATGCGCAAGTTAAACACTATGTAAGGTTAAAAAGTGACATAAGAGGAAGTGACGTCATCACTGGGAGATGGCCGCATGAAAGAGAAGCTCCGGAGGTGCTTCGATATTAAATAAGATCTCACCTGAGAAATTAAGGAAAATCGCGTCACCGAAGCTCCAGCTAAGGTCCGGCAGCATGACGACCCGAAAAAAGTTGGAGAAATACCACTTCAAAGCGGACAAAACAGAGGCGGAAGCGGCGCTAGAGAAGACAGCGGGGAAGCGCGGAGCCAAAATGGCGGCGGATGTCTCGGACTCGGAGCTGGAGCACGAAGAGCGCTCAGAGAGCGAAATGGAGCTCACTAAGAGGGATGTTGCCAAATGGTTTCAGGAATTGAAGACGGAGGTTGTAACCTCAAAAAAAGAAATTCAAGCTGCTGTTGCTGAACTGCGTGGAGAAATTCAAGAGATAGGAAACAGAGTGGCCCTAAATGAGGAAAATATAGAGGCAATGGGAGAGGAGCTACAAATTGTGCAAGCTACCCTTAAAGAGGAAAAACGAATTAGAATGGAGTTGGAACTGAAGATGGAAGATCTTGAGAACAGATCGCGGAGAGGTAATTTGAGATTCAAAGGGATCCCTGAGGAGGATCAATTTGGGGACTGTGTAAAAGTAATTCAGGAATTGTGTGCATTCATCTCAACTTCGGGGGAGAACTCCCAATCAGAGCATAGACTGGATACTGTGCAGCTTGATAGGGCGCACAGGAGTCTTGGTCCTCGGAGAGGAGATGCACCCAGAGACATCATAGTATGTTTTCACGAGTTTCAAGCAAAGGAATTGATTTGGAAAAAAGCAAGAGGCATGGGGGACATAGCATGGAAGAACTGTAGTGTTAAAGTTTTTCAAGATTTGGCGCAGGCGACTTTGACAAGAAGAAGAGACTTTAAAATGGTGACAACCTATCTGCAGCAGAAGGGTTTAAGGTACAGATGGCTTTACCCATTTGGCCTGCAATTCACAATGGGCAATCAATCCAAAAAATGTCAGACCACGGAGGGAGCGTGGAAAGCATTGCTGGACCTGGGGTGTAAAGATCTTCCGGCAGAGGGACAGAGGCCGAAAGGAGAGACTTCGGGCTCCGGGATCAGGTCGCAATCGGGATGGACAACAGTTAGAAGAGGCAGGAGATGAACATCACTACCCAGTACAGTTAGCCCAGCGCAAGGAGATCAAACTTGACTGTAATGGACAAAATGGGGGGGGGGGGGGGGGGGGATGAGCTGTTGAAGTGGTTAAGGGACTGTTAGGGCTCAAATAGAGGAAATGTTGTGGAAAGGGTGAGCGCATGAAAGGTGGATGTTTGGATGGGAGAGATTGAATGGGATAAGAGGGAACACAGTGGCACCCGGTAGTTGACACACTTCCTTCAAGAACTAACTGGCAGGACGGGAGGGAGGCCGGTTGAAGACAGGGAAGGGGGGGAGGGGGGAGGGGGTTAGGATGGATTCATGGAATGTTAATGGCTTAAACAACCCAGGGAAAAGAAGTATTATTTTTAATGAACTCAGGCGTTTAAAGTGGGACATTATTATGCTCCAGGAAACACACATACAAAAGAAAGATCAAAGGTTGCTGCAACATAAGAATTTTGGAAACTATTATGCACTGGCAGACCCACGGGGAGGCAAAATGGGGGGTCTGGCTACATACATTAGGGAGGGGGTTCCATTTCACAAGGAAGATATGTACACAGAGGCACAGGGGAGATGCATGGCGATAAAAGGGAAACTATATAATCAGACTGTAACAATTATAAATCTATATGCAGGGACAATTTTTTGAATCTCTTCGAGAAGAATTAGCACAGTTCGCAGCAGGCAGGGTAATAATGGGAGGAGATTTTAATATGACCTGGGCAGGGCTGGATCATTCCAAGGGTGAAGGAGGTAATCTCCAGCCACATAGAAGTAAGCTAAAGGCTTTAGTCAAGGAGTTGGATCTCCTTGATGCCTGGAGGCTGCAACATCCTAGGCAACGAACATTTTCATTCTATTCGCACGCACAACAGACCTACACAAGAATTGATATGCTCTGGGTTAGCCGCTCCCTATGGGAAAGGGTAGGAGAAACAGAAGTAGAGAGCATTCATGCTTCTGACCATGCCCCGGTTTGGATCACGTTCTCGGATCTAGGGCAAGAAAGGAAATCTACCTTTGGAGGTTGAATGAATCATTAATAGGGAATGATAAGATCTGTACAGAGATCCGGGGGGCCATAAAAGAATATATGGAATTTAATGATACGGGTGAGGTGTCTGATGGGAGCTTGTGGGACGCTCTTAAAGTGGTTATAAGGGGACGCCTCATCAAAAATGGAGCGATCCGGAAGCGGGAGCGTGAATCTAGGGAATTGGAGATTAGAGAAACATTAGCACAATTAGAGGCGGAACATCAGGAGGGAAGGAATCTAGAGGTCTTGCAAAGTTTATTAGAATGTAGGGCTGAATTACAAAAACTGCAGGTGGAAAAAATGGAATTTCAAAGGCATCTCATGCAACAGAAATTCTTTGAATTTAGTAATAAATCGAGTACTATGCTAGCCCGCTTTCTTAAGCAACGTCAGGTTAATAGTACAATATCGATGATTAAGGGACAGGGAGGGATTCCTCTGTACAGTGACAGGGCTGTACGTGACCAATTTGTGCAATACTACACGACTTTGTATGCGAGAGGGGCGGAGGTTTCCAGAGGGGAAATACAACAATATTTGCAGGAGTTGGGACTCCAGCAGTTATCAGGATCACAAAGGGAGATGTTAGAGCAACCCATAAACCATAAAGAAGTGTTTGAAGTAATTAAAAATTTAAAAGGGGGTAAGGCTCCGGGACTCGATGGGTACACGGCCAAATTTTATAAGGTCTTTTCCAAGGAACTGGTGCCTGTCCTATGTAGAGTGGGTAACAGTGGTTTGACAGGCGGATCTTTCCCACCTAGTATGCATGAGGCGGGGATATCGGTTCTGTTAAAGCCGGGGCGTGATCCAGGAGTGTGTGGCTCATATAGACCGATATCCCTGATAAACGTGGATATTAAGATTTTAGCCAAGATAATGGCCAATAGGCTGGGGATAGTGCTGCCGTATTTGATAAATGAAGATCAATCTGGTTTCGTGCCCAAGAGACAGGTGGTAGATAATATAAGGAGATCATTACATATCCTATGGGGTACTCAACAAAGCGAAGAGCCGCTGGCTTTTTTGACAACGGATGCCGAGAAGGCATTCGACAGGGTGGAGTGGAACTATTTATGGGAGGTGATGAGTGAAATGGAATTTGGGGAGAGATTTGTGGGATGGTTACAGTGCTTATATAAATCACCGGTAGCCAGAATAAAAGTGAATGGGGGTTACACAGGACAGTTCACGATTCAAAGGGGGACACGGCAAGGTTGCCCTCTCTCCCCATTATTGTTTGCGATCTCCATTGAACCCCTGGCACAGCGGGTGCGAAACCTAGCAGATATTAAAGGGGCGAGGATAGGGGATACGGAGCATAAAATAGCATTATTTGCAGATGATGTCTTGTTTTATGTTGGGTATCCACTATTGACACTACCTATTATTAAACGGGAACTGGATAGATATGGGGGGGATGTCTGGCTTTAAAGTTAATTACGATAAATCTGAATTGATGGGGGTGACTCTCTCAGACAGCGAGGTAAATAGTTTGCTGGAGTCCTACTCATTTAAAAAAGCGGTAGGACATTTTCGGTATTTGGGAATTCAGATTCCGAGGGATTTATCTCAATTATACTTATTGAATTATATCCCACTGTTTAGAGAATTAAGGAGAGATCTAAGTAAATGGAAGCATGGCTGGCTGTCATGGTGGGGCAGGATAGCAGCAATAAAAATGAATCTGCTCCCTCGGCTATTATTCTTCTTTCAAACCTTGCCAATCTCAGTCCCTAAGGGAGAGATATCTAGATTACAATCTGAAATATTCCGGTTCATTTGGGGAGGGAAGGGGGCCAGACTTTCCAGGAAGATTATGTGGAGAGCAGTGGATCTAGGGGGTAGAGGTATTCCCAATTTACAATGGTATTACGGGGCGGCCCAATTAAAATTTATGACGGAGTGGAATAGGGGGGATGAGACAGCATTAACAAGGTTGGAACAGCATTTTGTGAAGGGATATTCTCTAAAGGGAGTATTATGGGCTTCCATACCCACTAAAACTTATAAACTTATAACGAGGAATCCATTCATCATTCACTTGTTAAAGATATGGGGGTCACAAAGGGATAAATTAAGAGGAACGAGAATATTATCCACCAATGCATTAATTACTCAGGAGCCCAGCTTTCAGGCGGGAAGACAGGGTAGGGGATTTGCAGGGTGGGCACGCAGGGGATTGGTCAAATTTAGTGATTTATTAGATTCAGGGGAAATTAGACCCTTTGAGGAACTACAGGAAACATACGGACTAACACAGACAGATATGTTTGCCTACTTGCAGGTTAAACACTTTGTCGGTAAGCAGGGATGGGGTAGTCCTGCAATGGAGAAGGCGGAGACCTTTGAAGACACATGGAGTTTTGTGAGCAAAAGGGGGAAAGGTATAACTCTGTTTTATCGCCCTCTCCGGGGGGAGGAATTCATTAAATTTCCATATATGAAGGAGTGGGAGCGAGATTTAGGGAGTGAGCTGAGTGTGACTGAGTGGAAATCTATATGCAGGGAGGTGAATAAGGCGTCAATATGTGTATTGATTAAAGAAAATGCATACAAAGTATTAAGCAGATGGTACTACACACCTGACCGTGTGAAAAAGATGTATCCTGACGCTAATGATCAGTGTTGGCGTTGTGGAAAAGCAGTGGGAACGTATTGGCATATATGGTGGTCATGTACTGTTCTGCAAACTTTTTGGTCAGATGTTGCAAGCTCTCTCACTAAAGCACTGAAGGTTGATTTCCCCTGTGATCCTAAATGGTGCCTTCTGGGGGGAGGGAATAGAAGGGGTTTGAAATGGCATAGACGGGTAAAATGCATAAGTCTGGCGGCAGCGAAGTCCCTTATAGCTTTTCATTGGAAATCGAAATTGGGACCGACCGGACAGCAATGGGCAGCAAAAATTAAAATAGTGGCCGAGATGGAGAAACTAACAGATCGCAGACTGGGGCGATTAAAATTAGATGCTGAGGAGTGGGTGCATTTGGATAACATACTGGGTGAAATGTAAAGTTTAAGTTACTATGCATAGGGGAAGGGAAGGGAGTTAGTTTGGGTGGGAAAGGGAGGGAGGGGGAAGGGGAATAAATAGATCAAGGAAGGGAGGAGGGGGGGATAAAAACGGAGAGTGGGTAGGTCGAAAAGAGAACTATGCACTTATACATGTAAATGTTTAACCTTGGAGGTATATTGTTCTACAAGGAATGTAATACGTGTTCAGTATTTTGAGGTGTTATGCTTGTTAAGCTCTCAATAAAAACTTTAAAGTAAAAAAAAAAAAAAAAGTGACATAAATATAAATGACAACTTACACATAGCACTACATATGGAACAAATGTTTCATTTTTATTTATATATTTTTATTTATATTTTTGTTTTAGACCCCTGAAGAAGGCCTTTTGGCCGAAACACGGACCGTGTAGGGTCTTAATAAATCATTTTTGGCTGTTAACATCTGCGACTTCAGTCTGGTCCTTCTGGATATCTTCCGCTTGACTTGTTGTTTCCTCCGTTGTATTTGAGGCAGAAAGAAGAAAGGTCTTATCCAGAGCGATCCAGAAATTTCTATGGCGAAGCCTGAGATCGAGGCTCCCAATTAGTGTCCTTCACACGCCTAAAACGCATGGGGGAATGGGCCTATTAAGTATTAGATACCTTACGATAGCTAGCTCTATGAGGCACATAAGGGATTGGCTGGTGGGGTGCCAGGAGTTCTCAGCAACCTCAATAGAGAGTCGTCTGCTTTCCCTAATGTGCACCTCAGCTGGCTGCTACATTCGAATAAACACAGCCCAGACATTAAGATCGCTACAAACCCATTCTTGACATCTGCAAGGGCAGCTTGGAGGTGGCTATACAGACAGCATGGCTTCTCAGTTAGTTCAACACCATTTTTGTCATTATACCATAATCCAGACTTCCCGGTGGGTACAACTTCAGGAGTGTTTGCTCGCTGGCGGCAGAAAGGTATTCACTTTTTGTATCAAATAGTTAATGAAGAAGGACAACTACATGTTTTTAAAGATCTACAAAGAGAGTACACACTGCCAGCTTCAGATGTGTTTGCTTACTTGCAAGTGAAACATTATGCCACATCGGTGAGCTGGATCAACCTATGTGAAGATGTCCAAGACACGCTGAGTATGGCGCTGACACTGGGATCCCAAAATGAAGTCCCGCTAAAATATCATCACAGACATTTGTTAGACACCACAGAGGACATAGACTACAGGAAGCGGGCACAGGACTGGTCTGAAGACCTTGCTGTTGACGTGTCAGAAAGTGTGATACAAAACTTCCTGTTATCTGTTCTACGCAGCTCCCCATTCACAAGACATTGGGAGCTACAATATAAATTTGTACTCCGTTTGTATGTGTCGCCACATAGGGCCCAGAGAGCAGGTTACGGAACAACTGGGAACTGCCCAAGATGTGCCTCTCCTCGGGCCACCTTGGGACACATGTTTTGGGCCTGCCCGAGAGTGCAAAGATTTTGGAAGCAAGTGCTCGAGGCGGTATGGACATACTGGCATAGAAGGACGGTGTTACAGCCATTGATGTTATTCAAAGTATACAGATACGTCAAGCCGGCGTTGCCAGGATATCGGAGATTTTTGCAACGTGCGATACTGACAGGAAAGAAAGTGATTTTAAATGGCTGGATGGACCAGAAAGGACCGAATATTACCCAATGGAGAATACTTATGATAGATTTGTCCAAACTGGAACGATATGCAGTCCAAGACCTAGATTCCAAAGAAGGAAGGCGATTGCAACAGACTTGGGGCAAATTCTGGAATACGCTACAACCATCAGCAAAGAGACAATTACTTGTCACCTAATTTCCAATGCTCTTTCTTATAGATATTTCTAGAAGATAGTAAAGGGAAGGGGAGAGGGGATGGGAGGGAGGGAGGGGAGGGAGTTCCTTAGTTATATAATGTTTGATAGCAAAGAAACGACATGTAAGTTTCCTATATGGATTTAACTGTATTTTGAATTTGCCGTCAATAAAAATTATTGAAACATAAATTGACTTGGGAAAATCCACTGCTTATTTATGGGATAAGCATCATAAAATGTATTGAGCTTTTCTGGGATCTTGCCAGGTATTTGTGACCTGGATTGGCCACTGTTGGAAACAGGATACTGGGTTTGATGGACCTTTGGTCTGTTCCAGTGTGGCAATACTTATGTACTTATTCACCTCGATCACACATACAAATACAGCAAGCCACCAAATACAGACCAAGGGACCACTAATTAAATTGAAACATGCACACAAAAACTAACGTGGAAACCCCAATAAGCCAGATTGTGCATGCAGTACAACACTGTTTGCTTCTTTTACAAAGCTGCGCTAGTGATTCCCACACAGCAAATGTGAGGATGCCCACAGAAAATGAATGGGCTTCCTCTCATTTGCTGCACCAAGAATCGGTAGCGAAACTTTGTAAAAGAGGCCCTAAACAAACAAACAAGAATCCATTTCCTCTGGTACTGGGCAAAATACAAAGATACCAGGGATGCACATTTCCAAAAATCTCCAGCCTGCCACTGGGTAACTTGGCATCTCTGAGCTAACAGCAGCTGACATTCCAATTAAAAATATAATACAAAATGTGTTTTTCTACCTTTGACTGGGCATTTTATTATTGTCTCAGTCCCATCTTGACCATCTTTCCCTAGTTTCTCTTCTCATCAGAACAACAAAAAAGCACAGGGTGTATGCTTCATTCACCGTGTCCCAATTGGGCCCACATCAGAATTGGCCCAATTTCCCAAAGCTTCCACTCATTCAATATATCCCATTCCCAAGGCCCTAGCCCCTTTCTACCTGAGTCTGCCAAAACTAGTTGGGCGCTATTATGGTCTGTCACTGTGTTTTGCTCTACAGCTGCTTAGGGCAGATGTCTTGCAGGCTGTGGTGCCTCTGTCCAGACGAGTCTGTCACTAAACTACAGGTACATGGCCATGATCTATCTGTATGTGGATGGACAAGACCTAATACACTGCAGCAAATCATGGGTAGAAGACTCTACGAAGGCAGCTCAGTACAGCTCCATAACTTTTTAACTGGCTTGTTGATACTATGAGCCGTAGTAGCCAGCCAGTGGATGGACAAGAATCAAGAATAATCAGCCAGATGCTGTATGGCGAGGGCTTTATTGGATAGTGGGAAAAGTGGATGGCGGTACTGTACACTACTTTGGATGCTACAGAGAAGCAATGTCTACATGAGATTAATAAATACATTAAATAAAGCAATACTGTGATACATATGCAAGTTCTAGAAAATTAGCCAATAAGTGCCACTGAGAAAGGACTATATTTTCTCAATTCATAATGCCCTGCATAAGCCTAGTAGCAGCAGTAGGCCTTTTCTTAGAAGATAAGCATTTAGCAGCTAACATGGGTTTTACCGCATGGTAGATATTAACATAGACCGTCACTAATGTATCCTGTTTTATTACAGCAACCAGCATAGTAAAAACCTGTACTAGTTGCTTAAGGTGGGAAGTGGACATGACACAGGCGGGCGGAGGGGCCGGCTATAACAGCTTATGCATTCGGCAGACAACTGTAATCCTCAGTGCTAGGGGCACAAATTCAAAATGGGGGATGGGGACAGGGATAGAATTTGGTTTGTTTGGTTCCACTGCTGTTAGCTCAGAGATGCCAAGTTACCCAGTGGCAGGCTGGAGATTTTTAGACAATCCTGAATTAATGACCACCCCATCCTGGTACATTATGGGACTTGCAGCACTGATTCCAATGGGCAGGGTCAGGCACTACAAATCCCATACTGCTTTGAGATACATGTTCAAAACGGGTCAAAATGTTTCCAGACTGGAGCTGGGTAAGTTGACATCTCTATTAGCTTCCAGCATCCTGAAGTTGTTTCTGCAACTACCACCCAAACAGAATCCGGGCCTCCTCCTCCCTCCCAGTCCCAGGCCCCGAGGTCGCCGCTATGCCCCCCACTCCCCTCCAACCTATTGCTGCCTCTCCTCTTTCCTCACCGTTCTCGTCTCCCTCTTGCGCCTTCCTCTTCCGGCCCGTGAACTTCTTTGTGCTTTTCTTGAAGAAGAAAGTACAGACAGGTTTCTCCTCCGCCATATTTGCTCGTCACAACCAACGAGCGGCTGCACGGATCCCGGGTAAGAGGGCACCCACCGCACGTGTAGCATAGAATGATGGAAGTAGCGCCACCTGCTGCTCAATCTTGGAGTGACGCAGTAACAAGGGGGTGGCTCCTCGGGCAGTTTTGTCCTTGCGGTGGCACCAGGGAGGTTGAAGAAAACAGGAGACAGGGACCAGGGTGATCCTATGTAGTCCATTATATGAGCTGAAGCCTGTAGGCGGAGCTTGCTGCCATTTTAGTACACCCAAAACAACAGCGAAAGATTATTTAAAATAACGGCCTGCCCATGCCTGGTCCATCTGTAAAAAGTCTAAAGCTGTTCTATTTGGATAGGCAGTACCTTTTCTTTTCTTTTTTACTTATTTGACAGCTATTTAATTTACTTGAAAGCTTCCCATATCTAGATATAAATATCTTCTCTCTATATAAAAGGCACCACCAACGTTCTAAATGAAGCCTCCAGCCGGAAGTGTGAAGGGGGAGAGATATCCGGTTTCCCCATGAGTGTCTGCCCCGCCCTCGCTCTCTCTGTAACACAAACAGTGAAGGAAAACACAGCAAAGCACGAAATCAAATCGCTCTCTCTGTAACAGTGAAGGACTCCGAGGGGGGGAGGGGAGAGAGGGCAGAAGCCCTCACTATCTCTGTAACACAAACACAGCACAGCAGGAAACAACACTGAAGGACTGACTCCCAGGGAAGAGGGGACAGAGAGCAGAGGGGACAGACAGCACACTCCCACATGGACACAGAAGAAAACCTTGCTAGCCTCCGTTTCATTTGCATCAGAAACGGGGCTTTTTTACTAGTCATGAAATAAAAATTGAATATCACTAAACAGCTTTAAAAACCTGAAGTATAAATCAACTTATGCGTCAAGTTTCTCTTACATATGCACAGTGCTTTTTTTGTGCCGGTACGCAACGGTACGGCGTACCGGCACCTTTCCCCCCCCCCCCCCCCCCCCCCCCCGCCACCGCCACCGCCACACTCCGGGCGAGTCCTGCACTTACTTTTTTTTTTTTTAAGACTCAGAACGCACGAACGATGCAGCCGGCAGCGATTGAAAGAGGCTGTCTGGCATCTGCGTCGAAGCTTCCCTCACCCTCTGCGAGTCCCGCCTATGCGGAAACAGGAAGTTGTAACAACGAAGGCGGGACTCACAGAGGGTGAGGGAAGCTCCGACGCAGACACCAAACAGCCTCTTTCAATCGCTGCCGGCTGCATCGTTCGCGCGTTAAGTACATAAGTACATAAGTAGTGCCATACTGGGAAAGACCAAAGGTCCATCTAGCCCAGCATCCTGTCACCGACAGTGGCCAATCCAGGTCAAGGGCACCTGGCACGCTCCCCAAACGTAAAAACATTCCAGACAAGTTATACCTAAAAATGCGGAATTTTTCCAAGTCCATTTAATAGCGGTCTATGGACTTGTCCTTTAGGAATCTATCTAACCCCTTTTTAAACTCCGTCAAGCTAACCGCCCGTACCACGTTCTCCGGCAATGAATTCCAGAGTCTAATTACACGTTGGGTGAAGAAAAATTTTCTCCGATTCGTTTTAAATTTACCACACTGTAGCTTCAACTCATGCCCTCTAGTCCTAGTATTTTTGGATAGCGTGAACAGTCGCTTCACATCCACCCGATCCATTCCACTCATTATTTTATACACTTCTATCATATCTCCCCTCAGCCGTCTCTTCTCCAAGCTGAAAAGCCCTAGCCTTCTCAGCCTCTCTTCATAGGAAAGTCGTCCCATCCCCACTATCATTTTCGTCGCCCTTCGCTGTACCTTTTCCAATTCTACTATATCTTTTTTGAGATACGGAGACCAGTACTGAACACAATACTCCAGGTGCGGTCGCACCATGGAACGATACAACGGCATTATAACATCCGCACACCTGGACTCCATACCCTTCCTAATAACACCCAACATTCTATTCGCTTTCCTAGCCGCAGCAGCACACTGAGCAGAAGGTTTCAGCGTATCATCGACGACGTTCTGAGTCTTTAAAAAAAAAAGTAAGGTCAGGACTCGCAAGGAATGTCGCCGGGGGAGGGGGGGGGGCAAAAAAAAATGTCCAAGAATTGCTGGACATGGGAGAGGAGAGGACAGGGAACGGAGAATTGGTGGTGGTCATTGCTGGGAGGGGAGGGAACGGAGAATTGCTGGACATGGCGGGGAGGGGAGGGAACAGAGAATTGCTGGACATGGCTAGGAGGGGAGGGCAGGGCAGGGAACGGAGAATTGCTGGACATTGCTGGGAGGGGAGGGAACGGACAATTGCTGGACATGGCTGGGAGGGAAGGGAACAGAGAATTGCTGGACATTGCTGGGAGGGGAGGACGGGACAGAGGAGAATCGCTGGACATGGGAGGGCAGGGGAGAGAGGAGACATGCTGGACATGGATGGAGGGGAGAGCAGGAGATAGAGGAGAATTGCTGGACATGGATGGATGGAGGGGTTGGCGGGGAGAGAGGCGAAATGCTGTACATGGAAGAATAAAGGAGGAAAGTAAAGAAATAAATGGAAAGGAAGCCCTGGAAATGGAGTTAAGAGAACAGATAGAGAGCAGCAGAATCAGACACTTGGACCAGTATGGATAGAAAACAGGCACCAGACAACAAAGGTAGAAAAAAATCATTTTATTTTCATTTTAGTGTTTGGAATTTGTCCAATTTGAGAATTTACATCTGCTGTCTTATTTTGCACTGGGTATACTGGAGCTGTAACATCTTACAGAAATGATTTATAATGAAAAAAAATCACAAGTTATTGTTTTTCTACTATACCAGTATATTTTCAATGATGTCTGTTTATATGCGCCATGGCTGGTATAAGGGGTGTGGCTAATGTGGGTGTGGCTATCATAGGGGTGGATCCATATGTGGTGACTCCGCCCATAATGAGTACCGGCACCTTTTTTTCTACAAAAAAAGCACTGTCATATGCACACAGCTTTGGAATTCTCTACCAAAATGCCTGAAATCTACGAATAATCATTTAGAATTCTGAACAAAAAAAAAAAAAAAACAACTAAAAACTCATCTGTTCAAGAAGGCATACCTCACAGCAGTGACGATCCTAGGTCGGCTGCCACCCAGGGTGGATTGCCAATGTGCACCCCCACCCCCGGGTGGAGCATGACACACACGCCCTGGCACATCAACCCCCCCCCCCCCCCCAGGAGCATTTTTAGCTGCTGGGAGCAGCCGCGCGGCTCTCGGCTCCGCTGGCTCCATCTGCCCCGGAACAGGAAGTAACCTGTTCCGGGGCAGAGGGAGCAGGGAACCAGTGGAGCCGACAGGTGCACGGCTGCTCTCTGCACCCCCCCCCCCAGCAGCGTGCACCTGGGGCAGACCGCCCCCACCGCCCCGCCCTTGGTACGCTGCTGCCCCACAGTATTTGACATAAACACCGAATAATTAAATATGGCATTTTAATCAGGAAACGGACAGTTTTCAACCCGACGCATGCATTTGTTCACACCGAAATTTGTAACCATCTCTGCAGAACTATGTAAGCCACTTTGAGCCTACTAATAAGTGGGAAAAGGTGGGATACAAATATAACAAATAATTATTGTAGCTGGTAGAACAAGCACTTACAAACTCTGTATTTTGTTCTAATTTTTCTACACTGTTCTGTACAATACAGATGATGAGATTTCAGTGAGGATATCTTGTTTCGTGAAGGGTTCATCTTAACTGTTGTTGCAATCTGCCTTGGGAAGTCTGGGGCCGTTTACTAAGGTACGCTAGCAGAAGCGTAGCCAGGTTGAGGCATGGGGGGGGGGGAGCAGAGAGTGGACTTCCAAAGGCGCCAGTGCCTATTTATCACATGGTAGATTGTGTGAAAAATAGGCGCCGTTGGAAGTCCATTCCCTGCCAACCCACCTAGCTACATCTCTGCGCACTAGCGTTTTTAGTGTATGCTAAAAATGAGCATGCACTAACCGTATTGACGCCCATAGGAATATTATGGGCATCTACACGGTTAGTGCGTGCAGGCACTAAAAAGGCTAACACACTAGTGCAACTTAATAAACGACCCTTGGTATTATAAAGATGGAATATATTGAATTAAATGGAAGTAAAATTAAACTCTCCTTTCATTGGGGCACATGGAATCACATCTTAATCTGTTTTGTAGACATTTACATTTTAGATACACAAATGGATTATTCTGTTTTGAACATGTTTCAGAGGCAAGTGGTTTTATAAGTCAAAATAGAAATATATATTTTGTTTCATGCAGGTCTCTTTTGTTTAAGCATAACTAAATGGGCTATAAACCCCTAATACAGTCCATTGGTTTTCTTATATTTTGTTCTTCTAATGACTTACACTGTGCCAAAACTGAAAACTCTTCTCGATCTGGTCGATAATAAAAAGGAGATCATTGTGAACACTATCCACCCTAAAAGGCTGTTTTGTGGCTGTACGTGAGGAATTGTGATATTGAATAAGGAAGTGTATGTTTGTGTCCCTAGTCGTGCATCCAAAGTTTATATAATCCTTTCAAGAAAGTCAGTT
Source organism: Microcaecilia unicolor (assembly GCF_901765095.1). Lineage (NCBI taxonomy): Eukaryota > Metazoa > Chordata > Amphibia > Gymnophiona > Siphonopidae > Microcaecilia > Microcaecilia unicolor. The sequence goes on from NC_044042.1 coordinate 94,843,461, forward strand.
AATAGTTTCACTTAGAGGGGCATAATCGACCAGAAACGCCTATCTCCATGGGCGTTAATCTCCGAGAACGGGTCCGTGAAGGGGCGGAGTGAACCGTATTTTTTAAAAAAAATAGACGCCCATGCTTTATTCGCCAAGGTGTGAGCTGGGCGTTTTTGCTTTTCACCGATAATGGAAAATGAAATCGCCCAGCTCAAAAACGAATAAATGCAAAGCATTTGTTCGTGGGAGGGGCCAGGATTCATAGTGCACTGGTCCCCCTCACATGCCAGGACACCAACCGGGCACCCTAGGGGGCACTTTTACAAAAACAAAAAAAAAGGTAAAAGAGCTCCCAGGTGCATAGCACCCTTCCCTTGGGTGTTGAGCCCCCCAAATCCCCCTCAAAACCCACTGCCCACAAGTCTACACCAGTACTATAGCCCTAAGCGGTGAAGGGGGGCACCTACATGTGGGTACAGGGGGTTTGGGGGGGTTGGACAACTAGTAGCATTAAGCAGCACAATTGTAACAGGTAGGGGGGGGATGGGCCTGGGTCCACCTGCCTGACGTCCACTGCACCCCCTAACAACTGTTCCAGGGACCTGCATACTGCTGCTTGGGAGGAGGGTATGACATTTGAGGGTGAAAGTAAAAAGTTGTGAAACATCATTTGTTGTGGTGGGAGGGGGTTAGTGACCACTGGGGAGTCAGGGGAGGTCATCCCCGACTCCCTCTGGGGGTCATCTGGTCATTTAGGGCACTTTTTGGGGCCTTATTCGTCAAAAAACAGGGTCCAGGAAAAGTGCCCTAAATTCTAGCTACAAACGCATCCATTATCGGCGAAGGGCGCCCATCTCTGTTCGGGTGATAACCACGCCCCAGTTCCGCCTTCACCACGCCTCCGACACTCCCCCGTCAACTTTGTCCGCATCCGCGACGGAGTGCAGTTGAAAGCGTCCAAAGTTCGGCTTTCGATTATGCCGCTTTATTTGTTTTTGTGAGAAGAACGCCCATCTCCCGATTTAGGTCGGAACTTGGGCGTTATTCTCGTTCGATTATAAGCAGGTTAGTGTCACTGTGGAACATAACCACAGAGACATGGTATGGTGGCATTTTCATACCATCCGTCTATCAGTGTGGTAATACTAGAGCCCAGCTAAGGAACAGGCTATTCAGAGTTAGTGTTCGCTGGACCGAACTTGCTTTCCTTGTGCCATCACCATCCAGCTGGATAGGCACTAGGCAGTGTCTTAAAAGGTGAAGGATAAAGGATTTTTATTTTTATCACACATTATCCTAACCAAAATTGGGTTCAATGTGGCTTACATTTGAAAATACAGTGAGACAGAATTATATAATTCAGTTATATCATGAGAGCAAATAGATGGATATGTCTGAACCATTTAACAAAGTTGAGATTAGCATATATACCCGACTGGGCATTTAAAAGTCTGTCCTTCAGTGATGGTGCATGTTCAGAAATCATAGCCATAAGTATAGACAGTTATTCAAATATTATCACATGCACACACCAGATCAGGCTTCCATATCCACATTGGAAAGGTAAACAACAACATCTCCACAGTACATCCAAAACTTAGGGGCCCTTTTACAAAGCCGCAGGTACTGCACGTCAAATCGGTACTACTACTGGGCTAGCACGTGTGCCCAGTGTTAATTCCGAGATTGGCATTCGCCAAATCCATGGTAGAAAATATTTGTCTATTTTCTACCGCTGGAGCGTTCCCAGAGGTAATCGGCAGCGCAGTCACATTGGTGCACGCTGGATGGTTACCATCTGGGTAGCACGTGAGCCTTGTCACCTCTGGAGGGGCCACCCCCCTCTCTCGACTCCTGTGGTTCTCCTCTGGGGCCTCTGACCCAGGCCTCCGCTTCATCTGACTTGCTGGCAAGCCCACACCCCACTCACTCCGGTGGGGCTGGATAGGCGCCTCAAAGGGGGTTTCCACTAGGCTACCCTGGGCCGCCTTCTCCCCCTTTCCATGTGCTGGCTCTCGCAGTCCCTTCCGGTGTGCCCTTTCCCAAAGCAGAAGAAAGTCACAGCCCAACTCTGGCAAAGTCTACAATTTATTTTTCACAAAACCAAAAAAACATAACAGTCGTGGCTGGCTTACATCCCATTGGAAACAGCAGGGTAATTGATCTGCAAACTCCAAGATGGAAACCAAACGAAGCAGATATATATGTGTGGAAAACAATATTTAATGGATACAAGTCAATAACATTAGCAAGCCTTGCAAATTTTATTGACTTGTATCCATTAAATATTGTTTTCCACATATATATCTGCTTCATTTGGTTTACATCCCATTGGGCCTCTTACTAGAAGGGCAGTACACACCACACTTGCTTACCCCTTCCTACCCCCCCCCCCCCCCCTTTTAACTCTGGTTCAGTCAATCCTTGCCCTTTTTCCTCATGTCTAAAAAAAATTAAAAAAGGAACCTGTGTTCCCCTCCCCTGGTCGGTCCACAGGAAGGAAGAAATGGGGCTCAAGCAAAAACCTTTCCCTCTGCTGTGCCCAGAAGCGGAGCCAGGTTGATGGCGCGGGGGGAGCGAGAGCAGATTTCCGCCGGCACCAGCGCACATTTTCAATGCAACACATTGAGAAAAAAATAGGCGCTGGCACTGGCAGAACTCCATTTGGGTGAGCAGCCGCTCTCCTGGCGCCCCCCCTAGCTACACCACTGGCTGTGCCCCAGAGAACCCTTACACCCCTCCTTAGTGCTAACCACACGTACCAGTTTTCTCCAGGGCTCTCTGAAAGGCTTTAGAAAGGCACATCCAAACAAGGTGTCTGAAGATTAACATATCTCACATGGTACAAGTAGCATAATACAACCATATAACAGTAGCATCCCATAACATTATATGTCCATTTGTTTATTTTCACGTTTCCTCCCCCCCCATATCCCCTTCCCCCCCTTTCCCTAACCCACCTTCCTCCCTCCCCGCCTCAAGACACTATTCACTTATGTGTGTGTGCGTGTTTCCGTATATACCCCTCCCACAAACCTTTTAGTTTACTTCCCCTTTGTGCTAGGGCAGAAAGGTCCATCCACTCTCCTTCCCCTCCTTCCACTTCAGTCCCTTCCTCCTCCCTTTTGCCTGCTTCCCAGTCTATCAACTCCTCACCACCTGTGTTTTCCACCTGTTCATCTTTGCCCTGATTAGTTTCCAAGCAACAATCATCCCCCTCCCCCTCGGCCCCTTGGGGCGTGTAGTCTTTCGGTTCCCTTCTCTCTGGATCCTCCCCCCTTCACCAGGGCACTTGGGAACATGGTCCTCCCTTATCCCCATAGACCTGGCATGGCTCCTCCTCCCCTGGATCCTAACTGGTCGGTCTGAGGCATCCTGCTGGGACTTGTAGCTGTATGCACCAGGGGAACGCAGGCTGCTGCTGGTTTGCTTCTTCTTCACCTCTTCCCCTCCCAGGGACCCCTCACATACCCCCCCCCCCCCCCCCCTGCTTAAGTGATTGCCCATTCCGGATCCTGAACTCCCCTGGAGACCAGTGTTGGCAATTCATGACAGGGCATCAACATTCCCCAGCAATTTCCCTGCCTGATGCTCAACTTCATACTGGAAAGGTTGGAGGGCCAAATAGGGCCAAATACCAGCGCATAAGACGCATGTTATTATTTTTAATTTGGGACAACCAGTTAAGAGGAACATGATCAGTAACCAGTTTAAACGGACGACCCTCCAAGTAATATTGACAAGCCAAAACTGCCCATTTATGGCTAAACATTCTTTCTCGATCGCGGCATAATGTTTTTCATGGGGCATTATCGTCCTACTAAGATACAAGATGGGATGCTCCTCCGACCCATGGACCTGTGATAGGACCGCTCCCAGCCCCGGCTTCCTGAAATCAACCGCTCTTAGCACAGGCTCCTCACATAAGGCCATTTGCAATGCACGTAAGACTCTGCCTCTCCCCACCTCAATTGGTTAGGCTTACTTCCCTGAAGCATATTAGTCAAAGGGGCTGACCAGGAGGCAAAGTGGGGAATAAACTGTCTATACTATCCGATCAAACCCAAGAAACCTCGTAACTGTTTTTTTTTTTCTTACAGCCTGGACGACACGCCCCCCCCCCCCCCCCCCCCCCCCGTCCCTTCCTGGTCTCCCAGCCCTGCTCTTCCAAGTAAGTATCTCACGTGCTTGTGTCCCAGCCCCTCTCGATAGTTGATTTTTTCATGCTCACTTTTGGCAAATGCACTTTTTTTTTTTTCACAGGCAGGATCACAGGACACCCTCCTGTCCCTCCCCTGTGTGGCAGCCCCTCTCTCAATAGTAAGTATTGTTGGCAAATGTACTTTTAAACCCTTTTTAATTCAGATGCAGGGCTTGCGGCCTCCTCACTATCCCTCCCTCCCAGCCACCAGACACACTCATAATGTACACTTGTAAAAGTTGTTTTTCTTTTGTTTCCTCGCAGCCCCAGTTACCAGCTATGCTATATTGCATTGTCCTACCGAAACCTCGAGCCCTTGAGTCCTCAGATACGTTAAGTTATGAATACTGTGGTATGACACTGCACTGCCCCCACCCCCCCATACAAGATACACTGATACATGTGTTCAGAATTCACAACAACTTTTTTGTTTCTGTTTTCAAGGTGCAGTAAAACAGCAAGATCTGTCAGTCCTGTGTGATGGTGCAAGTGAAACACCTTGAACAGCAAAGTCTGTCTGTTTCTTAATGCATTTTTTTTAACGTATCGTGTCGATAGAATCGAGGTGTGTAAAAACAAACGTATCTGTACTCATCACAAGGGTTTTGTCACAAGTTTTTATTTGTATGATATTAATAAATGAACATTTAAAGTATTCATACAGATGGTCTGTCTAATGAATTAAATATTAGCTGTGGTTTAAAGAACGCTATGTATATATGTCTTCTTGTTTCTACCTTGGTAACTCATATATATGATACAGTAATGTACAAGTGGTAGCTCACTACACAGACTGTGGAACTCTAGCAAAGTACTCCCGGATCAGCTGCTGTCGCATGGCATTTCCCCTGGTTACATGGGATCCTCTGTCCAAGGGGGTTATGTCCACTTCTGAAGGCACTACTATATCGATCTCTAGGTGATGCTTCAGTATGATGTTATGCAGCATGCAGCACACAGTCACTATCCAGCTTATAATTGAAAAAGAAAAACGCCTATATTTCGACCCAAATCGGGAGATGGGCGTTTTTCTCGCAAAGGCACCCAAATCGGTATAATTGAAAGCCGATTTTGGGCGATTCCAACTGCACTCCGTCGCGGAAACAAATAAAGTTGATGGGGCCGTGTCGGAGGCGTGGTGGAGGCGGGACTGGGGCATGGTTATCAGCTGAGGAGAGATGGGCATCTTTAGCTGATAATCGAAAAAAAAAAAAAAAGTGTTTTGACTGTGATTTTGGGTCACTTTTTTTTTTACCCTTTTTTCTCACAAACAAGTCCCAAAAAAAGTGCCCCAACTGCCCAGATGACCACTGGAGGGAATTGGGGATGACCTCCCCGGACTCCCCCAGTGGTCACTAACCCCTCCCACCAAAACAAACCCCACTTTAAAAACTTTTTTCCCAGCCTGTATGCCAGCCTCAAATGCCATACCCACCTCCATGACAGCAGAATGTGTTTGATCCTCTCACAGCCTTTCCCTGGGTCAGATGTGGCTCTCAGGTGCACTACAGGGTCACATCAGCATTGCATTGTGGTGGGTGTAGGGTATTGGGCTCCGTGATTTCATTAGCTTGTGTTACAGTCTCACGATGTTGGTAGTTGGTAGGCTCTTCTCCCATGGTGCTTTTCCCTCTGCCTACTGGGTCAGAGTGTGCCCTGTTGTGTTTCCTGTTGTAGTCCATGCGGTAGTGGCCATTTTTGTGAGCCAGTTTTAGTTCCCTTTCCCGTGTTAGCCACGTTATAGAACTTAGTTCTTACCTTGAATGTGGTTGAAAGAGGGCATTGTACAGCATTCTGCCAGCTCTGACCTACTGCTAATCTCAGTACCAGGAAGACTCGTTGCCAGTGGGGCACAACCTCTGATCTGCAGTTAACTGTGAGTAAACGCGGTTATTCCAATAAAGGACGTTTTCGGAGAGATTAGTCTTCAGGTGTCAACTGGTGTGCCAATGTTATACAGCAGCAACAAGTCCTAGAGGCCTGCGTTTATGCAGGTCCCTGGAGCACTTTTAGTGGGTACCGCAGTGCACTTCAGCCAGGTGGCCCCAGGCCCATCCCCCCCACCTGTAACACTTGTGCTGGTAAATGGGAGGCCTCCAAAACCCACTGTACCCACATGTAGGTGCCCCCTTCACCCCTAAGAGCTATGGTAGTGTTGTACATTTGTGGGAAGTGGGTTTTGGGGGAGGGGGGTTGGGAGCTCAGCACCCGTGGTAAGGGAGCTATGCATGTGGGAGCTTTTTCTGAAGTCCACCACACTGACCTAGAGTGCCCAGTTGGTGTCCTGGCATATCAGGGGGGCCAGGGTACTACGAATCCTGGCCCCTCACATGACCAAATGGCTCGGATTCGGACGTTTTTGAGCTGGGCGTTTTTAGTTTCCATTATCGCTAAAAAAAACAAACGCCCAGCTCAAAAACGTCAATTTTTTTGAAAATACGGTTCGGCCCACCCCTTCACGGACCCGTTATTGGAGATAAACACCCATGGAGATAGGCGTTTTCCGTTCGATTATGCCCCTCCACGTCCGCCACCTTATCAGGGGAATATTGCAGTGAACCCCCGGAAAGGTGCAAGCAGCGAAACCGGCTCTTTAGTACCCCTAAAGTCCGCTCAATAGTACACCTAGTCGAGATGTGTGACTCATTGTTGTGCTTCTCTGCCTCTGAGTGGGGCGCTGCGCCATGTTTTAGATCCATATCCAGCATCCCCTGCAGGAACACAAAAATATATTGCTATCAGTGCCTAACAGTGTGCCAAACAGAAGCCTCTCACAGCTATGTAGTGCCACTTTTAAAACAGGTGTCATATGCATCCCCTCCTGCACCACTGCCACATCTGTTAAAACACAAAAACGCTCACCAAGAAGCCACCCTTGTCCAAATTTCCCCTTGGCAAATTTCTTTCCCAGCACACTGTTTGACAAGATGTAAGAGTCATGGCAGCTCCCCGGATAAAGTGACACCACATCGAGGATCCTATGGTTTGCATCACACACTGCTTGGACATTCAGCGAGTATCCCATCTTGCGGTTACAGTACTGTATTTCTTGATCCATAGGTGGGGTGAAGGCAACATGTGTGCAGTCAACAGCCCCCAGGACATTGGGCATGCCAGCAATCTTGTAAAAGTCCTGCTTGATCCTCCTCTGCTCCTCTTCTCCTGTAGGGTATGTAATGTGCTTGCAAACACATCTTTTCAGGGCGCGCAGCACCTTCAATATAGAGCAAAGGGGGGCGTTGGGGGGTCATATGGTGTATTTGGCAATGCACTTTTTAAACTCATCATGGCTCGGGAAGAAAGATATGAGAAGGGGGTGTAACAAAGGGGGAGGAGGGCAGAGCAGACACCATGGACGCAAGAGGGGGAGGGGGTAGTGCGAAAATCAGAGTAGTACCTGTGTTAGATGTCTTGAAACAGTAGACTGGTCCACACCGCTGTTACCCCCTAATACATGTTGGAATGTCCCTGTGGCAAGGAACTGCAGAACAATCAGCAGCTTCACCAGCCCAGGTACTGCATGAGATCTTGCAGTGGGTGGGTCAATATCAGCTCGTATTTCCTTGGTCTGGACAAGCAGTAGTCATCTACTATTTTCCTGTCTGATGCCTTCCAACACCACCTGTGGACGGAACACACGTGGACGGGGGTGGAGGCGAGGGCGAACGTGGGCAGGGTCTTGATGAACATGTTGCCTCGGCTCCTGTCCCGGCCTGCCAGCTTGTTGCTGTCAGCTTGTTGCCTCCCAGCAAAAAAGTGCAACTGTGCCAATAAAAATCCACCATCCATTTCCAAGTTGCGGCGAGACACGTGTAAGACAAACATGATGATAGCACACAGATTTGCACGTCACTTGTTAATTACGTACAATATCCCCGGCACTACTTCTACGTCATATATATGCGCACATACAGCCAATGCGTGGAGACATGATGACCTGGAAAGTAGAAGCCGATTGGTTTGAGTGTGTTTTTTCTCCTGCCTGCCGCGTCAGGAAATTCACGTTGCTTCATGCAGTATTTCTGATCACATGCTGACCTCAAACCCCCCCCCCCCCCCCCCCCCCCGTTTGTATTAACATGTTGTTAATTTTTTATTTACTACAATTTCTATTATTTCAGTCCCCTGGCTGTCTAATAACCCACCCCCCACACAACCTCTTGGAAAAAAAACATCACAAGAACACACAGAATTGTCTTAACAAAAACAAACTTTATAAATGTTCAAAGGGAGGGTGTAATATATAAAAAATGCAACAAGGGAGGGTATATATATATACAATATGTACAAGGAGGGGAGGATATATTATAGATGGGGGAATGTGGGGAGGGGATATATTTACAATATGTACAAGGGGGGAGATGGCCTGTGGGATGGCGGAGATGGAGCAGCAGGGCCCCCGTCACGGGGAGCGGCGCTCGCTCTGCCTGGCTGGCGCGTGCTGGTGAGGGGGCGGGCTCCGGGGGCCGGCGGTGCGCCCGCGCCGCTACCGCTCACTGCCTGTCTCGCCACTGGGGGATGGCGTCTAGTATGAGGGCGCGGATGCTGAGCAAGAACGACGCTAACTACAAAGTGCACTTCAGGATGATCAACGAGCAGCAAGTGGAGGACATCACCATCGACTTCTTTTACCAGCCTCATACCATTACCCTCCTCTCCTTCACCATCATCAGCCTCATGTACTTCGCCTTCACACAGAAAATGTTAAAGTCCCACTTTTTTCAAGCAAGTTTACCCTAATGGACCAGCTTAATTCCACCAGATCACCTACGATACTCCTGCTAAGATGTCGACGCTTACTCTGACCCCAATGTTATACTCAATCCCTCATCTTCTTCCCTCCATCCTTTACCATTTCCCTCCCATTCTCCTTCCCTTTCACCTATATCCTTGTCTACCTTCCCTATTCTAGTTCATTACGTTCTTTTCACATGTCCTTTGTAATGCCTTTCATAATGTACTGTAAGTAGTTATGATCTTCACAATTTATAATACTGTTCCTACAGTTCCTTGTTGTTACTGTATTCTTTACCATGTAAGATGCTTTCTTTTACTATGTAAGCCGCACTGGACCTGCTGTATGTGGGAAAGAGCGGGGTACAAGTGTAATAAATAAAAAAAATAAAATAAATTATAGAGGAGGGAATGTGGGGAGGGGATATATATACAATATGTACAAGGGAGAAGCATAGGCGCCCCGTATAAGAGGCTTGGGGAGGCTTAGCCCAATGGTCGACTTCCGTTTGGGTGTTGCACCCACCCTACCCGCCCCCCTCGCGCGTGCGTTTTAATTGTTTTACTTCTGTGGCAGCGACGTCATGGACGTTGCTACCACGGAGAGTATGGAGGTCAGGAGTCAGGACCTGCCCTGCACTAGCCCCGCCCCTCCCAAGAGCTTCTTATCACCACGGCAACCCCTACAAGGTCTGGGGAGCACCCAGGAGGTTTAATGGAAATAAATCACCATTGCCAGTTTTAAATTGGGCCACTTTTAAAGAGGACTCCAGGAAATTTTATTACGGTTGTGGGTTCCGCCCCCTTGGCAGCGACGTCATTGACGTCGCTACGGAGGTAAGCTCCGCCCCCTTTAGCCTCCCCAAAACAGTTGGCTACCGACCGTCTATGGGGAGGATATATTATAGAGGGGGGAATGTGGGGAGGGTATATATATACAATATGTACAAGGGGGGGAGGATATGAGGTCAAGGACACTTTTGTGCAAGTCCCAGTTTACTACTTGTGCACTAAACTGTCTAGAACCAGTTTAAAAACCACATTGCTGGCTCGTTAAGTTTAGTGCATCTGTCTATGTGAGAGAGGGGAGGGGAAGGAGAGAAATGCCAGACCATGGAGGGGCAGGGGAGAGGGAAGAGAGAGCTCAGATGGGGGAGAAATGCTGGATCCACAGGAAAAGGGGGGGGGGGGGAGAGAGAGAGATTCTGGTATGGGAGTAAACATAGTAACATAGTAGATGATGGCAGAAAAAGACCTGCATGGTCCATCCAGTCTGCCCAACAAGATAAACTCATATGTGTATATCTTACCTTGATTTGTACCTGCCTTTTTCAGGGCACAGACTGTACAAGTCTGCCCAGCAGTATTTCCCGCCTCCCAACCACCAGTCCCGCCTCCCATCACCGGCTCTGGCACAGACCGTATAAGTCTGCCCTCCACTATCCTCGCCTCCCAACCACCAACCTCTCTTCCCCCACCTGCTCCGCCACCCAATTTTGGCTAAGCTTCTGAGGATCCATTCCTACTGCACAGGATTCCTTTATGCATATCCCACGCATGTTTGAATTCCGTTACCGTTTTCATCTCCACCACCTCCCGCGGGAGGGCATTCCAAGCAATGAAAGTCTGAAAAGAGAGAGATTAGATGAATGATTGGAGAAGAAAGTAAGAGAGTTGCTGAACCTGGGAAGGGAGTGAGAGACAGGTAAAAGGTCATGGGTTTAATACCTGTCCTTTCTGTTGTATAACCCAAGCACTCTTAAATCTGGCCCTGCTCTAACCAGTAGGCCACGCCTCCAAAAGTGGCTCAGATGATAGTGAATTTGTTAGCCAAATACCTTTGCATATGAGTGCTCAAAGTGTGTATTCATTAGCCATTATTTAGACCCTGCAGGAGGTTGAAGAAGGCAAGCTAAGGTAAACGCTCTTATTTTATTTTTGTAACCTATAGGCTCGTGAACCATATTCTCATTAAATCAGAGCCTTATAAACCAAGGTGTTGGGTAATCACCTACCCACATGGGCTCCCTTTTCCACAGTAGCTCAGATCTGTGATATTCATATGAATCATTATTTTTATGGGCACAACAGGAGCACAGAGAAAAATACAGACCTTAAAAAAAAAGGAGAAGGGGACCGGCAGGGGGTGAAGGAGAAAGCAGAAGAAAGGAAATGAGGAGGCGAGAGAAGGGCAGGGGAAGGAGTAAACGAAAAAAAAAAGAGAGAGAGAGCGGAGGCAGGAGAAGAATGCGAGAGAAAGGAGGGAAGGCAGAGAGCGGATGTGGATAATGTAAAGAGGGGAGGGAGGGGGAGGTAGAGCAGTGGGGAGGGGAAGAGAGCTGGTATCACACAAGCTTCCCGCAGAAGAAAGGCAGCCTGAGAGCCGGTACATGCATCCAGGGTGAGAGAAAGGAGGGAAGGCAGAGAGGATGTGAATAATGTAAGGACGAGGGGGGGGGGAGCCAATATCACAAGCTGCCCACAGAAAAAGCAGCCGGCGGTCCATCCAGTGTAAGAAACTGGGAACCAATCAGGGGCTGCAGATTTGTGCTGAAAGGGCTGGTAGAGCCGGGGCCCCGGAGAAAACCAAACACACAGGAAGGAGCAGCCTCTGTGCTTCCAGCCTACCAGTGCACACACACACCTCGGCCGGACAGAAGCACAAAGCAGGCATCTTCCTTCAGTTCGTCAGAAAGCATCGAATGGTGAGTCCAGCCTCTGCTGCTCTGCAAAGGGGCAGCAATGGCTCCTGCAAGTGATGGGCTGGGTTGGCTTGGATGGATGAGCTGAAGTGCATCTGCTACAATGCACATGTGTGGGGAGCCACAGACAGCCAGAAACAAGGGATATGAGCTCATGGAATATTCCATAGAAAGACTTTTATCTGTGGCAGCAGGGAGACCCAAGGCAAAAGCCAGATTTCCAGTGGGTCCTGAGGAGGCAGCTGGGTGCAGGGGACGCATTAAAAAGTACAATGACAGAAATAGCAAAATCATAGCATTGCAAATGTGTGCAGCTGTCAACATTCACCCACAGCAGTTTGGAAGAAGTCAATCATCTATAATTGCTGTTAATTCAAGGCGCTGGAGAAGATGTGCTTTCCACCCCCCAATGTAACCTAGACTTACAGTGATGTTTGCAGCTGGGGGGGGGGGGGGTTACCCCTGCAAATCACAGAGAAGGTGCATTCCTGGCTGGAAGGGGCCCTTTGGAGGACATTTGCACAGGGGACGAGTTAGACTTTTTAATTTTTTGTGTCTTAAGGTGCAATAATCCTGCAACCTCTTTGAAAAACTGGCCGTGTGGTTTTGTGAGGAAGTGGAAGAAACAGGCTGATTTTCCATCAGTCCAGGGCTAGCCCAGGTGGCAGCACAAGTAGGGTTTTTATATCTGAAACTATATTAAAGCCCAAAATCTTAGTTTCAGAATTCTAGCGGTCATACCAGTGGTTCCCAAACTTCTCGGGTCACGGCACCCCTAGGCTACACATTTCCTCTCAAGTCTCCCCCATCCCATTGCTGCCGTCGCTACATTCTATCCAGCTTCTGTCCACCTTCTCGCCCTCCATTCAGCTTCTGCCCACCTCTCTCCCTCTTCCATCCAGCTTCAGCCCCACCCATCCAGCTTCTGCCCCACCTTCTCTCTCTTCTCTATCCAGCTTCTGTCCACCTTCCATCCAGCTTATGTCCACCTTCTCTCTCCCTTCCATCCATCCAGTTCTGCCACCTTCTCTCTCCTTTCCATCCAGCCAGCCTCTGTCCCTTCTCCCCCTTCCACCCAGCTTCTGCCCTCTTTTTCTCACCCCTTCCATCCAGCCTAAATCCCCTGTTTCTACCCCCCCCCAATCCAGAATCTGCCTCCTCTATACCTTCTCCCCACCCACACCTCTGCCGCTGCTGCTTCTCTAGACCAGCAGTAGCAGCAAAGCAAGTGTATCCCCCCCCCCCCCACCTTAATAGGGAAACTAACCTTCTTGTTCTGGGTTGCGGAGTGGTTTGTTATGCTCCAGCTCTTAGCATTCTAACACAGCAATTCCCAAACTGTGCCGTGGTTAGAGTGCTACTGAGAGAGCTGAAGCCACAGCTAACAAACCACCCTGCAACCTGGAACAAGAAGGTTAGTTTCCTATTAAGGTGGGGGGGGGGGAGACACTTGCTTTGCTGCTACTGCTGCTCATAGAGAAGCAGCAGCAGTGGCTTGGGTGATGGTGGGAGGGAGGTGAAGAAATATGCCATGGCACCCCTGAGAGTTCGCTGCGGCAGCCTGGGGTGCTGCACCACACAGTTTGGGAACCGCTGAGTCATACCTGGAGACACCTTTAGTGGGATCACCTAAGAATAAGTTTAATGGTTATTAAAAATGTACTATCCGCTCTACAGGACAGTCTAACAAGAGAGTGGGGGAAATACTAAAAAAACAAACATACAGAAGGGGTAAGAGTAGGGAGGAAAAAAAACAGCAAGGGAGGGAAACAAGTTTACCAGGATTATATGTTGCCTCATCTGGAGCAGTACACATCTTGAAAAAGAAAAAAGTTTTAAGCTCAGTTTTAAAAGTGTCAAAGAGGGAATTTCATAGTTTAGGACCTTGAATTGAGAACATGGTGTGTCTACAATGTTTGTGAAAATTTCATGATGAGTGGGAATGGTGATTAAGTGAGCAGATCTGAGAGTGTGAGTTTGAGAATAGGGAGTGAGGTATCGTGAGAGGTAAAGAGGCTTCGAGAAGGTGAGAGTTTTGAAGATTAGCAAGAGAATCTATAGGTGATATGGTGTGGGACAGGTAACCAATGGATCATATTTTTTAAGATGGTAGATGAGTCTGATGGCAGTGTTTTGGACCAACTGTAAATGGTAGCAATCTTTGACACGGAGTCCAAGATAGAGAGAATTGCAGTAGTCTATTTGTGTGATAACTAGAGAATGTATACGGATGTTGAGAACGAAGGATATAATAGAGGTTGGACTGATCTAATGAGATGTAATTTATAGAAAGAACATTGAACAACCTTGGAAATTTGCTCATTAAGGGCAGGGCGAGTGTGGAATCGAAGTGAATCCAGGAACGTGGGTAGAATGAACCTGGGAGATAGGGCTACCATTAAGAAGGATAGGAGAAGGTAGAAATGGCTGATTCGAAGAAGAGGAGAATAATATAACTTAGATTTGTCTGGGTTAAGGACCAGCTTATTTTCTGTAAACCATAATGTAATTTGCTTAAGACAGGTGTTAAGTGACAAAATATCTTTTTGATTTGCTGGATCTATAGGACAGAGGATTTGAATGTCATCTGCATATTCAAAAGTAGTTAAGTCAATGGATTGTGCTAGGGTAAGAAGGGGGCCAGGAAATATTGAAGAGCAAAGGAGAGAGAACAGACCCTTGGGGACGCCTATAGAAAGGTGAAAAGGAGTGGACTGTGCATAATTGGAATAGACAGTGTATTGTCTGTTTTCCAGGTAGGAGAGAAACCATTGATGAACATTGGCTGTGATTTCTATAGAGAGTAGGCGACACAGCAGGATAGAATAGTCGAGTCAATTTCAAGTATACCGCTAATATCCTCTTTACAGGGTTCAGTTCGGTTTACATTCTAGGTGAGACAAAGCAGATAGTGTGATGTATGAGAAACTTAGAGACCATTGGTGTAATGCATGAGACTAGAACATTAAAGGAAAGTAGAAGTCATGATGGATTATCATCAAGCAGTCTTTGGAAAGAGAAAGGTTTTTAACCTCTTCCTGAAGCTGAGTAGCTGTTCTGATGGAAATAGGTAGGAGTTCCATATTTTTGGACTCTTAAGTACGGGAAATAGAGAGCTGAAAATCTTCTGATTTCGAATTGTCGTTTCAAATGGTGATGCTAGCATTAGTTGTTGTTTCAGTCTGTTAGACTGGACCAGATTATAGCGAAGCGGTCTTAGCAAGTTCGGAGGTGAAGCCCTGTGAGATTGAAAAACTAAACAAGAAGCTTTGAACCGGAGTCTTTTGCTATGGGAGGCCAGTGCAGTTTTGTTTAGATGAGCTGAAAACACTAGTATATCTATTCAATCTGTATATTTGTCTTGCAGCTGAATAAGTCAAAAGTGAATGTTGGACAAGATCTAGGGAGAGGAGGAGTACTGGTCTAGACTTATCTAGGAAGTAGCAAATAATATTGGTGTGGCCGAGTAATCCTTTTTCAGCGCTATGATGTTGGCAAAATCCAGTCTGGTTTGGGTACAAGACGTTAGTTTGAATAACGAAATCAGTAAGTTGAGAATGAACAATTTTTTTCAACAATCTTGACAACAAAAGGAAGGTTGGCTATAGTCCTTTAGTTAGATGGGTCACTGAAAACACTGTTTGGAATCTTTGCTTTAAGATGAATAATAGCATTTTTCCAGACGAGTCTTGAGTCCAGTGGTAAGAGACAATGAAACCATAGAATGAAAGAAGGGGAGAAAAGATTGATGGTGTTAGAAGTGAATTTTCAAGACCACCTAGGCTCATTCTGTAGAGTCTGTTTCTTGAGATGCATTGAAGCAGTTTCATGCTTGGTTCACCTATCAGGGTATGTAATCTTGCACCTCCACCCTCCTCGCAGCAGAAATTTGGGGACAGATCTGGCAGCTGCAGAGCATAGAAACAGAAAATGAAGGTAGATAAAGGCCATATGGCCTATCCACTCTGCTCACCCTTCCTCTCCCTTAGAGATCGTATGCACTTGTCCCAAACTTTCTGGAATTCTGATATAATTTAATCTTCACTACCTCCACCAGGAGGCTATTCTGTAAATCCACCACCCTTTTCATGAAGAAATATTTCCTCAGGTTGCTCTGAATCTTTCCTCTTTCACATTCATCCCATGCACCCTCATTCCAGAATTCCTAATTGAGAGAGACTCTCTCCTGTGCATTTATGCCACTAAGGTATTTTAAACGTCTCTATTGTATTTCTCCTCTCCCTTTTTCCAAAGTATACATATTGAGACATTAAGCCTGTCCTAGTGTCAGTAGCGTAGCCACAGGTGCCCCTGGGTGGGCCGGGGCCCACCCTCTTAGGACTCAGGCCCACCCAACCGTAGCACATGTTTAGCGGTACCTGGTGCGGATCCCAAGCTCACCAGCTGAAGATGTTAACAAAAATGCTACTCTTCACGAAACTAGCACCTGCACATGCTCAGTTTTCAGTTCATGCCTGCTGTAGACTGCCAAGGTGGAAGAAGCATTTTCCCATTAGCTGAGATATTTTTTTTGGTGGGGGAGAGGGGGGGGAGAACACTTGGTGCCCACCCACTTCTTGCCTAGGCCCACCCAAATCTGTTGTCTGGCTACGCCCCTGCCTAGTGTGCTTTATGTGACGAAGACCACTGACTATTTTAGAAGCCTTTATCTAGGATGACTCCATCCTGTTATATTCATTTTGAAGGTGGTCTCCAGAACTGTACACAAATGTTCTAAATGAGGTTTGACCAGAGTCTTATCTGGGGCATCATCACATTCTTTTCCTACTCGCCATTCCTCTTCCTAGCACCCAAGCATCCTTTTAGCTTTTGCCGTTGCCTTTCTACCTGTTTGGCCACTTAAGATCATCATATACGTTCACACCCAAGTCCTGCTCCTCCGCACAAAAGTTTTTCACCCCCTAAACTGTACCATTCCCTGCTTATCCAATTATTCTTCTAACACAGAATTAGCACCACGCCATCTGGGGACTGCTACAGGACTCAGCTCCATATGCAGGCCTCATTTAATGGACAGAACTCTGCATGGGAAGCAAACCTTTGTGTTAGATGAAGATCTGGTGTGAAGTACAATGAAGGCCCCATATTTATAAGGAGGAGGGAGGAGGAGAAGACAAAACCAGATTAAGGTGTTAGGAGGCCCTGGATATGTTGGTTACCATTTAATTGCATTGTGGGGGCTCCTGCCAGGTACAATTACTCATTTTGCTCCCTTTTCAGTCACGGGGGGGGGGGGGGGGGGGGGGGGGGGGGTAGTAGTCTTTCTTGTTTTATTTCAATGATTCCATGAGTGATTTATGTTTCTGTGTTTTGTACTGTCCTTATGGCATATGACCAGTGGTGTGCTGGAGCAGGCTCTCACAGGCTCGCAAGAGCTGGTTGTTTTTAAGAATTTTGGGCGCCGGTTGTTAAAGTAGGGCCCTCATGGCTACTTTAACAACTGGCTCCCAAAATGTGGGCTTGGCCCACTTGCTGAATTTTCTTTTACTTTGCTGGTGGGGATGCTGAGCCCTGCCAGCCAAGTAAATAGACTGCTGCTGCTCCCTGCTCCTTGTTTCCAGCTCTGAGCAGCAGGCTGGGACTTCTCCAGCATGTGTGAGAAGTTTCAGCATGCTGCTCAGAGCAAGACCTTGGGAGTCGTGGCAGTCCATTTATTGGCTGCCAGCAAAGGTATGCCTAGTGTGCCTGTACGAAGGGAGGGAGGAGAGAGAGGCAAGTGTTGCCTCCCCCTCCCCCCCCCCCCCACCCCGGCACCCCTGGCCCTTCCAACTGCAGAACTGGCTACGTCCGGAGAAAGAGCCTGTTGTTAAAAATTTACCAGCACACCCCTGCATATGACTTATGACAATTGGGGGTAATTAATTACAGCTCGCCTGTGTGTAGTCACCTCTTTAATAAAGAAAAGTAGGCACTTATTTTCCTTTATAAAATATATAAATGTGCAGTCATATGAGTGTATATGCTAGAATTCTGAACATTTATGCCATGATTACCAGAAGGTTGGCTTCCAAATCTGGGGACACCTGGGTGGGGTGGGGCAGGGCAGAGCCTTCCCATAGCAATTTTCCACCATAAAACTTTGAATCACCTCTTTCTCCTCTGCCCTTCTATTTCAGCCATCTCTTTCTTCCCCTTTTCAATCCAGTGATCTCTACTTTTCTCTCTCCCCCCTTCCAGTCCAATTATCTCCATTTCTCTCTCTCTCTCCCCCCTCCTCTTTCAGTCCAGTCATCTCCACTTCCAGACCCAGGCCAGCACTTGCTCCTCTCTCTTCCCCTCCACCTCTGGCCTTGCATCTAATTCTCTTCTCTTTTCTTCCTTACCCCCACCAGTCCTTCAAACCTCCCTTTGCAGCTCCCAGCTCCTTCCCTCTAGTGCCGCGTTAGGAAGTACATTGCTGTGACAACTGTGCATCTCTGTTCAAGTCCCACACCCACGGCAACAGGACGTTACAATCGGAGGGGGTGGGACCCGGCAGAGATGAACAGCATGGCTGAAAAAGAGCTTCTGTATCACTGCACTGTGCTTCATAACGCCAAAGAGCCTGGAGTTCAAAGGGAAATTTGAGAGGAGGGGCAACCACTGGCATTGGTGGTTGCACGAGAGGGAAATGCAGGATCACATGAGGGGACGCAGGCAGGGCAAGGCAAAATTAAACTATGGAACCCCTGTCCCTATTGGGGACAAGATGTGAAAATCAGGGATGTCTGCAAACCCTATTAAGCACATAACCAATGCATACATGTGAACACCTACTTTACAGAATGACCCTCATACAGAGCTCACTGTTGTTTATGGAGAGGTTCATCAGCAGAGGCAGCACTACCCCTTCAATAAAGGGATTACTACTGTTGAACACAGGGAGGTTAACGGACTCACTTTGGTCATATAACGAGTGGTTGGTGAGAATCAAGGGATTAAATCGGGATGGGGGTTCAGTCTGACATTTCTGGCTTATGTCGGACCCTGCCAGTGGTTCACATGTCCAACATGCTCACAGGTGTGTACAATCACAGCTGGTACGTAGAGTGACCGGCCACTTTGTGACAGCTGGAAGAAGAGAAGGTGATGGAGGGACACGGTATTCTTTTGCCGCATGAGAAACCAGTTGCTTCACCACGCATACTCCCTCTGACTTGTTCTTGCTTTTGTTTCAGTGTCCAGCTTAAATCTCTCCCCCCCACTTTCACAAAACTACTTCTTTTCAGGTATTCTGTATCTCCAGTTTCGCACAATAGTTCAATACTCCCCTTCCTCTTGCAACCAAACTTGCCTCTGCTGTCTTGCCAAAAGTGCCTCTTTCTTCTCTCTCATTGTATGTGGCCTCTCACTTTTAGTCTCTCCATTCCACTCTTCCTTTCCTGCCTGGATTCTCAGTGCTTCCATTTATTATCACCCTCCTTCACCCTGCAGCCCTGCTCGGCTCAGAGTTTCCTACTCAAAAAGGGAGACCAGGGAAGCAAAGAGGTAGCCACGGGGAGAAGGAAGGATCCCATGGCAGAACAATGTTTGGTTTCATTTTTCCTCTTTTTGAGGAGCTTCACCATAATCAGAATTTTACTTCACAGGAGAACAGGAAATGTATTAATTCAGAAGCTTATAAATTCTATACACCAAGCTGCCTCCCTGCTGTAACCCATCCTCTGATATAAGGCGCAGCCAGTGATTTTCTCCCTGTTTCAGAATATCTGACTGGAGTCCACATCTTTCTGCTCTAGGAACACAGTCACGTGGCGGGACAGAAGACTCATACATAAATCACTTCAGAACTGAGTCCGCACCATCTGTCCTACCATATAATTACAAATTTAGAAACCCCACGTAACTCACAGC
Source organism: Microcaecilia unicolor (assembly GCF_901765095.1). NCBI lineage: Eukaryota > Metazoa > Chordata > Amphibia > Gymnophiona > Siphonopidae > Microcaecilia > Microcaecilia unicolor. Next base: position 94,862,934 of record NC_044042.1, read on the forward strand.
TGAAGCCTGGAAAGGAATAACCACATGAAATGCTCAAGTTTATTCCATGTCTTTTGGCACAATAAGATTGCAAAGACCTGGGATGGGCTGGGTGAGGTAAACGGGCTAGAGGTGCCCAGAGATGGCCTTTCTTTCCTTCAGTGCGTAATACAGTAGAATGAAGGGGCTAGAAATGCCAGGGGGTGGGTCTTTTATTAATTCAGCCCCCCCCCCCCTCAGAAATTTTTGTCAGAAGATTTCTAACTGTACATGTCTCATTCCCCGCACCTTTCATGGAAGACATGGATCTCTAGCTTACGATGAAGGTCCACAAATGTAGCCAGAGCTGTCTTTTAGGCTAGACTGGGGCTAGGTGAAATCATAAAATATAGGACTCTTCATATGTCCTGTGTTGTCCAACCCACCAGATCCATAAACGTTCTGACAGCTTCCCTGCTTGAGAGAGACAAGCAGGATTAATCCTTTTGTACCTCCCTCCCCATTTTAAAACTCCTAAAAACCAGGCTTGATTTGGTTCTGACTGCAGAAGAAAACCAGTAGAGGAGGAGTAGTAGCTAAGAAGAACTGCTCACCTTCTCCCACTACTCCAACCAGAGTTCCACCTAATCACACTGACCACCCTTCAACATCTTCAGTCCTTCTGTGGACTGTTCTCTTGTGCTTGACTGCTTAAATATTTTAAATTTAAATGCTTTACTTTTGTCTATTAGATTGTAAGCTCTTTGAGCAGGGACTGTCTTTCTTCTGTGTTTGTACAGCGCTGCGTACACTTTGTAGCGCTCTAGAATGTTAAATAGTAGTAGTAGTAGTAGATTTCTGATAACTGGAGGGAGATGGTGGGGGAGAATAGACAGGCCTCTGTTGGAGGAGAAACATTTGTCTCCTCTACCCCGCTCTTCTTTCTGCCAGGAGCTGACAGCAGGGCAAAATCTGCCTTAGGAGCCGTTGAATTGCACATTTGAGAGGTCCCCTCTTAAACACTTGGTTCCTAAGCACATGCCTAGTTTACCTATGACTTAATCCTGCCCTGGGGAGAGAGTTGATAGAAGGTCTGGAGGGGGTGAGATCCATACACGAGACCTGGTTCCCTTCTTCTGTTGTTGGTCTAAGCTCGGGGATCATTAGGCCTTTTATGGTGAGACTCCCAGATGCAGATGGGACTGTCATGCACTTGCATCTTTCTAAAGACAGCTTTAGGACTTACAGAAACACCCTATTTGGACTAGGGTTCTGTTTTTTTCAAGTAACAGGTCCGAGCTTGACCACTGAGTTTTCTGTCTTTTGGAGCAGAGGTCCTCCCACCAGTTGTGCTGACACATATTGATTAAAGGCTACTTCATAGGTAGCCAGCGCTGGTCCTTGCTCATGAGTACATAAGTATTGCCACATTGGGACAGACCAAAGGTCCATCAAGACCAGCATCCTGTTTCCAACAGTGGCCAATCCAGGTCACAAGTACCTAGCAAGATCCCAGAAAAGCTCAATACATTTTATGATGCTTATCCCAGAATAAGCAGTGGATTTTCCCCAAATCAATTTAATAATGGTCTATGGATTTTTCCTTTAGGAAGCAGGCCAGACCTTTTTTAAACCCCGCTATGTAAGGTTCTGGACGGCTTCCTAAAGGAAAAGTATATAGACTCAGGCAGTAGCTGTGGCATAACCACG